>NC_064433.1:129964956-130279956 GCF_023343835.1 Lagopus muta | reverse complement strand
TGGTATGAAGCAGTCTTGCTAAACTGTATGCAAGCTTAAAGTACATAGATCACTCTGAAATTAATGCCTCTTCCTTATTTCCACGGAAACTACAACAGATACAAAGCGCACAATGACGCTATTTCATAGAGCAAATTCTCAGCTACAAAACTCTCTTTTTCAACATATTCACCACCATTAGCTAGGTGTTTTTGCCTGTACTGAACAAATGCCTGCATGCTGCATTCATCCAAACTTGCACCAGCAGAGGTGACCCACTGTCATGGTTGCCACTGCAGAAACTAACGCGCCATCCATCATCTCATGGCGCTCACAACCACTGTTTTGTCTCCATAAATGTTCGGCAAGTGTTGATGAATGTCAGTGGGTGTCATTTTTTTCCAAATGGAGAAATTCAGTGACACATCTTTGCTTCATTCACACTTCCACATCAGACGTCATTATGACAGATCGCCCCTCTGCTGCCATCTTTTCCATGGCAACAAAATGTACAGGAATAATGGTGGGAAGGTTCAACCTGTACTGCCATGCCACCAACATCCGCCTTTGATGTATAAAATAGGAGTCATTACCTTCAGAGCAGACTTCATAGCTCATAACCTAGGTCATTTCTCTTAAGCAATTAATTACACAGGGAAGCTAAACGTATCTTGCAACCCTGATTCAATTTAATAATTCTTCATCTGTTTGCAAAGTAAGTTAAAATGAATTATTTTTATGACTAAGAAATATGGTAAGATTGCAGCTTTCAACAGTATGCAGTTTCATTGCACACTGTATCATTTCATATCCACTCGGTAAGTGCATATTTAACTGGTTAAATGACCAGCAGTTCACTGAGTGGTTCAAACATTGAAATGTAAACACTGAATCTAAGTATGTAACATATGTAGATACATGACATGGACATTTATCAGTTCTTATTCTGGTTTCATTGTCTGAAAATGAGGGAGACAAATGCCACATAAAAATAAAATAGAGTTATAACAAAAGATGTCTTCAAATCAAATATTCCACGTTGTAGCCAGATTTCAGGTAGTAGTGATGTGATGCTATACTGACTATATTTTCGATAAAGAACATGCAGACATTACAACTCTCTATTGAAATATTTAAAAAAATTAGGAAAATTATTTGTTTTATTTTCTCAGTAATATTAGGGTCAATGGATTTCAATGCAATCTGCTCTGATGCCATTATCTGCAAAATGTCTGAAAATTCAAATAAATGTTTGAGCTTTAGTGCTGTATGGCCAATGAAGTCAGTGGATCAACTGACTATCAACTAGAAGGAGGAATAATGAATTATTACATCTTTCAGATAATTTGGACCTCTTCTTTCTCCAAAACTTTCAGAGACACTTATTGTTAACATACAGCTAGAAATATCTACAAGAGGTCCAGACACACAGCTGGTAAGTAAATCTACTATAAAATTAAGGACTATTCCCTTTTATAACCAAATCCTCCCGCTTTCTTCTCTTCCAGAGAAACAGGAAATGAGCTTTCTATTACACACAAAGGCCTGACACCAGACTAAAGAAATTTAGCAAATATTTACTTTACAGAAATATCATTTATGAACTACCCACATTATTCCAAATTCATGTCAAGAAGGACTTCAGAGGGGCCTACATAAAGATGTTCTAAAGGAACAACCTAATGAGTCAACTCAAAGATAATGCCTGCTTCATGGAAATTCAAAGGAAAATAGATCCTATCAAACTCCTGTGACTTTACAACACACATTTTTGTTTTTTTTTCTTTCATATGTCATGAAACTTCCAACTTCTCTCCTGCAATACCATTTCTCAATACTGACTACCTACCTGATTTCTTACCCCAATTACACTCATATGGATACCTAGTGTTCTTAACTACACAAGTTCTGTTCAAAGACACATAACTTTTGACAGAAACAAAATAAAAAGGAAAGGTACAATGGAGTCCCATACAGTTTTTTAGAATTTTCTGGTCCTTGCAATTGGAGAAAACACTTGAAAATGTGAACTTTCACTGCTCAAACTTAATAAAACAGTAAAACACCCTGCTAATTATTTTTATATCTGGCAAGCACTAATACAATTCAGCTTTGTAATCGGTTTCAACTTGCAGCAGCCATCATTAGACTTCATATTTGGCCCATGGCCTTAAAGCAAAGCACAACCACACCTCACTGCACTGCGCCTTCTGCCAGATGACTCCTGTCCAGCCCAGCTCACGGTTTCAGTACTGGCTTCAGAATTTATCTGTGACTATAGATTTTGCATTGCCCCAATTCCAAGCTGTATTCCTGGAGGTTAAGATAGTATTACCAATATGATTCAGATCCTAAGTCAAAAATTTATTGAGGACAACAAACAGGCACTGAAGGAGAAATACTGGAAGTCAAACTTTTCCATATGGATAATGATAGTATTGTAGAAATATGTTTTATTCAAATGAGTCAAATGAGATATATACATCCTGAATTACTTAATAAACTTAAACAAATTTAAAATTACTTAAACAAACTTTAAAAAGTGAGTTGGAAGAGACAAAAAAATGAATATCCCGAAGTATTCCCATACGTTAGCACAGACAAGCACCCAAAAAATGCTGTACAAACCATTTTACCCAGAGCTCCCATTCACCTGAGTTCTCTGGCCCTGACACTCTGACACAGCTCAGGACTGACCATCTTAGAGCTTCATATCCCTCCAGAAGTTTCTTTTAAGTTGTCCACTGCTGTTCATTTGATCTCATTCTAAATCTGAATAAGCAAGTAAATTTACTGATGTCTCAACCTTGGAGCCAGAGCCTGTCAGTGGTGCAGAACATGGTGCCTCCACAGCAGCCTGCATGCACAAATCAGTCAAAGAGGAAAGAGCAAAATCAAAGGAAGGTGCACAGGAAAAAAAAAAAAAAGGGCATGAGGTAGATGGTATTATACAGGCTGAAAGAACAAAAAAAGCACATAAAAAATCCTGCAGAACTAAGTGAGAATTTTGTTGTTTGCATACATATTGCAGAGAAGGCAAAGTATCTTGAGTAATCCCACTAATCTGATCATTTAACATTTTAAAATTAAGCATAAGCATGCATGTTGGTACACAATTTACAAATGGAGATTTACACTGCTTAACTGTAAATCTGTTCCAAAGCCTTCCATTGACAGCCTCTCCCTCACATTTGATCTAAACTATCAACATACAGATTACTTGTATGACATATTTATCTGTTATGTCTCCTTGAATGACACTGGATTGCTCTTTATCTTTTCAATATCTGTACACTACAAGAAGAGATCATCTCAGGATTAGGGTGTTAATTTACAGTGTATCAGGTGGTCAGAGAAACTATTCTTGTGCTTGATCTGATGTCAGCTGAACCTTAGGTCAATCTGGTGTCACTCATTGAGCAGTAAGCAATTTCTAAATAATTATTAGCAATTATTTCAACTGTATTTTCTCATCTTCCCAGAGCACATTCACTTCTGGTTTTAAAACTGTAAATGGAAAAACACTGCGTGACATAAAACAAAGTGCCAGCTAGCACCGTACACAAGAGCAATGTTGCTCTCAAATGAGCAAATCATGAAAATAATGTAAGGGAAAAATAAGGCTTTACTCTTAAAGCATATATCCCCTTATCCTGAAATATAAATTCATGTATTAAATTGTATTTTTGAATGGACTGTGAATCTTGAAAATGTATCCAGTAAGCTTTTCCACAAATAAAAGCTTTAAAAAGAACCTTTTCCCCAATTACACCTCAAAATATCACTACCAGTTTTAACAATTCTGGCAAAGCTCTCCCCTTATTTTCCATTGAGCTCTGTATTGCTGTACCATAATATCACCACAGATAAAGTAGAAGAATCTCCCAGAAAACTATGACTAGAATTGGGCAGAATGCTGCCATTATCTAGGTGTTTTTCCACAGACAAATTGGAAGGAAACGCCTGCAATTCTCTTTGAAGAAGGTAGGAAATGCAGAGCTGGTAGAAGAAGGGAAAGGCACTCAAGGACCACAAGTGCTGCAGCATCCCACAGCTCAGGGACATCTTGGTGCATGACAAGGCACCTTGGCACCTCACCCTTATGCCCACATCCACCAGTGCCATCATCTCCCAAGCCAGTTCCCAAAAACATTAACTGAGAGCCTCAGATAACCTCAGTTTCATAGAAGAGAATCACAGAATGGCCTGGGTTGAAAAGAACACAATGATCATCCAGTTTCAACCCCCCTGCTATGTGCAGGGTCACCAACCACCAGACCAGGCTGCCCAGAGCCACATCCAGCCTGGCCTTGAATGCCTCCAGGGATGGGGCATCCACAGCCTCCTTGGGCAACCTGCTCCAGTGTGTCACCACCCTCTGAGTGGGTCACGCTCAGTTTGATTTAATCTAGTGAGGGGCAGAAGGGATTTCAAACTCTATCTAAAAGCAGCGAAATTAGGATAGAAGGAAGAATACAATTTTTCTTCCTGACTCTCCATTTCTCTGCTTCTCTCTGTTATAGAAAATACTAAAGATTGCAAGATAAATTTATCTTTTAAAATAGCTTCTATTCCCAAACAGTGATACCACATTTGCTCGTATTTCCATTTAAGAACACGATAAAGACACTTAGCCAAAATGAAGAATTCTAGTCAGAAATCATCCTTACTTCTAAAAGATGACAACGAAGGGATTAGGAATTTATGACTACAATCAAGGCACGTACTCTACATTAAAGAAATCATTTTAATTAACAGAGCAGAAAATCTACATAGAGCCTCCAGAATCTTTGGGTTGCTGTGGGACTTTGGAAGTCAGTCACAGCATATTTAGATGTTTTTCCTTTAGTGGCTGCCCTAAGGCATTATCGTATGCACTATGTATTACCACAGTACCAAAACTTGTAACAAACCCCGCTGACACTAGCATCAGATATTTTCGTTGAGCTCTCAAAGTATAAAAGAACATTTCAAATAACTGAGAGAAGGAACAAGGTTAGAATTGCTGTAACTCTTATCAGGGTACAGTAAAAATAATGAAAACGCATACATTAGAAGTTTAACCACAACATGCTAGCAAGTAGAAATCTACAGCAGGTTTTAAAAACTTTTGATATAGTAGTGAAATTGCAGGAAAGAGAAGACAAAATTTTCTCCTCTGAAATGTGCTTGCATTCACCTAAATTGCTACTAAAAATATCCAGAAACACTAATGCAGGAAATACAGATCAAAATAAACACTGAAAAGACTTTTTAAAAATCTTATAATCATATACAAATTTTAGAAAAATGCTCGTGGTGGGAATGAAAACAGCACCACAGGTCTAAAAGAAGGATACTCCTTAATAATATTTAGTGAAGGCTCATATTACTCATCTCTGAAAACACAGAATTATCCATGAGTTTCCCTTCTAAAATTCTAATTGGATATGAAGAACACTGAGCGCAGTACAGAACTGGACCTTGGAGGCAAATGTTTACCTTACAAGGAGATAGAGTTCAGACTCTACATAAATGCATATGAGCTGTTTGAGCAGAAACAGGATCTGAACAAAAAGCAAAAGTCATTTTTAAAAATTCAATGACAGTAGGCCAGGATGCACTCATGTAAAATGTTCAAAGTCTTTGTTTATTCCCAAAATTATGAGATATCTTAAAGGAGAATCAATGAAAGCTCAGATGACTCATGTTCTATTAAGCAATCAACAAGTTATAAATAATGATGAGCTTGTTTGAGCACTGTTACCTGAATAATTTTTACATTTATTTTACATTTACATGCACAGACTACTGGTAGTCTAGAGCATTAGTTAAGATCACAAGAAATAATTTTTGCTGTTGATATATTTTTAGTAGTCATGACAGAGACATTTTTGAAGTTGAAATTTTTGTTTGCCTATCTTCTGGTATTTTGTGAAACAATTCCAAAACCTACAGTCTTGCAAAATATTGATCCTAAGACTGTTTTGTAGTTGTCACAGAACCATGGAGTCATTTAGGTGGAAAAGGATTCTTAAGATCATCAAGTCCAACCGTCAGCAAACACCACCAAGTCCACTTACAAACCACATTCCTTAGCAACACAACGACCAATTTCTTAAATATTTCTAGGCATGGGGACTCCATGGGCAGCCACTTTCAATGCTTGACCGCCCTCTCTGTGAAGAAATTCTTCCTGATATCCAGCCTGACTTTCCCTGGTGCAACCTGAGGGCATTTCCTCACATCCTATCACTTGTTACCTGGGAACAGAGATGGACACTCTCTTTGCTGCAGCCTTTTGTCAGGCAGTTGTAGAGTGCGATGAGGTCTCCATTCAGCCTCTCTTCCTCCACACTAGACAATCCCACATCCTCAGCCACACCGCATCTGTTTTGTTTCCCAATCCCTTCACCAGCTTCACTGCTCTTCTCTGAACATATTCCAGCAATTCCATTTCCTTCTTATGGTGAGAGGCTCAAAACTGAACACAATGCTCTAGGAGCAACCTAGGTATGGAAGGACAATCACATCCTGGTCCTGCTGCCCACTCTATTTCTGATGAGGGCCCAGATGTTGTTGGCCCTCTTGACCACCTGTTCACACTGCTAGCTTGTGCTCCGCCAGCTCTCAACTAACACCCCCAGATTCTTTTCCATCAAGTGATTTCCTAGCCCTTCTTCCCTTATAGCACTGCATGGGTTGACTCCGGTCAATTTAAACTGAGGAATTTTCCAGTATATGTAACTAACATAGATTAAGTGATGCCATTTAGACACCCAGTTATTTCATATAGATATGAAGAAAACACAAAGCTTGCTGAATAACCTGAATAAAACCTGGGTGTCAGAGGAAGGAGTGATTAATATGTAACTTTGTTCTATGGCATTGAATCTAAACTGAGCTAGTGAAATGTAGCATAGCAGAATATGATCTTTAAATGCAAAATAAATTATATATGGCATCTTCAAAATACTAATATAACATGAAATGTGGCACCATTAACTTCAGAACTAAGATATTCTGGACAGAGGCCCACATGTTGGGTCATGGGATTATTTCACCTAAGAAACTACATCAGGTACATGACAGAGGAAGCAGGACAAAGCCTGGGATGCACGTCAAGTGCTGGCACCACAAAGATGAAAAGTTTTGCAGCAATTCAAGAGGGTCTTGCAAGAAGTCATCTCATTGCTGTGTTCCTCTCTGCTGCTAAAAGAAGTAGTTAAATTGGAAATCTCCACTGAATATATAGCAAGTTCAAGAAAGGCTTTCAATTTCAGTAACAATATTTATTTTCCACCTCACAACAATTGACTATTACATATGGCTACTTATGGTACTGAAGATATAGAATATATATTGTATGTGGTGGTTAAAGCATAAAAAAGTCTTATTAAATAAATCTCCGGGAAAAAGAAATTGACAAATTACATATCAAACAGAAGATTAAGTCCATATTTTATGAGTAATTTCTAATTCTGTTGCTGCAGCAGTCATTATTCTAATGCAATGACATGGTCTTTACAAATGCCACATTACAGTATGCAAGTGGAGTTACTTTCCTGAGCTTGAACTGTAAGCATAACAGCGGAATCTCAAAGAATACAAAATTGTCCCAGTGTGGTCTGTCCTGAGAGTCTAGGGCATTCTGTGATCGTTGTGATATCCGTGGTCTTACCTAGGAATTAAGAGCACAACAACTTTCAAAATCCCAGTGTAGGAAAACACAGTCTGTTTCGGTTCAATCCCCTTGTTGTGTGTTTAAGAGCTTACTGGTATAACTGCATCCACAATGCTGGCTGGTATAACCAGTCTCATCCTAGGCTTCACCAGACAAAAGATGCTAACAGCCCTCCACATCTACCCCCGTTCCAGTGTGAAAAGGACCAAACATTGTCTCACACATTCTTAATACACTAATTCAGCTAAATTAAAAGAACAGATAGCACTCACAAATTAGTAGGCTTTTGTTGAGTAGATGTAACTTAGAAAAAATCATAAAGGTCTCCGTAATAGGATAATGGGAATGGACTGTAAGTATATGTCCTCACAAAAATATTTGATAAGTATGTAAGGTTTAGTTCTCTGAAAGTAAATCTGCAACTGGATCACACCGTGAGAGAATGAACTATTCCACAGAAGTCTCTTGAGGTAGCCAATAAACCAACAAATATGTAAGTGTATTTATGCAATAAGTTGATTTCAAGCAGAAATTTACAAGAGCATGACATGAAATATCACCAAATATCACAAAGCACAGCTGTGATCATCATATGCTAAACTGCTGATGTTACCTTTGCTGTAACAATAAAAACATTAACAAGCAAGCTCAGGCTTCAATATGCTTCTGCAGACATGGAGCTAGCTCTGCCATTGCTACTACACCCTATTGAGTAAATAAAGGCTATTCTGAGTCTCTGCTTCTCAATTTGTTCTAAACAGATTCAGCAGGAACACCTATGCCAGTTTTTTGTTACATGAGCAACTTTAATTGGCTTGAAGCACTTAGCACCTTAATAAGTAGACTGCAAAAATACTGTAGGTTCCTCTGCATTGATGGAAGTACTATGGAATCAAAATTACACTTTTTTGACACAATGTATTGATTTTGACAAAATGTCATTCAGAAAAAAAATATATCTATTTGAAGAAAAGTGCTGTTTTATTTAAGCATTAGTGTGAACATTTCAGTATGCTTTCATATAAAATTAATCCTATCTCAAACAAACAAACAAAAAAGCAATGATAAAATCCCTTCTGACTGATCCCAAGAAAGATTTTTAAAATATTCTGTTGAAAATATTTTAATATGATTTTTTTTTTTTTTTCTGATTCTAGGCGAAAACAAAAATGCCTTTAAGTGGCAGTCTGGTTTCCTCATAACTGAGTTCAGTTCGTGTCTGGAAGTGGCCTCAAGAAAAGACTTTGTATGCCTGTTGTCCTTTCCTACACTCCAGCCATCTTTTGGAAGATCTCTATAGTGGTTCTTCATACCATGCAAGAGTAGGGACTCTAATTCCTTGACAGAAACCTTGTCTGCATCTCCAATACCAGCAGGAGTCCGCACTGCAGTCTGGCAACATGGGGAACATCTCCTGCACAACTCCATCAGCAACTTTTGGTAAACTAGTCTTGGAATACCTTGAATATTACCACCAGAGAATAAATGGAGCAGCTCACAGCATCACCACCGAAAGAGAAAATTGCTGTGAGGATTAGCTTCTCCCTTTGCCTGCCTGCTCTCCATTCTCCTCTTGCTCTTCATCTTAGGCTGCAGTGATTGACTTGTCTGAAGAAATCTATACTGTTTCCAGTGAAGAAGGTGATGAGGTAAAGAATGTGAGGAAGCACAAGCTGAGAAGTTAAGACTGTGAGTCAGTGAACAGCCTGCATGAGTAGTGCACATCATAGATGGTGTCTATGACACCTGTGATACCTGGGAACTCATGGCCAGCTCTTGGATAAGGGCACGCGTGCTCGAGTGCCCTACCTCAAGAATGTCTCAGACACAGGAATTATATCCTGTCTTCCACCTTTTTATGTTGCAAATAAAAATTATATCGTCCATCTCAGGAGATGTGATATTTAATCCTGATCTCTAATTGATTTCCTGCCCTAGATTTCATGATGACTTAGTTCTGAACCTTTGTCTTTTGAAAAGGAAGCAGTCACAAGTTCTTGAAAGAATATAACATCTTCTCTTAGTTCCTATTCTGTATAAAAAATACAGATTCCAACAGCTTTCAAAATATATTACAGTTTCTTTTTTTAAAGTTTATGGAAGTCATCAGAAACTCTCATCTCAGGGCTTACACAAGCCTATATCATATATTGCAGAATCCAGTATTGTAGGCAAAAGGAGCTTGAACAAAAGCAGTCTCAGACATAAATTAATCCATGACTGAATATCCAAACACATTTGGATTTTCTCTTCCTGAATTCACAATAATGTAATTCAAACATTGCTTCAGAAAGAATTTTGAGCACTAGAAGCAGCAGTTCATTTGCTTTAAATTGCACAAGATTTCTGAACTGTGATTTAAAGGAGAGCTTACATTACTTTGCCTTTAAAGTCACAGATGCACACACAATTTTACACTATCTTTACAGTAAAGTCTTCTAGCATTCACAGGAAACTTTCAATGAGAGCAAGCAACTTCCAGAAATGTGACTGAGTAATAGGAGGAGGATTTTATTGCAATGTCAGTGATTGGCACTGGACAGTTTTAGGAATTTAATGACTGCTACCAGCAACTATGGCGATGTGCTTAAAACATTATATTGTAAAACGTACCACCTACAAGGACAAATGTGACCAGAACCTATACAGATATATAGATACCTTCACCTAGGTAATATTCCTTATCTTAAATATTAAGAAAATAACTGTTATGTATTCTTGAACTTAATCGTAGAGGCTGGGAGATTTTGCCAGGGAAGTATCAATTTTCATGCTATTTTTTAAACATCTGATACTAGCCTCAATCAGAGACATGATATTGAGCAGAGATATTGGGCTAAGAGATATTTGGTGTGAGTCAAAAAAGCAATTCATACATCTGTTTACTCCTGCTTCTCATAAACAGCAGAGAAATGAGAATAAAGATGAAGGTAATGCTTTGAAGGAAGTTCCTAAGTAAGTGATGACTAAACCTCACAGTTCATTTCAAAAACAGGAGTCAACTGGGCTTTGAGTTACCTACATTAGTGCTAAAGTCCTAATCAGAATTATCCTTCTGAAGTGAATCTTCTAGCCACTCTGTCTTACCTTCCTTGGCTCATGCTGCAAAAGTCTTTGACAGCTCCACTCCTTTTGGATGGCCCCAAACAAGAGATGCTCTCCATAAGCACACATTAAGTTCCCATTGTAACTTGCTGTGCAGGGCACTGAACCAAATCAGAACTTCTATAACCAGGTAAACTGCCAGCAAAGGCATTTAATGTGGTCATAGGGCAACCAGCTTCACTCTGCAGACCTGCACCTGCTGGAATGGACTGCAGTAGCCTTTGACCAAACACTGGCCAGACCTCAGGAGAACAGGGGCTGTCACTCATCTGCTGAGTGATGCAAGACTTTCTTCTTTTGTTGGTGCCCCCGCACCATGAGAGCGTTCAGTTCCTGCATATAAAGCTTTGAGACCTACAAATGAAAAGCAATTTCAACGTTTATTTCAATTCATAGAATCATAGAATGGCTTGGGTTGGAAGGGACCTCAAAGCCAACTCAGTGACAACCTCCTGCCAAGGGCAGGGTTCCCACTCCCTACAGCAAGCTGCCCAGGGCCCCATCCAACCTGGCCTTGAACAAATGCATGGTATTACATTCTGGTAATCCATTCACTTACAGATTCACAGCCTTGCACCTGGCTTTTGCTAACTATTTTTTCCCAAGCACACATATCCCCTGCTAGGCCTCTCCCTGCAAAGAGAAGCATTTGGGTACATCTCAAACTGCAAACATCTCCCTGTTAGCAGCCCTAAGGACAGCTTACAGAGTATGCTGGAAGGCTCTGCTAACTCTGTGTGGAGAATGCATTTTGCAGTGGAGATCCTACAGATTGCTTCTATAAACAGATGTCTCAGGTGGCTTTGTTTTTCACTGTCATGTTACTGAAACAGACGGCTTATGACTTTTGCTCCAGGGAGACCTCACTGAGGCCTTCCAGTACTTGAAGGGAGCTTATAAATGGTGGGGGAAGTAACTTTTTACATGGGCAGATACTAATAGGACAGAAGGGAATGGATTTTAACTAGAAGAGGGGAGATTTAGGTTAGGTGTTAGGAGGAAATATTTTACTTTTACAGAAGGTGGTGAGGCTCTGGCAGAGGCTGCCCAGAAAAGCTGTGGATGCCAATCCAAACCATTCTGTGAGTCAATGATTCTGTGATTTTGTTAACATAGATTCTTCAAAATAATTCTACAAGGATTTAAAAAACAAACAAACAAACAAAAAACACCTTAGCCTCATTAGTATTCAATAAGTAAACTTTTTCCTATGTTTATTTTTTCATTCTCCAGTGAGGCTGTTGCAGTGCCAAGGACAAGCAGCATGCAGGTAACAGACCCACAGAGCCAGCTAGCCACTGCAATCATGCAAAGACAACAGGCCACACAGCAGCAGCTATGGGCTCATGGTCCTGCATTTGCTTCAGAAAGAAAATCTCCAGGAAAAGCTGACCTGCAAACATCACTGCAGTTTTTTTGCACAGAAAACTGTGGGGGATTTTTACTAGCTCTTGATTTAATTCCAGCTGAGAATTCACCTTACTTCAGAAGTTCAACTGGCATGACTTAGTGAGGGTGTTCAATAAGGCTCCACGCAGTACAGCCGATGCAGCTGGTACAAAGTTAAAAAAAAAAAAAAAAAAAAAAAAGTGGAATTTATTTGGCCTGCAGGTCCTGATATACATTCTCAAAGAGACTCTACGGCCAGGTCTCTACTAGTGAATTAAACATGACCAGAATACCAACCATGTTCCCTGGCACCAAGGCCATCCGACAAGAACAACTTGAGCCTGTAACTCTCTCCCCCTCCACAAAAGTGATGTTGCATGCTGCCTGCATGCCAGCAGCAGTCTCTGGCCAGTGTTAGCTCCTGGGCACTGCTTGGGACATGCTCAGGAGACCAAAGTCAAGTTCAAAAGCCCTCCAGTGGCTTAATGACAGAGATTATTTCAGTCTCAGTATTTAGGAACCATTTCCAAAGCCACTCAGTGTACCTGCACGGAGCAGTCTGTTCGTTTGCTTATCTGCACTGGGCTGTCCCATGCTATGCTGAAGGAAGCTGAGGGAAAAGGAGAAGAATCTTCAGTCCACAATCCAGGAAATTTGGTTACAGAGGATAATTTCTGCAGTCTGACAATAATAATTCAGCTGTAAAGCCTTCAATAAATTCTTTGGGATGTACGCTAACTGTAAGTAATGTCAAGCCTCTAGAATTAGTGAGTAATTAATAAAATAGTTTTCACCCCTTTTATCAGTGTCTAAGGCTATGATTTGTTTGTTCCCATGGAGGAAAACCAAAGGGGAAAATAAAACAAAACAATGTTGGACCTGCTGGTAGATAAAAGACACTGAGCTACTGAATGTTTCTAATTTAGTTTCAGTATTTTTCTCTGAAAGCTTTGCTTTAAAAGCATAAGAAAAAAAACATTTTGAAAATGTACTGATTGGATCTTCACCAGGTAGAGCTTCCAGTCAAAACAGCTCAAGGGTAAAACAAGAAAAGTTGTCTTAAATCAGTTTCTTCTTCATCCCGAAATGACCAGCTGAACAGCTCTCGGTGTTAACTCCATCAGAGTAAATACCACAGAAATACAATCCTTCCTAGCCACCTCCATGTCAAGTGCACCATGTGGTATGACTGCTGGTCCTCATAACTGCCTCTCCATACCCTACTAGAGGGAAACAAAAATAAGCCAGATTCTGACTCATATAGCGGGCCAAATTTTAAAAACCTGTCTGCACTTCAGGACTTCAGCCAATATTCTTGCAAAGAGTGAAACAACACAATCCTTAATCTGTATGAAGATGCTGAATGCAATAATCAGCATTATTCAGATAAGTGTTTCTCTGCTTTTAGAAAGAAGGAGAGAGCAGAACTAGACCTAAAATTCACTCAGGTCATGAAACAACCACAGAATAATGAAGGTTGGAAAAGAACGCTAAGATCACCTAGTCCAACCATCAACCCATCACCACCATGCCCAGTAACAAAGTACCTCAGTGACACAACTACAGGTTTCTTGAAAATTTCCAGTGATGATGGAAACAACTGAAAACAGTTCTATTAAAATAAATGAAAATTCAAAGCATATTCAGGATTTAAGCTTACAATTACGTATCATTCTTCCGCTTCTAACATGCTCACCGGTATTCACACTGCTGTGAATGCAAAATCCTTGTTTTGTAGGGAACTTGTATAGGAGAGATTGCATGGTAACTTCAGAATACCTAAAAAAATTCAGCCTATGATACCTAACTGATTAAAAATTGTGATCTTGTTGTTGAGATCAGTGTATATGCCACTTTTGTGCTATCATATGAAGATGCAGTGGAATAACTTGTGGTGAAGACATCATCAGCATTAGTGTGCATTGATTTACTTCTGCCTTTTTTTGTGATGGTTGATAGATGTGGGGTACCACTGACATTTCAACACTGTGGAATAGCCAAGCTTGACACTGTATTTTCTCTGAAAAGTAAAATGTGTTCTTCAGAAGTATGATATGATAGAAGATGCAAAAATAGTATCCTCTGGAGTTTTTTTCAATCAGTAAAATAAGTGTTTTGAAGGCATACTTAATAAACGTTTCTCATCACGGAGACTGTAGCTCCTTCTAAATAACTGCCTCTTTACCACTGTTTTGTGTGAAAAACACTAAACATACCCTGTCCCTGCTGAGCAATGATAACCAAATAAAATCGAACTTCCACTCAACTATAATCTTACAGCAATCAAAAAATTTAACAATTCTGCCTTCGCTCCCTGTGTTCTCTAACTCTGTATTAGAAATAGTCACAGCTGACAGCATGGCATAATTCAGGAATTGCAGGCATAAGTAAAACAGGATTTGTTGGATTTGTTTCCCAAGAGTCTGGTCATCATGGGCTTTTAAAGATATTTGTCCCTTTTAGTACTTACTGACATGACACACAACAGTTCAAGTCAACAACAACACCACCATCACCACCACCAATAACAAAAACCAACCGCCACACAACTAACTAAACAAGGAAGACAGAGAAAAACAGTAGCATTAAAAATGAACACTTTTCAATATTTTTCAAGTAACTGAACAAGCCTGTAGTGATAGTAATGGCACACTGGTAGATAAGGAGACACAGGAAAACACGGGAAATGATCAGCAGCTGAGAGCTGAGAGATGGGAAAGGGAAGCCTCTCTGTAGGGATGGGCATCCTGAAGAATACGGAAAAACCTAAGTGTCAATAGGCTGGCATTGCTGCGAGAGCTGATGAAAAAATGCCACCATTCTGACAGAAAGATAACTAGGCAGTAACAGATATGAAGATTCAGCAACGGACAGCAGGTTGAAAAGGATATAAACACAGTAGTAATCTCAGCAGAAACAAGAGAGGAAGATGGAAATACAGAAGTAGTCTCAGGAGAAGCTAAGACAAAATATGTTTGCTATGATATATGACTCCAATTCAATGACAGATTGAAAAGTAACCCTGATACTTTCATCCTTTGAATGCCTTCATCAACACTACGTCTAGTCAATTCTTCAAACCCATTACTTCTATACATCTGAAGATTTATCACTCATCTTTGAAAGACAGTATTTTATTTTGTATCCCCCGGAAGCAATTAACTAAATCCATCTTCTAAATCTTCAGCATTGTTACTGCATTACTGCTGTGTTTTAATAGAATTTAACAGAAGTGATCTGCTGTTATGTATAAATTCTTTCTAACGTTTAGTTTCAGGTTTGCTTTGATTTCATTATCATGAAGGAGGTTACAATAATGTATTGATAGGTAAAGAGATGCATGGAATTCAGCAATACTACACAGCAGTGTGCAGATGATGTTCAACATTGCTCTGTAGATATTACAGTCATACTGTTAATAGTGTTGAAAAAAAACAAAAAATTGTACAAAACATTTATTACTATGCTATGCAGTAGCAAGCATCAGCTACTGTCAAGCTCAGAATGACTTCCTAATTGTGTGCCAGAAAATAGCACACTATATCTGTAGTTAGCTTAATTCAGCAGTGTTTCCAGGGAGTGGGGGAGACTTGTTTTTTACCACAGCAGTTTTTGTTTTTGTTTTTAGATTGCACACTTTAGGAAAAGAACTAGAAAAGTAACAACCAGAAAAATGCAGCCTCCTGCTTTAAATCACAGTAGCTGCAGATAAGAGTTGGGAGGGAAGAAAAAGAAAAACTGCGAAAGATTTGCACAGGAGTCACCTGAGATTTGATCACATTCTTGACCTACTCAAAAAAATCATTCAGGGCATTTTAGAGAAAAGTAGTAATAAATGACTACGACTTCTGTCTTCAAGACAGCTGTTCAGTTAGTATCAGCAGTCAAAGGAATCTGAGTAGAATATACATATATTTTTTTCCGGTCACTTTGCACATATATAAAAACCTCTGTGCCAGAAGGTGACTTGACATGATACATTTTTTGTCTGTGGGTAATTAGAGAAATATAAGGGAAGATCATCTATGAGATCCTTTTAAATGTGACTAATGAAGGAAAGGAACAGCAGGGACAGCATCACAAGTGTTAGGGCTAGACTTCATTAGGAAGAGTAAGTAAAAGGTAGGGACTGAAGATAACTTTTTTAATGTAAAAAAAAAGAAACACATCACTAATGGACAACAAGGTTACGTTAGGCACACCTCTGGTTTACCATCTGTGTGCAATTCCAAAGGCACGTCACAGCACATGAGTGGGTATGCTGGGAAAGATGTACAGTTTCAACCTTGATGCAGTACTTTACAGTCAGGTTAATAATATATGAGCATACGACTAAAGTGGGTCTACTGGAAAGATAAGCTGATCAACTTTCTTAAATGCATTTTCTAATTCACTGCCCATTTTTTTCTTCATCTTTTTTTTTTTTTTTTTTTTTTTTTTTTTTTTTTTTTTTTTAAGGAGGAGGCTTTATAAAAAGAATAGTAGAGAACTAATCAACTTTTCAAAATAGCTAATCTATTCCCAAAGTAGCTCAACCATTTTTATGGGGGAAAAAAAGAGAGACGGAAGAAATGCCAAGGGAGACACCATTTCTTGATTAAAAGGAAATGAAATATTCCCTCTTCAAAATTGATTTCTCTTAATCACCCTTGTTCACCATACGAACACTCAGGTACTGAAAAACCGCATCTCGTAAGTCTTTATTGCCCAAGGCCAAGATGCTTTCTCTGCCACAAAAAGCCCAGGTAAGACCCAATCCACCTCTTCCAGGCTACTAACTTGCACCTACATCCCTGATGCAGCCTGTGCTTTTCCCTTAGTGTGTATGAATGAGGTTATGGCTCTGGAAGCCCTCCACAGAAATCCTGTATCTACCTGAGCTGATGTGAACACAGAATGGCTTAGGTTGGAAGGGATCTTAGAGATGACCCAGTTCCAACCCAGTGCTAAAGGGCAGGGCTGCCCCCCACCAGCTCAGGCTGCCCAGGGTCCCATCCAACCTGGCCTTGAGCACCACCAGGGATGGGCCACCACAGCTTCTCTGGGCAGCTGTGCCAGCACCTCACCACCCTCTAAGGAAAAAATTCCCTCCTAACATCTAATCTAAATCTCCCCTTTTTTAGTTTAAGGCCATTCCCCCTTGCCCTATCACTGTGTGCCCATGTAAAAAGTCAGTCTCTCCTGCTTACAAACTCCCTTCAAGGCTGCAATGCGGTCTCCCCAGAGCCTTCTTTCTACTAGAGTGAACAAGCTCAACTCCCTCAGACTTTCTTCATAAGAGAAAGCACTCTGATCATCTTCACAGCCCTCTTCTGGACCAGCACCAAAAGCTCTCATCCTTCTCCTGCTCTGGGCCTCAGGCCCAGACACAGTAATCCAGATGGGGCCTCACAATGGCAGAGTATAGGGGGACAATCACTGCCCTTGCCCTGTTGGTCACCCCTTGGCTTTAATTGTGTGGTAGTTGCCCAGCATAGCTGGCTCCAATCCAGTCTCAAAGTCCTTGTTACGTTGCTCATTTTGGCCACATGATGCAGCTGAACACATTGTCTTCTCTGAAAAAAATGCTATGAAGAAGCAAAACCCAGAGACAGATCATCCCTGAGAAACAAGTTTGTGACCATGATTCCTTAACACGCGGAGTGCATGTGCACATATGTTTATGAACACACTCTATAGGACAAACAAAAAGCTCAGACAGCATGGAAGCAAGAGGACACACAGGTGGCTTCCAGAAATGTAACACAGACATCCGTGCCTAAGCCACGCTGCCTGTACAAAGAATGGGAAGATACAAGCTCTCTACACTGTTACCTTCTTAACCTTCAGGTTATGACTCCCTCCAGAGAGTTGCTTCTCTTTGGCTTCATGGGATGACTGGATTGTTACATCCATGCAAAATTAATTGCACTTTTTGGATGCGTGTATCGTACGAAGCAAAGTCAGCCAGGGTCCAAAGGAAAAGCGGCACAGTATTGCACATCTTTTGTCTAAATGGGCTGACTGATTCATAGAACAAGTAGCTGCATCTACACTGCCAGCTGGGAAAGGACCCAGCCTGCACTGACCTTTGGAGAACACCCAAGTATCAGGTGGGAGAACACCTGAATACCAATAAAATGCTAGTGTTTTAACGTATCATGAATACATGCCTGACCTCAAGCACTGAAATCTTGACATTCTTGAAATTATCAGGAGAGCGGTGACTCTTAAATCTGTCAGATATATAGCTTATAGGATGCTTCCAGAATGGAAATTGAGGTCATAGCTATTCTTCAAGTCCAGCAAACATTTTGCTATGCAAAATGCCAATTGGTTTGGGATATGTTTCTGTTATCCAAGAGAAAAGCATATTTTACACATTCAGAAAATGCTTTGAAGGGCTGTGTGTCATTACCTGAATAGCCAACGAGGTCAGAAGCTAAAGCAAGACACTGATGGTACAGAGAAACATAGCTGTGTCACTGTGTTATGGTACAGGAAATGGCTTCAGCTCATATTTTGCATCTCTAATGAAGAACAAGGCTTACTTTATTACTCAGCTTTCTCATATTGAGTTGGTGCTTTTTAAAATTCAGAATTTATGTGCATTTTGTCTCATATCTTCAATTTTAAAATTTAAGTGCATTTTAAAAACTACAGTGGCAAAGAAACCATGACAAGACAGTGATCTTCATGCAAAGTACTTAATAGAAAACAACTTGTGATTAAACTGAAAAATAGTTTCCTCTAGTTTACATTTTATTATCCTAATTAGATTTTGGTTCTTACTCTTCCAGATTCATTTCTCCACTAAAAAATACAAGAGGGACACAGCTCCTGAAAAGGCTTTACACCAGCCCAGTCCTACAGAGCAAAGGGCCCAGCACAACAGGGCTCACACAGCACATGAACTGCAATACACCTACAACATCAGATGGAACCACAGCAATGTGCTCAGCCCATGATGGATAAGTAAGAAGCTAAATGGGGGATGTTAAAACATTCCTGATGCAATCAGCACATAGCCACATGTGACTCCAGAATAAAGCCCTTCCTTTAGGTACTGAGAGAGTCTGGCAGTCGGGCTATCCTACATCTCAATTAAGAGATCAAGGGATGAGCTGTTTTTAATCACTTGGACTTGAGCTTGCTTTTAAAGGTTATTCTCTGTGTCTTACATGTATTTCAGTTCAGGACTTGCACAGTTTACCTGAACTACCCCTGATACTTTGAATCAGACACAGAATTTTACCTGTGTCCTAACTTGCTGGCAGCACCCCTGGTGTTGCTGAAGATCAGCTGTGAACCAGTTTGGTACATTTTCTCACTCACCTTTGAAAAGGTCCATGAAAGACGAACAAGAGGTGGAACTCATCTCAACATTAACTAAACGGTGAGCATGAGCACCCATCCTTGGACAACCTGCTATCATCTCCCACCCCATCTCCTTGCTAGTACTTCCAGACAGGCATCTCTGTAGGGCTGGTCACCCCAGTTGTCTTCCACCTTCACCTCAGAACATAAAGCACTGCCTTATGTCCCCTCTGCTATGGGAGTTCTGATGGCTGCTGGATAATCCCTACCCAGACGTGTAAAAAAAAGCCCTATTCAAGGACCTCACTCCCCCTGATACTTCTGCTTTGTGTTGATGTAACCTCACAGCTTCCAGAAACTGTATGAGCTGTACCAGACATACCTCTGCATCCCTGCAGAACACTGTGTTGTGCCATGGAGACATATCCATGAACTAATGAAAATTCAACATTCTTATTAGTATAAAGAAAAAAGTCATTAACTGCTATTGAACTGCCAATTACCCAGCGTAACCGCAGACCTCCCAGCACAGCTGTTTTACCTCCCCTCTCTGCTGTATGCAATATTACATTCACATTGCAGGCTACATTATCACAGCAACCTGTAACTGGCTCCTAACTGCTGAGAGAACAAATTATTTTGCCAAAATTATTGGTTCAAATCCATAATAGTGAATAATGAATTAGACATGCCTAGGCTTAGGGATTTCTTTCATTGCAATTTCTGTAGTTATAAGAAACTGTGAAATTCAATTACAAATTTTAAATGAACTCTCCTATTGAAACGATTCCTCTTCCAGCTATTTTTTTATGAGTGTGTGTCACAGGAGAGAAACAAGAAAGTTTGTCCTGGACAAGTTAAAACCTCTAATGGTAACTGAACATTACTCAACCTCTTTCACAAAAAGTTTTTATTATCCTTCAATATTAATAAATTGCACTTGATAGGTAGAGTTCATTATATAATCAAGTCTCTATTTAAATAAAAATTGTGGGGAAAAGTGCATTGTTATTAAATGGCCATAATTCTCTGGTTACACTTAAACAAGCAGTACTTTCTCTGACTCAGGAAGTCTCATGTTACGAATCACATTACAGAGAAGACTAACACATGCTTATTTTCTTCTTCCTATGCGTCCCTTATCAGTCAGTATTATAGTTGGAATACTTGGCCAGATGGACCTGTAGTCAGATGTGTCAGGGATGGTCTTATGTTTGCACCTTCTGCTGAGCATGAGATTGTTTGCAGTGCCTTTGTGCCACTGCTGAGCTTTCAGTACAACTACTGTCAATAAATTATCTGGATAAGCACTCAATGCATGAATAGAAATCTTCATATAAATGTTGCTCTTTCCTTTCTTTCCCATCTTCTGTTTCACAGCAATGGAAAAAATGTTGGATATAGTGGGTATACATCTAGATAGCACTGTATGTTTTAGAGAACACACATTCAACACCTGCTGCTATCAGTGTAAGAATACTGAGATCATGATGAAGCTATGCACACACTGATAACTAATGGCACCTCAGTGGCCAGACACACCCTTATAATGTTACACCTTATGTAATATACAAAAATACAAATACAAATACAAAATATTACACCTCATGTAATATATGCCACACCCAGTGGCATATATTACAAGGGACCTGTGGGAGACTCCTGATCTTCTGGAGTATCAGCATAAGATAAGTAAGGGTATCTTAAACTACAGAAAGACAAGCTTGTGTGTACATCTCAATGTTGCCCACAGTGACAGAAGTAATTAAACCAGAGCACAGATACAGAAACACAGCACTGGAAAAGATCTCAAACTATCAGCTATGCCAGCCTTTCCAGAGACAAGAGCACTGAAGAGGAATTTTTCTACTCTCTTCTCAAAGACCTACAACAAAGAAGATGGTACAACAAGTGCAGCTAGATGAGAATTAATCTGAAATGCAATAATTAATTTTTTTAGGCTTTACTCCTATTAGTTCCAAAGAGCAGTTGGTCATCATTCTCTCACCACCAGCCTTCTGCATACTAGGAAGTGTATGTCCTCTCTCCATCCTTTTTTCAGTTCTAAACAAACTCACTTTTTACCATTGCCAGGAATATATTGTTTTCTAATTATTTTAATAGAAAACATCTGTTTTTCCTCTCTTATGCCTCCTGTTATATCTCCCTGAAAGCCAGTGCAACAATTCTGGACAGAGCATTCTTGCTCAGACTCCACTAAAAGTCAATGATGTCTTCTGAATGATACTCCTATTCATATGCATGAGAGTAAGAGGAATCTTTTTTTCAGTGCTATTTCACTAGCAACTTGAATTCACTTTCTCCATTCACTTTAGATTCTGGTCCAGCACAGTCTCCACCTTTTTCTGTCTTGCAGCCTGGCCAATTCTTTCTCACTTTAAGTACTGGATTCTTCTTTTCTTACAAAATCTAGCACTTGCTTGCCTCAACTAACACCTTCTTTATTTAGAGACATTCCTCTTCTTTGTAAAGATCATTTTGAATTCTCTTTCTGTCCCCTGAAACGTCTACAGGTATTCCAGGTTGATGTTGTCACAGATTGCATCTATTTCATCATCATCCAGGTCAAGACGATTCAACATTGGCAGCTGGATTTAGATTCCAAGAAGCCCTTGCTGGCGTCCACTAACATGAACTACGTCCTTGTCTTTTCAAAAGCAGTGATTTCTTGCCTTCACAGCCAGATCCCTGTATACCACAGCAGCCACTTTACTATGTGAATAAGCTTGCAGTCAGTTCCCCTGGCCAGACAGGAGTTAACACTTCTATTGCTCTATAAGCACTTCCCTCTCCCTCTCAGCAGGGGCTGGGAAACATCACAGGAGTGGAGAGATGCAGAGGCCAGCTGGGCAAGTCCACGGACACTCCTGAGAAAGCAAATGGATCCAGCCAAGACAGAGGATTAGAAAGAAGAATGCTCTTGTTGCCAGCTGGCAACCAAAGGGCAGGTAACCTGCTGAGATAGATGGTCCTCTACCAGCCGCACCATTTGCTGCTGTCTCCTAGCTGCCTCATTGGTTGCTGGGTCATCACCAGCAGAATGACACTGCTTTTTGCAGGGCTACGTTGGCCTCAGATGACGCTTCCCTCTTTGGACAGATTTTTTTCCTTCTTTTTCCTTTTTTTCATGTGTTATCTATCAAAGACATACCTAGATATATACATGCCAAAACAATACCTATATATGATCTACCATATCTACTCAGTATGATCCAGCAGTCTCCCTTTGTACATCAAAATACAAATTTTCAAAAGTATACACAATTATATATTCTATTTTATACTTTCGTGATTTGTTATAAGTACTACATACATGACTTTTCATGTAGCTAGAAAATGTGGTTATAATAACAATGATTATGTAATCACTCTATCATTGCAACCCATTGAATTTCTCCATCCGAATCGTCAAAACAAAATATGTCACAATCATTATCTCTCACAGAAGGTAACCTTCACATTCCATTGGCAAAGTACTTAGAAAGTAGATGTTTATGTCAGGAAACATAGGCTATGTCTGTGACAGAAAACAGAGGTTATGTTTCACAGCACCTAGCACTGCAGCTGTCCAAAGATTCAGTGCCTGTCTCTGTCTCCTGAGTCTTGAGCAAACCTGGATGATAAGCTTGAGGTGTCCAGCCTATGGGCTGGAATTCTCTAGTAAGAAAGAATTAACTTATCTAAATACGATTGCCTGTTGCTGTTTTGGATGCCCTGTATTATGTAAAACACCTGCACAGGGCTGGCAAGCACAACATAACGTCTGTGAAAGTACCTTTGGAAGAGACAGTCAGAGACAAAAGGGATACTTTGGGGCATCTAATAAATGCTATTTAAATGTTATCCTTACTTAAAATAAATAGCCTTCTGGGCCCTCTAAGCTGCATTGATAAGACTTAATTGTTCAAACTGTAGCAGCTGATATGATATCCAACACACTTGAACAGAGCATGCAGCCACGATGCAGAGCTTAAGGACTGGAAATTGGAGGCCAAGTGTAACACAAGAACCAAAATGACAACAGACACATTTGCCTTAGCAGACAAATTCTGTCCTGCATCTCCATTAACTACGGTCATAGAGCTTAGAAATCCAGCTGGCACTTAGATATCTAATTGCATGCATCTCAGTGTACATGAACTGAATCATACCCATTTTTCAGGCATCTAAAGTAAGACAAGATCTCGTCAAGTAAATCTTGATCTCGTAAATCTCGTCAGTGGAAGCATGAAGGTCCTGTGCCTCCAGTACTTTAGGTGAGGTATTAATCGATTTACCTCACAATAATTCCTGACGCCACCCAAGAAAAGAAGACAAAGCTTGTCCTATATGAGTAAGAACTTTGGTTGACCTTACAGCAGCAACTAAAACACAGTTTGTCAGTAAGATGTCAAGATCACACTGAAAAAATCAGCAGGCACCCAATGGAATCCATATGCATACCTGAAGTTCTATATTGGAACATATGCAAAAATAAATAAATAAAAAATTACAGTGTTAGCATAGAACAGATTATATCTTTTTCAGAAACAACAGCTCATAAGCTTTATGGTCTGACTTTATGTCAAACTAATTTTCTTAGTACAGTATTCTCAAGAACAGCAGGATGACTATATAGCCAGTGACGCCTCCTGGGTTTTCCTGGTTTAATTTTATTGAAATTAGAGCCTTTCAAAAACCGTGGATCAACAGCTCATAAGTCCCTGTAAGCACAAAGAGAATGCAGAGAGCAGTTTAGAAAGCAGTGCCATAAGATTCCTTGCTTACAAGCGATCAGACTATTCTCTGTAAAACGTGATCTCCAAGGAGAAAAAAGTGTTGTTTCTTTTTTTTTTTGCATGGATCCCCTTGTTTTCTCTATCCACTCTATGGCTTTATCTCCCACAAACTATAAACCACATCCTCAAATGATGGAAAATGAAAGCACAGCACCTTATTCTCCCAGCTGCAATGATGAGTTTAAAGAGGGAGCTGTCTGGAGAATCAATGTATTGATTATTTAACTTCTTAAGGACAAAATGCTACAGGAGTCTTTGGATGCTTGGAAATTATGTCTGGAATTAAAGCACTTAATTCACAGGCCAAATGATGAACAAAAAAATCAGACTGTGAAAATTCAGCAATTATATATTATGTCTGATAGGAAAGAGGCTGACAGATCAGTAAAAAGCAGAACTCTCTATTTCAGCTTGCACCATCTAAGCAAAGCATACCTCCAAAATACAGAATGTACAGAACATGAGCAACAAAAATCATGCAAAACCACTTATTATAAAGCTAATCTATTGTTATCTGGCAACTGCGGTCTTCAGTACTCTTTTGAAAAGGTGTTGTAGTGTTTTCTAAGCATTATCTCTAATATTATCAATTAGTATTATATTTGGAGATGTGTATTAGCGTACATTTTACATGCTCTTGCAGAATTTTTAAATGCAGTTATTGTAGAGGTGCACAAAATAACAGTGGTTAAATACCCAATTAAAAGGAAAGTTTGTGGAACAGTCAAATGACCGTGTGAAGGCATTCACAAGTACAGCGGGGAAGTAATGCACTCATGTGCATTCATGTATGCACAGCTCATTAGCAGACTGCAGCTCTTTCTTGAAAAATGCACTTCGCCATTCAACTTCATTAATCCACTGTTGTTACCATATATGTGACTCAAAGTATAAACTTGAAGGCGTATTACTTTTACTTCATAAATATTTTGAGTTCTCGGTACGATGTAAGCAGTACAGCAGAGTGACAATTTCAGTAATGCTACCCAATGCCTTCAAGATGCTATGAGATGAAATGGAAACTGCTGATTTAAAACTTTTCAGATAAAAAATCTGATGCTGCACAGTCCTGACATTCGCATCAGTTCTCTTGATCCGGCTTAGCATTATAACATCAAAAGTAAAGAAAAATGTTAACTTTCCTGTGTAACCTAAGGCAGATGCGCATCGCTATTCAGTAAGTCTCTTCCAAAAACAGCTACAGCTAATCTCGACTTACAGAAGGTGAAGGACTTTTAATGATTTTCAAAGGAAGAATCAAAAGCGCACACATTTTAGAATGCTGGAATGTCAGATGAATACCTCGTAACTGAGGATGCACTGAGGAAGAAGGCTGCAATTTGAGTAAGAATAGAAAAGCGTATGACACAAACTATAATTCTTGTTACAAAGGATTGTCAACGTATCATCAAAAGCTACATTACAGGCTGCCTAGAAGGCAGTATAATAAAACTTGCTGTAATAACTTTTTATTTATATTCGTAAAATTGAAGAATATTAATTCCCTGGTTACTTTATTTTTAACATAGAGATGAATTTTAACAGGCTAATTTATAAAAGGTTACACCAATGTCTAGAGTTAAATCACAGGAATTAATGTCCATATTAACACGGTTCAGAGATAGAAATTTGTGTCAGAGATGTCAGTAGTTAGTGAGGCAAAAGGTCAATGTTAACAATATCTGCTTGGCATTAAATGGAAGAATACATCAAAAATTAAAAGTTTGGTTAGTAAGAAGTGTGAAGTTCAGCAGAGATGCCTCATGTCTCCAAACTAACTTTGCCTTTTTTCTTCTTCTGAAATGCTACCTTAGATGGTACACTTTGTAATTCTGAAAAGCTCTTTCTTTACTTCCTCATTCACTGTTTCTCAATATTTACACCAGATGAGTATATTTGCAGATGACTATAAAGTTACCTGAGTAACCAAAACAAAGCAAGTCGGGTAGTGCTGGAATGCAGCTGGGCTTACTCAGAGAAGTCTCCTTTCCTTGGCGGAAGAGACAGGACCAACTGCAAATCCCACTGCAGTACAGTGCTCACCAATTAGAAGGCCTTTCTGAAGTTCATTTCTTTCTCAGGTAAATTGACATGGCTTTTGCAAGGACCACCACTTCAGCACTTCCTTTATAGAAACTGATACTTGTTTCTGTTGCTACGTGTCACCATTTTTCAGACCTAATGTTGCTCCATGAGAGAGCACAAAAAAAAAAAACACAAAAAAACCAAACAAACAAACAAACAAAAACCAACAACAACAACAACAAAAAAAACAACTCAAAAAACATTCTTCACTTCCATAGAGCTCTGGCTCTGGGAAGCAGTGGGCATGGACTTGTGGCCCAGCAAGATCTAAAGGAATCAAAGGGCTGGCTCACCTGCCCAGGAAAACAAGAGGACATCCATCCTCTTGAGGCACTGGCCTCCTGTAAGATCTAATTACCCAGGCTAGCAACGCTTCAAGCAGTGTATTTATTTACTCCTCCTCATAGCCCTGATATAGTGGGTTGGAAGAGTAGTTATTTAAATCTAAGAGGCTTTCCCAAAACTGGACGAAGACAACAACAACAAAAAGGCTCCATATATTCCATAGTTTTCTTTCCAACCTTGGTCTCTTTCTGATATTTACTGCTGATGTAGCACTTCACACACAGACAGTGTTACATACAAATTCAATCCCCAATGCGCTGCTTCGCTAAGTACAGAGCACAGCCAAAGATGGGAAGGTGGTGGTAGGGAGAGTGAATCCAGGACTCAGAATTACTCTTCAAAGATCCCGCTTTCACTTCTTTGAGGAGCAATGCGACAGGTACAGAACATTCCATGGAATAAATGAGGTCTCTACTGCCTGAATTTGCAAGAAACACAAAGCAAACTCTTAGGGATGTGAACTGCCCCATTTGCCCCTTCTGGATGAGGAGAAGTGGCACTGTAAGCAGGTACTGAGCGCCAGCGAGAGCCATTTGTAAAAGATCAGGAGCACAGCAAAAAGTTTTTATCTCTGAATTTTGGAGACAGCAGGTGAAGGAAGGGGCAGAATGAAAGAAAATGTGCAGCTCGTGCATGATGTCGGGCTCTGTCAGCTCGCAACGCTGCAACAGAGCACTGAGGTAGAGCTGATGTTTAGCGTCCTATTTACTGAGACAGAGCTCAGGTTTTAAATGCGTAGAAGGATTTCAATGCCATAAAGGCAACTATCTGTGCATCAGGACCGCAAAAGCAAAGCTAGAAAGAAGAACCAAATTGAGGAGAACGAGGAATTCGCTCAGAAACACAAAGAAAAACCCACCTCCCATTCAGGAGCAGGACAAAAAGAAAACCAAAACAGCAATTCCATCTCCTATCGCCAAACTACCAAACTGCACCGACTGGGGCCGAACTGCAGCACGCACCAGACCCGCTCCTGTCCCCGCTGAGCCCGGCAGCCGAGGAGAAGCCGAGGGTTCCCTCATTCCTCCGGAGAAACCCCGCGGCAGCGCTCGCTCCAGACCCCAGAACCGCGCGCCCTCCGCCCGCGCAGAGCTACCGTGTTGCTCTCCGCCTCCTCCCGGGGAGCCGGGGGCGAGAAGCGACGCCGAACGGGGGAGCAAAGTTTGCCGCACGGAGCGAGGGAGCTCCGCTACTCACCATGTTGACTTCGGAGACCATGTCGATGCTGGCGATGTCGATGTTCATCCCCACGCAGACGGGCGGACCTGCGGGCACAGCGCGGTGTCAGGGCGGCGGGGCCGGCTGGCGGCAGCCCCGGGGCAGGGGGAGCGGGCACTCACCTCCGAAATCCGGGCGGAGGCGGATGTCGTAGCCTTTCAGCAATTTATCAACCGTTTCCTTCACGAAGGACATATTGCCGGGATCGTTCACACTGTGGGGGCGAAAGAGACGGGGGAGGCAGAGGGAGGTTGGGGAGCGGGGAGGGGGGCAGAGCCATCAGCGCGGTTCCCGGCTCGGCACGCCGGCTCCTACCTCTGGGCGCAACACACCACGGCCACCAGGACGGGAGCGGAGAAGATCCCGAAGATCCTGCCTCCCCCAAAGCCCCACATCCCTCCGCCCCGGGGCTCCCTCCGCGCAGCAGCAGCAGCAGCAGCTGCTGCCGCCGCGATCCGGCTGCCCTGGCTGCCGCTGAGGAAGAGGCGGAGGCGACAGTCCCCGTTCTCCCCCCCCCCCCCACCCCGCCCTACCCTCCCCCCCAAAAAAAGCCCCCACCCCCGCCCCAACGCCGCAGCCGCGGCGGCCGCCCGCGCACCCGGCTGTGCCCACCCCGCGGCCGGCCGTCACCGAGCCCCGGAGGAAGCCGCCCTCCGCCGGTGCCCGGCCGCCTGCCCGCCTCCCCGCCGGCCGGGAGGGGGGAGCGGGGCTCCGCGGGGCCGAGGACCGGTAGTAGCGGGGGCGGCGGCTCTCCGCATGCTTTCTCGGGGCTCGCCTGGTCCCTGAGGCAGCGGGTGTCCGCCGGCCGCGGGTTCCGCTCCCTTCACTGCGTTGCCTCGCAGGCAGCTGCATCGGGGTGACTGCACCCACGTGTCCCTCAGTTTGTCCCAGGGCATGGAGCTAGCCCGGGAGGTGGGTACTGGGAGAAGAGGGTCCCCAGCTATGCTTGGGTGTGCATGTGTGGGTACCCAGATCTTGCCATGAGGGACTTCCATCGTTGTATTCTAGCTGTGCTATCTACTGATGGCAAAATCTCCGCTGGCCTCAAAGAGTATGCAGCCTGAGCTGATGATTTCAGGTTGGCTATCAGGAAAAGGTTCTTCACTAGAAGGCTGTTGGCATAGAATAGGCTTCCCAGGGAAGCGGTCACAGCCCCAGGCTGCTGGAGTTCAAGGTGTGTTTGGACACTGCTCTCAGAAACAGGGTTTGGGTCTTGGGTGGTACTGTGTGGAACCAGGGGTTGGAATTGATGATCCTCGTGAGTCCCATCCAACTTGGCATATCCTACGATTCTATGATGAAGGAAAACTGGTTTAGTGTCTGTGGGCTCTCTGCTGCGTTGCCTGTGAGCTTCTGGGTGCTCTTTGCTTTGTATAAAATATTGATTGGGTTGCAGACAGCACAGTTGTTATTATTGTTAACCTCCTTCCAGGTTAATGAGTCCTTTCAGCAGGACTAATTGGCATGGAAACAGAAGCATGCTGACTTGGCTATATTGCCTTTGGCTCTAGAGACAGCTCTTCGTCAATGCCAATTCAGAGCACTCTTTATCGTGCCCTGCCAACAGTATAAGCACATACCTAGCTTCTTGTGCTGGTCACACTGCAACTGGTGGCCACCAGTCTCTGCCAATGCACATTTCACAAGTCAAAGGGTTGGAAAGCAATGCCTGGTTTTGCACTTTTTTTACCACCTTTCTATGTATCTTAGCAAAACTATAGGAAAATGATAGAATGGCTTGGTTTGGAAGGGACCTCAATGCCCACCCAGCTCAGGCAGCTGAGGGCCCCATCCAACCTGGCCTCAAACACCTCCAGAGATGGGGCACTGCAGCTTCTCTGGACAGCTGTGCCAGCACCACACCTCACAAAAAGATGGACATTTGAAAAATGCTGTTTTTGTATACGGGTAAGAAAGCTTTTTGTGTCTTCCCAACAAATTCAAAGTATTAACTCTCTTCTATTAAGAAATACTACTTCTTATGAAGAATTTAACATGATTAAGAACTGTATTTAAACAGTAATAACTTTTCTTAAGTAAGTTGTCAATATTGTAACAGAAACATAATGTTTTAGAGAATGCTACTTTGATTAATGCACTATTCTGGTATTTCGAAAACACATCTGAGCTAAGAATTAATCAACAGCACAGTAGAGTCTGACATATTTTATCACTTCATTTAAGTATTTATCTTTGTGAGTTTTCAGAGCAACCATTTCCCCAATTGCCTGTAATGTAAAGAACCTCCCCAGGTTTGAGCCAATGGGACAAGGAAATAGCTGGGGGGTTGTGCAGCATTTGCTTTTTGGACACTGGATTCACTTAGGCCAAGCAAAAACTGAAAGACATTGGAAATGAGAACTATACAATGAATTTCATGAAAGGTAAAAATCATCTTGACTTTCTTAGTATATGTGACATTTACTGTGAAAATGGCACTTTGTGTTTAGTGCACAGCAAAGACTCAGAACACAGTTTGTGCAGCACCAGTGTGGAAGTCAGGCTCAGAAAAGCTCTGAGTAAGGAAGCACTGGAAGCAAAGACTATTTAATGTGGTCAACAGGAAAAAAAGGGACACAGATAGATTCCTTGTCCTGCCCCTAAATTCACCACCCTAACTCTGGATACTTACTACTAAGCCTAACTTTAAAAAGCAAGCAGGTTATTTCTAAACTCAGCACGAAGCAGTCTGGGCAGTTTATTAAGTAAAACAAAGCACTCAGTCAGAGCACACAGGTTCTGAGACTGTGTCTCCTGAGGTCAGCCCAGGCTGCAGGACACCAAGGGAGGGTTTTCATTGCTGTTTGAGATGTTTCACTTTTCAGCAAGTAGTTTAATAGATGAGAGAAGGAAGGAGTTGACCTTGTGGCCCACTGGTTTGTTTCTTATCTACAGAGTATTGTTGCTTCATAAATAATCAAGGAATTAATGAATTAATTACTTGATAAATCAATCAACTTTCAGTGGCACAAGGAACAGAGAGAACCTGTTTGCTTCCCAATCCTTGATCTCTCTCTGTCTTTTTCCAACACACAGTCTTTCTGTCCCAACAAAGCTACTCCTGCAAAAGATGAGACTGAATGTTGTGGCTCAAGAACTGAAATTCAGAATGGTTTCTAGTACACTGCTGGGCCAGTGAATGATTAAGATCTATGTTACTAGTCCAAATTTGATCAATACGGAAGGAGAATAATACTGTTTTCTTCCTTGCCTTACTGCCAGTATTGGTAAAGGCCCTTCAAGAATGGACATCTAGTCTTCAACTGAGGCTGTTTTGCAGAGCAGAACAGGTGTTGTTGAGGACCTGACATTTGCACCATACACATTTTGGGTGTGCTTTCTTAGACAAAAATTCTAAATGCTCATTAGCAGTTAGATCACATTCATTGTGCTACTGGAGTGCATCTTCCACCATAGTTTCATAGAAAAGAAACCCAGTTTATGTACCCTGGGACTACTCTGTGAAATGAACCAAAGCACAGTGAGTGGGAATGATCAAATGATTCACTTCACAAGCACAGGCCTGATTTGCTCTGAAATGCAATGTGGATGCACCCATCATCTCCTTTCAGAAGAAGGTAGAACAAGGGACACAGCCTTAGTAGAAATTGGCAAAGGCAGTGACAGCGGAATGTGGAGCCACTCAACATTCTGGAATAACTTCCAGCTTTCTCCATCCCTGTCAGTACCAGTGGAGGTAGAGAAGAGGGGGCAATGACAGGAAGGCTCAGAGGAGAGAGGTCTGCATTCAGCTGATGCATTTGCAGTACTACTGCTATCAGTCACCAGAAAGAGGCTTTCTCCAGTAGGAGAGAGTCTGGCCTGAGAATCAGGGAAGAAGGATTTGATCACAGCACACAATACATCACCGAGTTCTTACACTGGAAAGTGGTACTGAGGCTTTACCTGACAAAATGAACATAACCCAACGTACACACTGAGGTCAGAATCACTTATCAGAACATTTTCTTTTTCATTTTCCTCCCTGGCTCCTCTGTCATTTAACTGATGTTGACAAAGATCCAGTCTTATCCTGAAGCAAACTGCAGTCACTGAGGGTTCAGAGACACAAAACAGAGACAGGCAGAAACTAAAAAAATGTAGGAAGAATTGTCGCTACAGCTGAAGCGGTGTCTTTTGAGGAAAACAGGACATTAATCTTACTAGACTGAGACTCATGCTGCTGCTTACCTATTCTGCCTTGCAGCAATTTTAATAGCCTGCTGGTTTAACCTGCTGAGAAGGTGTAATTAATAAAACAGGCTGGAAAAAAAAAAAAATCCACATGAAAATTTTCAAGTCTTTTTTATTTTATTTTATTTTATTTTTTATTTTTTCCCCAGGCCTGACTTCTTTATTTAATCAAAAGTTGATGGCTATTTTTGCCAAAACAATCTTCAACAGAAACATAGTGGGTTGGTTTTTTTTTGCTTGTTTGTTTGTTTTTTTCTTTGCAAAAAGCTCAACTTTCTTATTTTCCTCTCAACAGTATCGCAGCAGAAGCAGAAGACTGGAGTGACAGCAGGATGCTGGGCAGTGGATGCTCAGCATCAGGACTAAGGGAATGCTCTGCGCTTGGACAGTTTCATATGCTGTACTCTGCCTGTTGGAGCAATGATGCATGATCATTGGGTACACTGCATGAAGAAAACAGTATTATATTTATCTCTGTATTTATCAGAAAGTGTATATAATATTTGGTGACGTTGATTTTACACCAAGATTATACTCACTGTACCCTTTCCTGTCAGGCAGACCGCAGTGTTGCATGAATGAATTTCCTTTGGCTGCATAATTTGCTGGTTTCATTTAATTATACTGAAATATTTATGTTGCTATCTCAACATTTCTGAGGTAGTAGAGATCTTAGTGTTTCAGTGGGCCACAGAAGAGTGAGATATTAATCAATATGAGTAATGGGGACCAAAATCTGCCCTTAATAAGAGGCTTGACCCACACTGTTTTGAGACACCGTTTAATTTTCAAATGGTTATTTTTCTTCATATTCAAGAAAATAGAATGAAAATTTGCATAATCTGAAAAAGTAATCTGAAGGAATAGTAATCTGTTCTATTCCTTTTGAGGCAAATTCTCTGGATTATGCACATTATGAATCAGACACATCAAAATAAAAATCCATTGACACTTTGGCAGAGGAAGAAATAATCAAGGCTCTTTAAAACTCAGATTGTTTCATCATAAAGATTAATGATTTTGCACCAAAATAACACGCATACATTAGAGAAGCCTTGATGTTTTAGAAGTACTATTCTTTAAGTCTCTGCCCTGATGAAAACACGGTTTAGGAAAACAGCAGTAACTGAGTTTGAGGTTTTTTTTTTTTTTTTCTGTGAGTTATTTTATGTTATATAGGTCTTCCTTAAGTGTTTCTTCTTGCATGCTTTCAACTAAATCCCTTTGTCAGATGCATATTACTCTTAAAACAAATGTATATGCAGCAGTTATCTTTTTTTCTTTAACACTGGATTCAAGAGAATGTTATAGCCCAGTTCTTTGTGTTTACATGTTTGATTTGCTGTAAGTATTGCTCATGCATTTCTTTATTTATTTTTACACGACAGTGGCCAAATTTCCAAGTCAAAACCCAAGCCTTCTTGTTCAGAGTAAGGGAGATCAGTGTGAGCTGCTTATTATATATTGCTTATATCTAGTATTATGTATATTTAAAAGGAAGATCAAGCCAAGATTCAAGCTGATGCATCTGTATAAGGACTTGTTAAAAGACTTAGGACTGGCTAAAAGAGTAAGAAATATGAGCCAGTGAGCCCTCTCTCAGTCCCAAAGCACTGGGATCAGAAGCAGCCTCAGTTAAGTTCATAGTGCACAGAGCAGGATCATGGGCCACATTCCATCTGTGGAATAACATGGAAATTAAGCTGGTGGTGTAAGTACATTTCTCCATCATATTCTCTGATTACCAAGGTTAACCTCTCTATACAGAAGGGAAGCATTATTAGAATCATAGAATCACAGAATCATAGAATGGCCTGGGTTGTTCTTCTTCAAGGATCATCAAGCTTCCACCACCCCACACAAAGGCAGGGCTGCTGACCTCCCCATTTAATACTAGACCAGGCTGCCCAGGGCCCCATCCAACCTGGCCTTGAACACCTGTACGGACAGGACAGCCACAACCTCTGTGGGCAGCCTGTGCCAGCACCTCATCACTCTCTTGGTAAAATATTTCCCCCTGATTTCCAACCTAAATCTTCCCTCCTTCAACTTAAAATCATTTCCCTTGTCCTGCCATTATCTACCCTTGTAAAGAGTTGGCTCTCCTCCAGTTTATAGGCTCCCCTTAGGTACTAGAAGGCTGCAGTGAGGTCACCCCGCAGCCTTCTATTCTCCAGGCTGAACAAACCCAGCTCTCTCAGTCTGCCTTTGTAGGGGAGGTGCTCCAGGCCTCTGATCTTAGTGGCCCTCCTCTGGATCCTCTCTAACAGCTCTCTGTCTTTCTTGTACTGGGGGCCCCAGACCTGAATGCAGGTAGAAATGAAGTAGAAATAGAATTTTGTGCCCAAGAAAATATTTACTATTTTAAAGCTATTTGTTATAAAGATTTTATTGTGGCTAAAAAAAAAAAAGACATTTTAAAATACATGTTAATAATGTTTGGTAATGCTTTTAAAGGGTTAACATTCCATTTTCAAGTAATAACAACATTTTAAAAGCACTTTTTGTTACTCACCTTGTATCGTAAATTGCATACAGTTTTTTGTTTTCTTCAACCGCATTCCTAAAAAAAAGAGAATATAGATCTGTGACTTTTTTGCAGAGATATAAAAACAGAAAGAAATAGTCATTGGTTTTTTGTGCAAAACACAATACAACAATATGATTCTGATAGAGATATATGAATAATTTTCAGGAAAAAAAATTGTACTTGATTCAAATGAACATTATCCAATTCCATTATTTTTTTATTTTGCTTAGCTGAACTAAAAAAGCACATGGAAGTCAATTGCAATGTAATGTGAAATGGTTTACCTCTGAGTTTTTGGATATTTGAATATACGTTTAAACACACATGGTTCAGCTAGAATAAGGGAAAACTGAAGACTTGAAGCTTACTTCTATACTTCTGAGCTTTTTTCAATTAAAATACATTTGACTCTGTGGAACAAATTTGGTATTTTTTGACTACAGCAAAGATTTTCCTTTCTCAGTTTTTGTTACCACTTATTCTGAAATGGTCAAACAAATAGCACCACTGGTTTAAGGGGGAACACAAGGAGATGTTATATAGAATGCGTTGGCCTTGCTGGAATCAGCAATAAAATATAAGTTTTAGCTAAGTAGTTTCTGAGAAGGCGTGATGAATGTAAGGAGCACTCCATAATAAGTATTGATTTGTATCTTACAATCTGATTTATGTCTCTGTGCATTACTTTACCTGTCTACTTAGATGTTAAAGAGAAGAAACTAAAAGCATGGCGTAAATGATCCTGAAGCTGAATGCATTAAGGGTAACTCTTGGGTTTGGTCCCTGTTCCTGGAGTGATTAGGCATTTCACATTAAGTGTGCACTGGATAAGGAATGTTAACGAGGGAATGCTGTGGGCACACAATTCCCTTGTACGCTGAGCAGAGACATGAGGCCTGTCTCATGTCATGGGTCCCACTGTAGTAGCCAGCCATCTAAAACTGAACTGGTAAAACCAGGTAGGTGTCTGGTTGGATGCCACCATCTAGTCCATTCAGGATGCCCTGTGTTACTTGAGACACTGCATAGCAGCAGTCAAAACACAGCACAGGGCCTATATGAGACTTACACTCTGCTGAAGAGATAATTGAAGTCCAAAGGCAATACCTAGGAACATCTCAGTGGTACATGATTCTTGTGTAAGGGAACTGAGCTGAGCCTTGAGTACAGCAAAGGACAGAGGGAGAGGGAGAACAGAGCATCTCAAGCTCTAACACTGACCCAAATATACATGACAGTTGTCAGTAGGTATCTCATACCAGCAGTCATATGGTCAGTGCTGAGACAATGTCTAAGCTCTTTCCTGATGTGTGCACCTAGAATTATTAAGGCTGAAAGAGACCTCCACGAATCACTCAGTCCAACCATCCACCTACCACTAGTATTTCCCCACTAAATCACGTCCCTTAGTACAATATCTGAACATTTCTTGAACACCTCCAGAGATGGTGACTCCACCACCTCCCTGGGCAGCCCGTTTCAGCCACCCTTTAAGAGAATAAATGTTTCCTAACATCCAATGCGAACCTCCCCTGGTGCAACTTGAGGCCATTCCCTCTACTTCTATTGCTAGTTACGTGGCAGTAGAGGCCAAACCCCACTTCATCACAACCTCCTTTCAGGTAGTTGTAGAGGGCAGTGAGGTCTCCCTTGAGCCTCCTCTTCTCCAGACTGAACAGTGCCAGTTCCCTCAGCCATTCCCCACAAGACTTTGTGCTCCAGATCCCCCACCAGCTTTTTTGCCCTTCTCTGGACATAGTCCAGAGCATCAGTATCTTTCTTATAGTGGGGGGCCCAAAACTGAACGCAGTACTCAAGCTGCGGCCTCACCAGTGCTGACTACAGGGTGACAATCACTTCACAGAATCACAGAATCACAGAACTGTAGGGGTTGGAAGGGACCTCCAGAGATCATCGAGTCCAACTCCCCTGCCAAAGCAGGTTCCCTACAGCAGGTCGCACAGGTAGGCATCTGGGCAGGTGTTGAACATCTCCAGAGAAGGAGACTCCACCACCTCCCTGGGCAGCCTGTTCCAGTGCTCCGTCACCCTCACTGTAAAGAAGTTCTTGCGCACATTTGTGCGGAACTTCCTATGCTGCAGTTTCCAGCCGTTTCCCCTTGTCCTGTCTCCACTCATCACTGAAAAGAGTCTGGCCTCGCCATTCTGCCCCCCACACCTTAGATATTTATAGACCTGGATCAGGTCCCCTCTCAGTCTCCTTTTCTCAAGGCTGAACAGACCCAGTTCACTCAGCCTTTCCTCATAGGGGAGATGCTCCAGGCCCTTCACCATCTTCGTGGCCCTCCGCTGGACTCTTTCCAAGAGATCCCTGTCTTTTTTGTACTGGGGAGCCCAGAACTGGACGCAGTACTCCAGATGAGGTCTTACCAGGGCAGAGTAGAGGGGGAGGATCACCTCCCTCGACCTGCTGGCCACGCTCTTTTTAATGCATCCCACTTCCCTGCTCCTGCTGGCTGCATAATTTCTGATACAAGCCAGGATGCCACTGTCCTTCTTGACTACCTGGGCACGCTGCTGGCTCATGTTCAGCCAAGCTTCAACCAATAGCCTCAGGTCAGTTTCTTCCACATAGTCTCCCAGCCACTCTAGACCAAGCCGGTAGAGTTGCCTAGGAGTTTGTTGTAGCCAAAGTGCAGGACCCAGCACTTGGTCTTGTTGAACTGTGTCCTGCTGGCCTCAGCTCAATCAGCCAGCCTGTCCACCTTGCTGCGAGGTATTGGAATAAATACTCTTACATTTGAACAGGCTGGAGCATGAAAGAGTCATGGAGCATGGTCAGCCTTAGTCTTCTTTTAGGACTATACTCCCCAACATAACCAAATTACAATTCTCCTACACATGTGAAGTATTTTCTGTGGCCACCTTGCATTTATGACTTCTGGCATCCATCAGCAAAAGTACAGGACAGAATTAACTTAGTCTCTTTTTTTGGAAGAAAAATGATAACAGCAAAGGAGATCAGGAAAACGATTAGGCAAATGTAACAGGAAAAAAATCAAATGTCATATTTTAAATGTTGAAGTTTCACAATGGGCTTTTATTCAGACTGATAATGCACTTCATTTTTTTTTCTCCTTGTACAAAAATGTAGGCACATCTTGATGTTGAAATTCTCTTATTCAGCAGAGTGGTAAAATCCTTTGGTCTCTGCATCGAAAAATGCCTTGTTGTGAATGATGTGTAAATTGAGTTCATCTCTTACAGAAGTTTCCTACTGCTGCCTGCCTGGTACCAATAGAAGATGTGCTTCTGAAAGTATTACAGAAGTAATTCCCCCATCACAAAAGCACCACATTAAAAGTACTTATATTAAAAGCACTTTGTTGTATATGAATATCGTTACATAATTGATTATTCCCATTAAAATGCTTTGCATCCTTATCACAACTTTAACAAAAGAAAAAAACTGCTTTGAATATTATACATGCTCTTGCCTAGAGCCACTATTAGCAGAGAGGTTCTGTGTGCAGCCAGGCAGTCGTTGATGGTAAATCAAATGGAGGACATATGGTTTTAGTGTTGCTGCTGGTGGAGTATTTGTTGCTAGAAAGAACTAATGCTTTGCATTTAGGATTATTAAACTAACAAAAATAGTAACTCATCTTTCTCTCCTTTTTCCTCCAGCTCCCTTGAAGTTTCACCCATTATATTACAGAGAAAGATACCATGAGCAACCATAAAGGAAAGTTCAGAGTCTCCTAAACTACAAATCAACAACTTAGTGTTCTTTTCTTAAAGCCTGCACAACTTCTGGATGATACCTCAATTCAGAATGTCTCTTATTGGGATCCCTGCTTACAGATGTAAACATCAAAAATTGAATGTCTTTAAGCCAGTTTGATAGGTTACAGTAATAATAATCAATGGGGCAAATAATAAGGCTGAAAAAAAAAACTAAAGGGTAGATAAGTATAAGTAAGTGTACCATAAGAACACAGTAACTTTGATCGGAGCCTATGCATAGCTAGATGTATAACTTCTGGGTATGTGAAATTGCATGAGACAAATTCCATACGTGATGGGAAGGAACGACAGATCTGTTCCATTACACTGAGCACACTGCCCCCCAGTAGCTTATCAGAACAAGTTTTACATGTTTATGTTGGAGCTCCAGGAGGAAGATCTCTGCTAATGGAAGGAAGACAGCCAACAGGAAAGCTGTTACGTTAGTATCCTATTCTGGAATTGCTAGCACGCTTTAACTAAATGTAAGTTAAGTTTTACACATAAATAGTCACTTTGTGTCACACCTTTAAATCCTACGAGGTCCTGTGAAAGCAGAAATTAAGTTAAATATCATATTCATTTGAAAATAATCTTTAGGAAAGTGAAATGTAATAGCCCCTTCTGGATTGAGGCCAGGACACAAAGCAACGCTGGTGAATCACAGAATGCTTAACAAGTAGTCTTAATGTTACGTATCTAACAAAATGAGTCAGCATAAAAATATAGGTACAAAGGCTAATAATAGGTAACATTAACAATAAGAAAGAGCTATTTCAGCTTCAGATTCTGAAAGCATCTGAACATGGACACCACTATTAAGAACAATATTTTTCTACTCCAAAAAAACCCTGCACACCTTCCACAAGTCTCAAGAAAGGAAAACAAAAGGGATGCTGAACTCCCTCTCCACAGACTTGTAGAATGCACACTTCATTATATTTAAGTTTTCATCATTCTGAAACGAAGAAAACACTTTAATTTTGTTAATTGGCGCAGCGTACACAATAGAGTCCAAATTAAGCCTGTACTACATGGCTGTGGTACAATAACTACCAATTGTAACAGCCAGGTGCAAAGCTTCAAGGTGAATCCTCCTGAGAACAGCTACTTCTGGACTTCTCACCCAAGACTGCCCAGCTCACCATGCCAGCCCTCTCTCCAGATGTCCAGAAGCAGTGAGGCACTCACTCCAATGAGTCATCAAAATTCAATTTCTCTTTTCAGCCCATGCTAACTGGGCTGAGTATTTCAAGGCATCACTGCCACCAAACGTGATAGGCACTAGTAAATTATTTTCACTGTCTAGGAGCACATCAAGAAAAGTAAGTAAGTACAGACTGAAATGCCAAATGCAAAATGGGAAACCATGTTTAAGAATCCCAGGATATTATAGACATATTTATTAAATTACCATTGCAGATCTGCTGAAGCCTCAGAATATGGAGGTTTCTGCTATAAATATAAGATTCACATAGCTATCTCTTATTTTTTTAAAGTATAAATTAAGTGGATGCAAGCCAAGTTTTCATAAATAATGCCAAAAATGTTTATGTATGAGAAGCTTAAACTATGTGGCTCTAGCTGAAATAAATGTTTCAGTGAACATGATGATTTAAAACATGATTTATTCAAATGTTATGTTAAGTAAGCATTCAATATGCTTTTATGTAATGCTGATGCCCAAGTTACATGTAATTATGGTGACACTACAGCATCCCTGATCTTTCATAACCTCTCTAGAAATTCATTTTTCCCAGCATCAAGCTTCACAAATACTATGGAAGTGACAATGTCACATAATATAAACAGTTACCAGAACAATGCTTTTCAGGTCCAGTTCTGTGAGGGAACTCTTGTTCCCTTTGATATCAGCCAGAGCTGGGAAGCTTGGCATTGTTTAGAAACATGTCAATGAATTAGCAAGCCTACAAACCTGTTCATTGGTATTTAAGAGTAAGGTAGGAGAGGTGAAGTGAGAACACACCAAAATGTATACTCCTATTTACTCACATTTTAAATCACTAATGTTCATGAAGGTGTATATTTCTAGTTCTATTCCAGTAGGTTCTGTAAGTTAGTCCATCATTTCTTTCTTTCTTTCTTTCTTTTTTTTTTTTTTCCTTTCTTTCTTTTTAATGTATTCTACTTCCAATTATAGAAATGATAAATACAGGGACAACTATCAAACTTCAGGCAACAGCAGTGCACAAATTTGCCCTTATGCTTACAGTAAAGATCCCAGAGTCACTGCAGATGCCTCAAAGTCCCAGCTCAATGTTCAGCAGATGTAAAAAATGTAAACAAGTGCTAAGAGAAATCAGAGAATTAATAGAACAAAACAGGACTGGTTCAGTATTTTATACATCTGTGGTCTACCCACATCCTGTAAGCTTTGTGCAGCACTCTTCAAAGAGATTGAGAGATACATAAGGGTACAGGAATGAGCAACAGGAATGATTAGTTGTGTGAAATGGCATTAGTAGGAAGAACGAGACTTAGGCTGAGTCTGGGATCTGAAAGCAAATGAGGGAGGGGAGACATGATAGATGTATTTGAAGTCATAGACTGCATAAATGATTATTTATTATTGCTCATACTATAAAAAACAAAGAAGCACTCCAATGACCAAGAAGTGGGTTTAAAGCAAGCAGTACAAAGTCCTTTTCACACAGTGCATAATTAAATTGTGGAGCTTGTTGCCAGAGGAAGCTGTGGAGGCCAAAGTTATAAATGGGCTCAAAAATCCATTAGACAAATGCATGAAAGGGAGCTCCATCAATGGCTATTAAAATCAACATTCTGAGTGCACCCTCTGGCTGAGGAAGTCCGTAAACCTTGGACTGCTTGAAACTGGAAGGTTACACATAAGAAAGAATTACCTTCTATCTGTCCTACTTCTTACTGGTTTTTCCAAAGCTACAGCCTATTTTCACATGCAGGAGTCTCAACTAGAGGCAGCTCTGCTTGATTCAGTATAGGAATTTTTTTATGTCCAGCGTGATTAGAAATACATGTTCTTGGTTTACTGTGACTTAGCCCTAAAATAATTTTCAGATCTTTGACTGTTCTGCTGTTGGCATTGCTACAATCTCCACAAATCAACCACTTGTTTTTGTTTCTTTCTGTTAGTGATCCTTCACCTCAGAAATTCATTCAGATACATATTTCAGATCTTTCTTCTCCCATCTCCTGAAGCAGTTGCATACATGTCAGGATGATCAGAAGTTTGATGGTGTCCTTTCTAACCCTCCTGAGTTACTAAAGTGCTGTTGTAAGATACATTATTTTAATAAAGAAGAAGATTTTGGATGCAGTTAGTGCTCATAAAATTCGGTAGTAAGTAAGTAAGTAAGTAAATAAATAAATATATCTCTATACACCTTCACAAGCCAGAATATGTATCTGGCAAGTGTATTCTTATTACAAGAGACATGAGATCTACTTCTTGGTACAAGGATTGTGCACCTTTGATGTGCATTGAAGTGCATTTTAACTTCAGAGACAGGAGGAATTCTGACTTAGAAATCCACTCTCTCAGCCTCTTCAATTTCTTCTTATTCTTTTCAGCATTTTTTTCGTGTCTTCAGAGTGCACGTTTGTAATCTGAGTAAAAAAGAATTAATTAATGAAGAATGGTTGATGCTACTTCAGAGCTACTCATGCCTGTAAAGGTCAGCTGCCCACAAAGGGACCTCAGGTTTTCCATGCCTGTTGATATGGGAGATGGAAGGGAGTTCCAAGTCTCATCCTTTCATCCCACTGTGGTTTACATTCGTTATTCACTGACCTGTCTTACTCAATGCAGAGGTCATCCTGATCCAACACTGACATTTTTGTATGAAAGTAGGTGTTGGTAACATGCTCTGTGCTGAACTCAGTGCTGCTGCATAACAGCCATGCCAGTGAGTACATTTTCTTCACTGGGCCCATCAGGTATCCCTCAAGTACTTTTAGTAACAGAATGTAAGGTGTCCTTAGTCTCCTTAGAAGATAGGGCCTTCATTGATCATTTGTTGGATTTTTGCTTAGCTATGGGAAACAAAACATTCTTTCTTTTTTTTTTTTCTTTTCTTTTAAAAAATGAATTTCCATGAAGTACCAAAGTATTTTATTTATTTGAAATACTATCACGAGGAAGAATAATTTCTCAGTCCATTCTAAACTGCATTGTGAATGTACATACTGTTTTACAGAAATACCTGTAACAGAGTTAAGAGCACCCTGACACACAAACATTTGCAAACAAAACTAAACTCCAAATTGTGCATGGGAAAAAAAAAATAAATAAAATAGAATAAAAGAGATTGAATCAGATGACATAATCAGTTGGATATATGAGTGAGGATACTCCCTAACAAATTGCTGCTGTTTGATAAGTACAGATCAAAATAAGGACTCCAAGTGATCGTTAGTTCTTTTGGTTATTTAAGTAAGAAGTCTTTATAAATTCAAAGGCTTTCAGCCCACAGTGTGTCAGGAAACTTGAATTTAAGAACCCAGCCTTAACATTTACATTCCTAGGTTATCTTTCAGAGCTGGTTGTAGCTGTTAAGAACATTTCCTTTGGGACCTTTAAGTGCATTGTATCATAGCCTCAAGCTATACTTTCTTTTATCCACAGATCTTCTTTAAACATCAGAAGTTTTGATTTAAAAGAGAAACAAGTTGGTAACAGAGTGTATGCATCTCTTCCCTGCTTCACGTAAAGAGTGAGGGTGAGATAACTGTAAAGCTTGGTTAAATAACCGTGGCAGTCTACAAAAACCTGCAAATGTTCCATGAACTGAAAAACATGGAAATGGGCTTTGCTTTAAAATTAATGAAAAGAACTAACACCATTTTTATTTTACAGATTTTTCAGGTGTACCTAAATACACTTAAACTGTTCTGATTATACAGGGTCATCCCACCATCTGTTGCAGGAGTGCTAATTTAGCATTTTTAATAGGGCTCAGTAAAACTTCAGCAGCTAAAACTTTTGTTGAAAATGCCAAATGAGCCTCCAGTGATAATGGAATACTCTCAATGTCCTCTTGTCTTTGATAGGAAAACATTAACTTTTTAAGAATTAAAAGGTTGAGATATTTTTATGCGAGTGATGTTTCAAAATTCCTTCTATCTGTATTTTAGAACATAGTGAAGTGGTGCCTTAGTATGAAAAAAAGTCTGCTGATATCCAAAACACATTTTTTTTCAATACCTCAGCTAATCAAGAATTTTATAAACAGTTTAAGTCTGAAATACATTTATAGCCAGTAAAGAAATGACAATAATAAAATAATTTTTAATAATAAAAATAAAAATCCATTAATACTCCTTTACTTAGTCATATTCATTCAGTGTTAATTCACAGGAGTCTCCAATTGCCTTGCTTTGTCCATCATCTTTAGAAATTGTACTATGCACCCAAAATGGCTAAAAGGATTTAATGCAGTTTTAAACTACATTTAGCAGTTCATTTTTCTTTCAAAGTTCTCAAATGTTGATATACATATGTTAGAATAATACTGAGGTGTGTGAAACCTCAAAGAAGAAAGTAGGTATTTGTCTCCATTCAAAAACCTCACTTAAGGAATAAGAGGCAAGCACCTTGGAATTAAACCATTTGTTGATGCCATGCCATGAATCCAGGTTGTAAGATTTCCCTGGCAGATAAGGTGGAGAACAGGAGTCTCCTCAAACCCACTACTTCATTCTATCATCCAGTAGACATTGGTGGTATATATACCCCCCATGAAAGCAGCTCCGTGTTCAAGAATGCTTTCACCAAAATAAATCAATCAGACATCCATTTCAGAGTACTTCAGACATTCTGATGCTCTTCCTTTTGGCACACATAACTCTTTTTTATAGGTGCATTATACACGATTAAATATAGATGAACTTTGAGCTGAGATTTAGGAGCTATGAAGGAACTGACTCTCTACTGATAGCTGGGTGACCATGAAGTGGTCATCAGGCAAATAAGACACTAATTTCTCTGCCCCCAGAGAGGCTCTTATTACTCCCAAACTGCCCACCTCCTTTCTCCCTTCCACCACACCCTGAGCCCTTTTGGCATGTGAATCCCTGGCACCGCAGGGAAGTCACTGGATAGGATACAGAGTGTTCCTCTCTTACTTGATTATAGCTGTTCAGAGATTTGCCATTTCACTGGGTGTCTGTACATTTAGCAGCAGCTTTTATCTTAGCCAAACCTCTCGGTAGGAATGTCCATAATGAAAATAAGACATAGTTCACTGAACTTTAGATCCAATTTCTTTTTTGCTTTAGAAATCAGTGTCATATTACGCTTTATAAATTTTCTTGATTTTCATTCAGTGCATACAATTTAATAACTTTCAGAAAGTTTAAAATCTCATTCTTCAAAATGGTAGCAAATTGAACAAAACGTCAACGTTTATTCCTTCCTTAATATGATTCCTTCAATATTAAGTGAAATTGCTACAGGTCCACTGCAATTGATGCTAGACTGAAAGAGGAGCCTGCAGAGCTGACAGTTTCTACATTCCATTGTGCCATGGTGTCTTTTCCAGTTTCCTTTCTGGAAAGATTAATTTAGCTAGCAATATAAATCAATATTTTTTAGTCATATTTTCTTCCTAATCTGCTTTCGCATACAATTCACTTAGAGCAATAATTACAAAGCAATAACTCCAAGAAAAACAAAACACTGTTATGAGTAACAACCTTCTCTCTATTTTTCTGCTAAGATGGTTAAGTGGAACTATAGGCCATATTGTGTGGCCTTGAGTGAACATGCCTGCTCCGAATGTTGTGGTAGGCTGTGCAGCCCATGGGAACTCTGGAGCTCTGTCTCTCCCAGCAGACATGTGCCAGATGCTGCACTGTCCTGGCCTTGTTTCCCATCCTGGAGAGTAGGTCAGGAGTGCAAAGGTGATACAAACAGACACAGCCCTCAGCAAAACACACGACTCAGCCTTGGAAGAAAGTGAGAGGACACACATGTTCCTGTTGGAACTATGGCATGGCTTCCCTGCTGAATCATGACTCAGATCTGGCACTGAGCCCTGAATTGCTGCCTGATATTTCAGTGATCAGAAGGGTGGAGTGATTGAGCACTCTGGCCATTCTTGTATTGGGAACTGCAGTGAGACAGGACTGGGAATTAGTGATATCCCAAGAGAAGAGAATCTGGGTCTCATCTGTGAAGCTCAAAGGAGCAGAATGGGACAAAAAAATCTGCACAGGCCCAGACTTCATGAGGGTCATCATGGGAGGAGAGTGCAGAGCTGGCTTAAGATGGATACTGTGGTTTGACAAGGGCTATTCTGCTAACAAATTCAATGTGGAAAGATTTACCATGTTTCTCCCCTGGAAAGGACCCCACCATACTGTGGTACTGGATAACAGCATTCACAATCTGGAGTTGGTTAGTATGAACTGTGGGGAACCCCAATGACCTTTGAGACCTTGATGCACCATCAACTAGGGGACTGAGTCATTTTCCTTAGAACTAAAGAACAAGAAAACTTTGTAACGTGGTCAGCAAGAGATATTTTAGGGTTTCTATTTCATATCTTCATTAGCAGAAGTCAAAAGATTTTAGAAAAAGAAGCACTTATTTAACACCTGGGGCAACTTAAATTTTTGACCCCATCAAAGCACTTTGCTAATATTTATCTTCCATCACATAAGAAGAATTTATTGTATCATTGAGTGCACTGAGGATTAATCCATTCATTTTTGTAATGTACTTAAGTATTTCCATGTGCAGATATGCACAATTCTGTACTTGAGTTTGCTTTTTTCCTTCTTTTGCTATTCTGCTGTATCTGTTATCTTTGTACTGGTCATATTAAGAAACATTTTGTTCATGATAACTGACATTTTTATTAGAAGAGTCTTAAATAGGGGTTCGATAATTCAATTTTCAGCTAAGAAAAATAATAATAAATAAAAAATGCTGCAGCCATCTTCTTGTTCCTCTCTAATTGGAGGTTAATCATTAATCTTTCAGCCACCGGGGAAATACATGTAAGGAAAGACTGAGAGGAAAATGGAAAATAAAATAAAAGATTGAACTGAAATGACCCACGTTGGCAAGTGCCCAAGCCAAAGTGACCAACATCAGAGAGTGACGGGGAAGACTTCTATTATTAATGCAGGCATCTCAAGGCCTAGAAGCCATGCTACAGCACCTATACCTGTACAGGAAATATGAGCGGTTCAACCTTCTACAGTAGGCACTTTGCTCAGCTTTCTACACTGGCACCTGAGTGCGTCCAGTCAACCTCAACTCTCTCATGTATCTCAGCCAAAACACAAGATATACAGCTTCAGCTCCTTGCCACCATAACATCCTAACCTTAATTGTAACGTGTGCAGTTACAGCTGGGTTAAATGAAAATGCCACTATTGCATAGCCAGTGCTTGCCACTGCAGATTAAGCTGGGTTTAGAGACCGTTTTTATTATGAGCATGCTTGCAGTACTTGCTCACAGCTTGACACTGCAACCAGATCTGGAGTGGTGACTTATGGTCCATCATCGCCCCATTCAGGTGTTTCTCTGGTCTCACTGTGACCTTTCCAAAGTACATTCTGCAATATGAAAGATGGCAGTGATCCTTCTTTCCGCTTAATCTCTTTCCCTGACACCAAGAAACAGACATCAGTGTTTCAAATTGTTTTTGATTGCAAGTATCAGGGTGGTGTTCCAGGAAGACATGAGTTTTACATTTAATTCCAACTACAGCCAGGTTGCAATCATTTTGATATATCCTAGCTCTGAATTCCTTTTGCTTAGCATGGCTCTTGCTGAAATTTTGCTTATTGCAATCATCTTTGTCCCTTACTTCACAACAGCAGCAGTATTCCAGTAGCTCTGTTTTTTCCTGGAAGATCATGGTAAGACTTTTTCCATAGCATCATCAGTGGCTAAAAGGAATGGACATTTTCTGCTGACTTCTCTGTCATGTCAGAACCCACATGAAAATTAAAATGTGGATGATTCCTTCTCTCCTTACGTTCCTCTGTTTTCTAATATCTAAGTGTTGCTGAAGATGCAATCTTAGCCAACAGAAAACACTAAACGGAAGATATTAAAAGAAATGTAGGCCATCAGGTTCTGTCAGACAGCAAAGCAAAGGCATGTGTACCTCTGGCAGTCTTTCAATGAATGTCAAGGCTGCTGGTTCAGAGCAAGCTAGAGATTTCTTCATTGAAGTCTCTTCTACAGTCAATCTTTTCATATGCAAACTATTCTTAAAACGTTTTCAGTTTGAGACTGCAGATGTTTAATTCATAAGTGACAAGAGGTAACAGCCATCCTTGACAATAATTTTGTGCCTGTTGTTTGTATCCTGCACATCGCTGGTAGCACCATTTGTAAAGTGGAAAGTAGGAACCTGAAGGGCAGTGTTGCAAACATCTTTCTAGCAAGTTAATCATAGCACTAACTTTGCATATGGGATCAGATGCAACAAATTGACATGCCCAGAATGTGTGCACAGTCCATAAGATCAGGGCACTAAAAGAAACATTTATGGAAAATATTTGCTCCAGAATATTTGCTCATGAAGACTCTCAGTGTAAGTAAGAAAGAGAAAATGCTTTAAAGATATCCTTTTAAAGCGTTCTTTGAGGTCATATATTGTTTTATTTTATGTAGCATATTCCTATTATCTCAAATAGCTCTCAGATATTGCAGATAAGAATATCAAGTGAATGTCTAGAAATATATGGAGTTAGAATTCAATAAAACATGCTCCTTTATTTGACGCATTGAAAGGCTGTAGGTATTATGCAGCAGATGATTCCCCTTTATGTCAAGACTATTTCAGATAACACAGTTCTAATTTGATAAGACTAAATTTTAAATCTAGCATCACCAAATGGGGCAGAGATAAGCCCAACAAATCTGTGTGAGCTCTGTCTTGGCATAGCTCGGATCGCCTCATGTACAGAAAAGTAAGCACAACTCTGACTATGCTCAAATGAGCCCTGTCAGGGGAATGCTGCAGTGACACATCGTATACACAAACACAAAACAGAGAATGACAATTCAGATCTCTGAACGATGTGATTGTGAAGGGACATTTGGCAGCTTGTTTTGTGTATTGCACATGCTTTTCACAGATGCGATAGCAATGGTCTAATAAGCAGTTAAATTGAAGGATAAACATGCTGAGACTACTCTAACAAAGTTTGACTCGAAGTGTAAGCAAGGCATTGGGTACAGTAGATTTCACTGCTTTCCTTGCCATTTTTAATAGGAAAAAAAATCCGTTTGTCAGAAGAGGAGCCCTTTGTATTCAAAGACAGAGCCACTGTGAAATTTAATAGGTGGCCTATCCTGCAAGAGATCTGAGAACCCAGGAAAATGCAATATCAGAACAGAAGTGTGATTGTGTTATCAGAACAGACATTAAGAAGAAGGGGAAAAAAAGGCAAATTTGTTTTTCCTGTTTTTTAGACAAAAATAATTGCACATGAAGAATGGATACATCTGCATAGCTGCAAAGCTACTTCTGAGCAAAGCTCTTATGGCAAGGTGCAAGTTACAGACCTAAATCATATGCCTGTAGAGCAGACATTTGCCTTAGAAGTATGTTGTGATGGCTGCCAAAATCAAGTGTTTTAATGTCAGAGAACACTGTAATCTGAATGGACGATGAAATTCTAATTGCACTTGCCTGTACATCAGTATTCAGACTTTTTTTCCAAATGTTTTGTCTCCTGTTTAGTTGGTTTTTTTTTTCCTTTTTTCTTTTTCTTTTTTCCAGAGAAGGCTTTATCATTCATTACACAGGATAAGTAAACACCGATTACACAGCACCTACTGAATAAGCAGCTACTTAGAAAAGTAATCTTCACCAGCCAGTTAGTAGTGCCTTATTTGCTGCATACCCAAAGCCTGCAATAAATACAGAATTATTCATAATTTCCTGTTCTTTTCTGGGCCACTCATCACTGTAGTATTTGCATGCCTCAAGAACACAGATGAGTTTATTGAAAGATAGGAGACCACTATTATTCCCATTTTACAGCTGAAGAGATAGGGACTCGCCTGAAGCTACGTGGTGAATGAGCGGCAGAGCAAGGATTAAAATCCATGGCTTGCAACCCTGTGCACATTGCTGGAAACTGCACTGCCTTTTTGCAGGAGGTGCTGAGAAACTGCAGCTCTCACTGACTTCGTCTACCACAGCAAGTGCTTAGCTTTGCTCTATAAGCCTTGGGCAGCCCAAGCTGGTCACCCATGAAATAGGACACACAGTTAATAGTCAGCTGTCAGTACAACTGGCTTATCATACAATCATAGAATTGTTTGAGTTGCAAGGAACCCTTAAGGGTCAGTCTAGTCCAACTCCCCTGCAGTGAACAGGGCACCCACAGAAAGATCAAGTTGCTCAGAGCCCCGTCCAGCCAGGCCTTGAATATCTTCAAGGACAGTGCTTTCACCACATCTCTGGGTAACCTGTTCCAGAGCCTCAGCATCATCACTGTAAAAAAATTTGTTATGTCCAAGCTACATCTCCCCTCATTTAGTTTGAAACCATTTCCTCTTGTCCTGGCACAACATTGCTAAGAAGTCTGTCCCCTTCATTCTCATAGCCTTCCTTTAGATGCTGAAAGGCTGTTCTCAGGTGACCTTGCAGCCTTTTCTTCTCCAGCCTGAACACCCCCAGCTCTCTCAGTTTGTCCTCATAGCAGAGGTGTTCCATTCTGTGGATCATTTTTGTGGTCCTCCTCTGGACATGCTCCAACAGCTCTATGTCTCTCGTATTCTGAGGAGTCCCACATCTGGAAACAGTACTCTCTCTAGGTGAGCTCTGATCAGTTGTCATGGTTCTGGCCCAGTTCAGCCTGGTTCCGTGACTGCTGGGGTGGGGGGACTCACAGACTCACCCCCTAGAAAGGGGAAGGGGGTAGGGAAAATGTATAGGGAGATGGGCCCAGAGGAGGAAAACAACAGCAGCAACAAGCTAAGGGAGAAAACTAATTTACTAAATATGATAACAGGATGCGAGATAACACATTATAATACAATATAATTGGAATTGAGGCTAATAAATCAAATAAAATGAGCGAGAGGGAGTCCAAGCCAAAAGGCCTTACTCTAATGCTGAAGGCAGGATAGTTAGGGAGCACACAACTCAGAGATGAGCAGAAAAAGAAAGGGATAGCAGCCTCGTGATTCCTAAACAGTTTTATCTTTCTCTCTGAATGGAAAATGGAAATGCAACAGCAAAGCCTTCTGGGAGCTGTAGTACATCTCTTCTGAGACTCCCAGCGCATGCATGATGTTATGATGTAGAATACCGATAACAAAAATCATAAAACCATGACACCAGTGCAAAGCAGAGGGGCAGAATCACATTCCTCACCCTACTGGCTGGCCATGCTTCTTTTGATGCAGTTCAGGGCTATGAGGACACATTGCTGGCTCATGTCCAGCTTGCCATCCACCAGTACCTCCAAGCGCTTTTCAGCAGGGCTGTATTCCATCCTTACATCCCCCACCTTGTACTGATAGCAGGGGTTGTCGTGACCCAAGTGCAAGACCCTGCACTTGGCTTTGTTGAACCTCCTGAGGTTCACGTGGGCCCTCTGGGCAGCCTGTCTAGGTCTGTCTGGATGGCATCCCATCCTGTGGGTGTGTCAACTGCTTTACACAGCCTGGTGTCATCCAAAACTTGCTGAGGGTACACTTGATCCCACTGTCAGTGTTGCTGATGAAGATACTAAAAAGCATTGGTTCCACTAGTGACCCCTTTGGGACACCACTCATTACTGATGTTCACCTGGACACTGAGCCATCGACCACCACCCTCTGGATACAATCTCACAACCAGTTCATCAACCATCAAGCAGTCTATACATCAAATCCACGTCTTTCCAATTTGGAGAGAAGGATGTTGTGGGGGACTGTGTCAATCATCACATTAGTAAGCAAGTGCTTCAGTGCAGTGTTAACGGAAGACTCTTGGAAACCATGTCAGCCGTGTCTGAGTGAAGGCATTAGCTACTGGGGTTCTGACAGTGGCAGAGTTGATGATTCACCTTCTCTTAGCATAGATGTTGGACCTCAAAAAGCTGTGATAAAAACACCATAATTTGATTTTAACAAAATGGCACTTTTCGGTTAAATACATTTAGAGTGGAAAACACACTGACAGGCTTGAGATCTCTTTTCTTGGATCATTCACCTGAAATTCATTCCCTCCTGCTGTCTTGAGCATGCCCAGAATTCTGCCCCAGTACTCTCTACATCAAAATCATTGATTCATTTTTGATAGTTCTTGTTTTGTGTATTTTTAGCTAACTGGGAAAGCACCAATAGATCAAACTGCAGTCATTCCAGCAGTTGTATTTTATTATTTTATTTAATTCACTTTTTTTTTTTTTAACCTTTGAAGCTATTTTTTTGATCCTCTCCTGTGCACTTGAGATGATTTGCTCATTGATCATTCCCACGTTTTGGCTGCTGTTGTATGTACATACAGCTGTTAAAATTAATGTGGGCGTTAGCTCTCTGAACCAACAAGTGACGCTGTTTAGACATGTAGGTTGAGTTCCTTGTGAACAACTGACCCACAGTCTGCCAGCCATTCAAATAGGTAGTTGGAAATTTGAAACTAATCCCCTAATTTTCAGTTGGTGAAGGTGTGAAAAGCATGATGATGAATCCAGCTTATCTTGCTTATGCAAGTAGTCCTGTTCCTTTGAAATTTGCAGTCAGTGGAGTTGGTGTGGGCTTCAAAGCAGGACCAGACTTACATATATATCTCAATGCAGGGCTGGTGGGATGTACTTCTTTATGCCTATTTGTGCAGCCCTGTCCCTGAGCCATGCCGTCCCTCCAGTCCCCATGCCTCTTTGCTTCTTTCAAAAACTACAGCAGAGGTGGTCAAGGCAAACACTTTGCATCGGGGACTGTGCGTGGATCTTCTATGCCCTCTCTATACAATTTGGAGGTCAGGTGCTTCCTTTTCCTCCAGGTCAAACTGTCCTTGGCAAGGGCTGGTATGGCAGGTCTGCATTTTCACCAGACAGATGAACCCTGAACACTTCACTACTTGTATAGAAGTGGAACAGTTTGCCAGGAAAGACCAAGGAAATCCATGCAACGCTTCCTATGTCCAACGAGATAATGGTTCCCCAAATCAAAGGGTTAATATGTATTTAAGCATGGGGTGTATGACAGTTCCTCACAGCTATTCATAACTGCTTTTGTGACAACATCCTCCTTTTCCATCCCAAACATCTATTGACTTTTTTAGAAATATCAAACCCCAAATGCAAATAGTTCCAGTGTTTTACTCTACTTTTCTTTTGGCTAACTCCATTGCCAAATTCTAGCCAGCTCTGCAGTTGTTTCTGTTGTTTTGTGAGCAAGCCACCTACATTTTTAATTGAATACACTGTTTGCCAGGAGAAAAAAAAAGTCCCTACTTAATATTCATGCAAATCTCATTCTTCAGACTCCAACAAACACTCACTGACTGACTCATAATAACGGGGTCACACTCGTGGCATAACCTTTGCTGATGCATGGGCATAGTTCCACTGCCCTTCACTTATGCCAATTTATAGTACATGAAGGTCCAGCTTATTGACTGATATATATAATATGTGCTATTAATTGCATCTTTCTGAATTCTAGTGCACTGGAACTGAGGAAGGGTTTTCATATGAAGTTCTACAACTGACATGATATGTTATATGCTTGATGTAGGTCAATCATTAATATTTATCTTCTTGATTCCTTATATGTATATCACTGTGAAATCCCCACCAAAACTTTTCCAAAACAAGGCATTTGGAGGTTAATTTGTCTTTTTTTTTTTTTTTTTAGCAGCTAGCTCTTTCCATTTTCTGTAAATGTTAATTCTAGATCGAACCATTTAAAAGCTATTTTTTTCTTGAAATTTTATTAATTAGAGCACTTGAATCTATATAACAGAAGTCAGCTTTAATGGGATTTGGAACTGCTGAGAACATTTATTCCCACCAAACCCCTGCCAGCAATTTCAGCCTGGAAAGCAGTATACAGCAAATCCTAAAATAAATGTAAGTTGTGTCTACGTCTTTCCAAATGGTATGCATTAATGTATTTTTTCTGTAACGGCAGCTAATTATTACTGTGAGTCATTAAAGGGTAACTTGAAAGCATTTGTACAATTTTACAAGTGTGCAAACTAATGCTTGCTGGCACCATTGACAGATACCTGTGTTGATCACAAACAGAGATAATGAGTTCTGTCAATTTGCCCAGCACACTTTTAAGCAACCCAGAGAAATACAGTAAATATGGTAACTACAGCAGCCAAAAGAGATGCGAGTTCATCAAAACAACTTAAAACATGCTAATCCAATCTTATCTGAGCATTTACATAGCCAAAACCCAGATGACAGGTAGACTTGTTATGTACAAATAGGTATCAATAGGCATAAATATTTATAGCTTATAACCTAAATAGGAGAGATGTACATACATATGTATGTATAATAACATTGGCTGTATGTAACCAGTTTCTAAACTTCACATACTCAGTCCTTAACATCACTAAGTACACTAGCCTACATCAGTCCTATGTCGTCCATGAGAACACTCCCGTCTATTAGACATTTGAATATATATGCTTAATGAAAAATTTATCAACATCAATCTGTCCATCTTAGTTCAATGATTTTTATGTTGTTACTTCTAAGATTTGCTCTCTCCTTCCTGCTGTGAAGGAATTACATGTATAGTATCATATGCATAAACCCAGGAATACTGATGTACAACTTGTATCCTCTGGTTTAAGCTTCATTAATCTTTCTTTATGAATCATATGTATGAGAGCAAATCATTGTGGTTATTCTCCATCAATTGCTTTCTTAGATGCTTAAGAATAGTGAGTTGTTTTTTGCTCAATACAATTAAAGGTGTACTCCGTCCTTTCAAGAAATGCAAGAGGCAGTGTGATGCTGAAAAGCTGGCTTTGAACCACCAGATAAGAGGCTTTAATGGTCATATGTAGTGCTGCCCTAATGCCACATTATTTCTCAAGAACAGGTATAACTGCCGCTCCAGCCAGCTGAAACACTTAGTAGCAAATTTAGCCATTCTGAAGAAATTAACTAAACATATTTTATATATTATTGCATCGTAAAGCCTCAGCTCAGAAGTTTTCTTATTTGATGCCCACTTGTGTGCAATAAAAAATATGCTAAGTGTACACAGAAAGCTATAACATTTTAGATGTAAGCATATGTTACCAGTGTTTAGCATAATCATCGAATCACAGAATGGCTTGGGTTGGAAGGGTCCTTACAGATCACCTAGTTCCAACCCACTGCTGCAGACAGAGCTGCCGCTCACCAGATCAGGCTGCCTAAGGGCAGCTGAGCACCTCTAAGTTGAACACGTTAGCTAGAAGCATTTTACCTGTTTAGAAGAACACTTTTGCATTATTGTTGCTCTGTAATGCAAAATGGTTCACATATTTCATGACTAAAAGTTAGATTTTAGAGCAGTGGGAGATCCACAGAAAATTGCCTGGGAACTTCAGGATACATGAACTGCCACTGCTCAGTAAGCAGCCACACCAAGAGAATACAAAATTCATTTGTGTCTGCTCTCTATGCACTTACTTTTGGCTTTCGAATACACCTGACTCTCACAGTGCCTGCACAGAAGCTTAAGTACTTCTTAAGTACAGCCATGCCCATGCTGTTTGCATAACACCTATGGTTACAAAGCAGGGAACCTGTAACTGGTCCAGCTCAAGGTTGAGCAAAATGTGACTTTCATCTATCTCTTTTGGATAGGATCTATCCAAAGAGCCACTGAAGGAACTGGGGCTATTTAGCCTGGAGAAAAGGAGGCTGAGGGGAAACCTTATTGCTCTCTTCCAATACCTGAAAGGCAATACCTTACAGCAAGAGCAGGGCTGGTCTCTTCTCACTGGTGACAGGACGAGGGGAAATGGCCTCAAGTTGCACCAGGGTAAGTTTAGGTTGGATATCAGGAAACACTTCTGTACAGAAAGGGTTGTGAAGCACTGGAATAGGCTCCCCAGGAAGGTGGGTGAGTCACCATCCCTGGATGTGTTTAAAATCCGTTTGGATGTGGTGCTCAGGGACGTGATTTAGTGGAGGGTTGTTAGAGTCAGGGTAGTATGGTGAGGTTGTGGTTGGACTCAATGATCTTGAAGGTCTTTTCCGACCTGCACAATTCTGTGAGTCTATGATCTGTCAATCTGCCCAGGTCTGGGCATCAGAGCTAAGCAGTACTCAGGGTAACCCTTCTCCCACACTGCCTCCGCTCGCAGCGCAGCGCCACCCATCCTTCACCTGAGCCTTGTTCACGTTTCACATCCACGGCAAACCGTCTGTGAGCACTACTCTCATCTAAAAGTGCTGCACAAACCTCTAACCCAAAGTAGCTCTTACTCAAGAAATTTACCGTATAAAAATCAAACTGCGTCCTCACAGATGTACGAGAGAGCTTTGCCGTTCCCAGCAGAGCCCCAGAGTACACGGCGGAGCAACCCGTGCGAAGACGGGCCCGGGCAGCAACGCGCGGGCGCCCCCTCGCGGTCGTCTTCCAGCGGCGCACATGTAGCTGGGTGGAGCCGCGCTGCCCCCCGGCGGCGCGGGGAGAGAACGGCGCTGGGGCGACCCGGGCCGGGCGGGGCTGGAGCACTGCCGCGCGTTAAACACGCGTGTAGCAAACCTGCTACCTGTCGGGCAAATCCTGTCAGGCACTTTTTCTGTTTTTGTTATGCGTGAGGCTCCGAGGAGCTGCGAGAGCTCGGGACGGGGCACGGCTCCCATAGCGGCAGGGAGACCCAGGGCAGGAGTTCCTAAGGCTCGTTCGTCAGGTTATGGAGAGAGAACACTGTTCTCACGTTACTTATATGGAGATGTGAATACTCGGTGACAGAAAGCGACTCACTGTAAGAAATCTGATATTTAAACACTCCCAGGTAGTAATATAGGGGAAAAGCTCCTGTCGATTTGTGCTGCCTCTTCCAGCTGTTTTTGGGCTCTGACAGGGTTCATTCACGACTCTGTATCCACCCGTGAAGCTTGCTGTAAGGATCCTGTTTTAGCACAGGGGTTGGACTCAATGATCTCCAGAGGTCCCCTCCAATCCCTGACAGTTCTGTGATGCTGTGGTCACCAAGGAAAGAGGAGGGGACCAAAGTGTGGCTCTGCACCTCAGAACATCCACACATCATTGCCTAAGAACAGCATCAAGCCACAAATAGAGGATTTGAACCCCAGGGGGCATCCTGCAGGGCAGGGAGCTGCTCATCCCCTCCTGCCTTCAGCGGTGGGATCCATTCCTTGGAGGTTTTTGATAGATCTAAGAAGACAGATGGTACAGTGAGCTGCAGGGCTACCTGAAGGAGGGACATCGCCTCACTGAAGTGTTATTTCCAAGTACAGCCACGGTGGTGAGGCAGTGGCACAGGCTGCCCAGGGGGGTGGTGCAGTCACCATCCCTGGAGGTGTTCCAGAACCGTGTGGATATAGCACTGAGGGTCGTAGTCAGTGGGCATGGTGGGGATGGGCTGACGGTTGGACTGGGTGATCTTTTCCAATCTTAATGATTCAATGATTCTGTGATATTTATCACAGGTAATGCAAAATGCTGAGTGCACCTCAGGTAACCTAGAGGAGTCAGGACTGTGCTGTAGCCATGGTACCCAGCCCATCATCATAAAATCATATAACCATAGAGTGGCCTGGGTTGAAAAGGACCACAATGATCATCTAGTTTCAACCCCCTGCTATGTGCAGGGTCGCCAACCACCAGACCAGGCTGCGCAGAGCCACATCCAGCCTGGCCTTGAATGCCTCCAGGGATGGGGCATCCACAGCCTCCTTGGACAACCTGTTCCAGTGCATCACCATCCTCTGTGCTTGTATTGCTTGGACAGCTCAACATTCAGATAACCCAAATCACACCTCCTACCCACACCACACGTGTGCCTGGTGCCGCACTTGCTGCAGAGCCCCCTGCACAAAGCAGTGGAGCAGTGAACCCCTCCTTGCCCCGTTCAGCCACCACCGCGTCCCCGCATGCATCCTGAAACCCAACCCAACGGTGCCGTAACACTGGTGCTGTCAACAGGCCTAGAACGGCGTAGCCCAGGTGCTCTGCCTACAGAAGACGACTAAGCTCACGGTGTCTATGCCCATCCACACGCCCATAAGCCCGCATCCAGGTGTGTGCGGGCGGACGAGGAGTCCCGCCCCGCCCACGCCTTCACTGTCCGCAGCCCCGGGCCGTGCCGTGCCGTGCCGTGCCGAGACCCCCGGGGTCGGGCGCGCCCCGTGCACCCACCGCGCTCCCGCTGCCGGGCTGCGCGCGGGGGCGGCGCGGGCGCGGCGCTGCGGCGGGGCCGCGCCTGGCAGCGGCGGGAGAGGCAGCGGCGCCGCTCCCGCTCCGCGCCGCAACTTTCGGGCCGACGCCACCCCCTCGCCCTCGAACCTCGCGGGTAAGCGGCGGGACCCGAGTCCGGCCCGGGAGAAGCGGACGGACCCTCACAGGGCGGCCGCAAACTTTGGGAACGCGGGGAAGGGGCGCGTCGTGCGGGCAGGTGCGGGCGGGCCGGGGCTGAAGCGACTGCGGGGAGCAGCTATCCAGGACCCCGGTGCGGTGCGGTGCGGTGCGGTGCGGAGGCAGCAGGACGCGGCGCGGGGCAGCGGCGCGGGGGTGGCTGTGCGTTCGGGCCGGGGGAGCAAGTTGTGGAGCGGGGCTATGGTGTGGTATGGGGAGCGGGTGGCAATGGCATGCGGTTCCTTCCGGGATTTAGTGGGGAGTGGGGGGGTCTTTGGGTTTGGTTTTTATTTTTGCCTTTTTTTTTTTTTTAATAATAATAGGGCACAGAGGAAAACGGTAGCACACGATGCTGAGATCGGTGGTGTGGTGGCTGAGGCAGGTACCCGAGGAGCAGCAGGCACTGGAGCAGCTTCGGTGATAGCAGGAGGTTCCCGTGCCTTTGCGAGGAAGGTCACTTTTGACACCCCCTACCCCCCAACCCCCCCCCCCCCCCCCCATTTTTTTGCGAAGCCGTGCATCAGCAGCGTGGATTCCAAGAAGCAGTAGGTGTTTCTTGGCATTTTCACTGGGATTTTGGAAAGGGAAGCCGGGTAGTTAATGGGAAAAGATTGCGACGGAGCACGGGGATGCGGAGGCTGCATACAGCCCTGGGTTTGCAGACGTGGGGAAGTTGTCGAGATGGGGAAAGGGTCGGAAGCGGCACATGGAAAATGGTGACTATGCCTTCTGTGACGAACGAATGGAAAGCAAAAGTGGGCCACCAAGAATTTTCCCTGTTTTGCAGTTTGCTGTCAGCAGAAGGTAAAGCATGTCCTTGCCAGTATAGAATTTTACATAAACAGCTGATGTTTACATAAGCCTCCATAAGTTTGTGAGAAACACAGGGAGCAGAAGACATGGTGTTGGCTGAGCCCGGCCGTCCTGCTGCTCCGACCTGTGATAATTTCTCCTTCTTGCATTGTTGCAGAGTGAGACCAAAGTGAGCAGCTGCACCTTCCCCCAAGCAACCACCTGCGTTACACATCTCCTCTGGAATGGACAATGGAACGGTCTCTGGCTTTATCATGATCAAAAACTTCTTCCTCTTCTGCGTCTCCATGAGTTTAGCCGGCCGCTTCGGGTAAGTTGCCAATTACGTTTGGATTTTTGCTGTGGCTTTTGGAAGGAAATGAAAAGCTTTGGCTCCATGCGGTGTGGAGCAGCAGAACAAAACAAGCCAGCTTTGCGTTTGATCTGAACATTGCGGTGTTGCGAGAAGAGGGGTGGGTTGCTTTCCTGCTCCACCTCAGCATCTCATACTGCTTCTGTAGGAGGGCTTCTGTAGGGGGGGACGTGGAGAGCTTGGACGGGGCCTGGGTGATCTGAGCAGGGCACAGCACAGGCAGTGCTGCACAGCAGGACACAGGGTGTGCTCTCGGCTGGGTCAGACTCCAGCACTGGGACAGCTCGGAGGGACAGCTGAGTTGGAAACTTGCTGAGATAACCAGAAATTGCACTTCTCAGAAGCATGTAACAAGGAATTCCGTTTCCTGATTTTGCTGTAGATGCTGTCTTGACGGTGACATTCAGAAATACTATTGTGAAATACTCCTACGATTGTTCTTCGATAAACAGAAAAGCAGAAACCCCCTAGCTATCCATTTCCCCAAAACCTAGAGATCCTATGGACTTTTCAAAATAAGAATGTGCCACTGAGAAGCATTTAGCAAGTGCCCTGGAAACGTAGGTTGGTTCTTTTTTTTTTTTTTGTGGAGGAGAACAATTATTTATGATTTCACTAGAAGAAAGAAATGAATCCTCCCCGTGTGCTGATTCACAAGCATGCCCATCAGTGCCTTGCTAGAAGAAGGTACAAAATGGAGATGCAAATCAGCTTCTGGTTTCAATTAAAATGTTTTTTTTCCAGATTGGAACTGGAAGAAAGACCAGAATTTGAAAGATGTCTGTCTGTACTGTAAACAGGACTGAGCCCTCTCTTCAGTGTATGCCTTGTGCAGTCCTACAGAGAGCACGGTGCCGTGTCTGAGCAGCTGCAGACCTGCACACCGCAGGGAGGGCAAAGAGCTGCAGTCCACTGTGGGCATCTTGGAATAGCTGGAGTCTGCTTTCACTGCAGCCTAGGGCAAAACTCCCACTGGGCTTTCTAGCAGAAATGGAGAGGACTAAGATGGTGTGGGACTGGTTGTCCCTTGTCTTGGCATGGCAGGGATTTAACAAAGTATTCTCACATTGAGAAAACTGTACGGGCTGTAACCCTTCCTGACCTTCCTTCATCCCAGCTGAAGGTTTCAACTGCAGTAGTTTGGCAAGACATTTTTGGTGCGGGGTTTGTCTACCTTGTAACTGCATTACTCCTCTAAGAGAAGAACAGATATGCAGTACTGCAGAACAGAGGGCCTAACTCTCCCTTTCAACTTCAGGTAAACACTGAATCCCAGTCCTAAGTAGGTATCCTCACGGCCCATAACCTGCCAGAGGACAGCTAGAGGAATCTAGGACATTTGTTTTTGTGAGTTATCCAAAAGCTGCTGTGCACTAAAATGAGATCATCGCGTAACTGCCCTCCCACCCCCCAATTTCTGATCTCGTAATTTTAGTCGGGGCCTGCAGAGATAAGCAGCTCCAATTCACTGCACCACTCACACGCTGCCTTAGGGCTGAATTTTGACCCTGCTCAAAAGACAGAGGATGCTCCAGCGCTTCTGTTTCGGAGGCAGAAGCAGTTTCAGAGTGTAATTTGCTAAGTGCTTTGGGACTGACTCTTCAGGACAGAGCGGTACAATTTGCATGTAGGCTGCTTTATTAACTGCTACGATCCAGAATCTAATACTGATAATACTTGCTGTTGCTATCAGATTATTTTTTATTAGCTTCATCCACGTTTGAATTGCCCTGCTACATTTCAGTGCTTTTAGCAGTGTGCTAAACAAAAGTGATTGGTCAAGTGGCCACAAATTAGACACAAAATACAGTAGGGCATTACAGATGAGGGCAGAGATTTGTTTACAGTTCTCTGTAGTCATTCCATGATTATATTAAATCATAAATACAGTGTTTGCTGACATAGCCAAAGCCACCTTTGGGGATTCTGATGCACGATGCCTGGTAAAATAAATAGAAATTATGTATCTCAGTCTCCTAGGCTACTTCAGAAATCTCAGCAAAAGTCTGTGATTAACGGTTAACATAAATGTGGAATGACTACTGAGTGCTATCCCCATCAGTAGGCTGTAGAGAAAGAAAGACTGTAGGCATTGTTGTAAAAGTTATTTAAAGAAAAGTCACTGAATCAAACTTTCAAGACATAGGTTAAAGGAGAAGAGTATTCTTGTTGCCTAACAATTTTATGACCACACTCTGCGTAACGAGTCCAGCACAGGTTGAGGCTTTTTCAGGCTTCTGTGATTTCAGCCTGGAGTTGCATAATGTTGTGAGGAGCTAAGATATGCTACTGAAGTATTTCAAGATAGTTGTCTTGAAGGTGAATATTTGGAATAGAGTAGACCAGACTAAACTAGAATACAATAGAATAGCTCAGATGGAAAGGACCTACAAAGATCATCAAGTCCCACTGCCTGACCAGGGCTAACCAAAAGTTAAAGCATATAGCACTTAGGCAGTAATTTGAATCATTAGAAATAAATCATAATTGTGAAAAATGTTTTCAGATGAGATGAGAATCTGATTTCTTCCATCTGTTTGACATGAAGGGTTGCATTGAATTCAGTCGTGTTTCATGTCTGCAAGGTAGGATAATACTGCCAATAGCACGCAGGAGGTGGGTGCTCTCCTGCCATCAGGTCGGAGGAAAAACAGAATATTTGGATTTGAGTTTCTGCAAGATTACCGTGGTGATGTGGTGATCCGTGGTGAGGCAGAGCACCTTGGGTTGAGCACCCCATGGGTAGGATCCTGTCCTGGCAGAGGGGTGCAGTGACACTGCTGAGCACCCTGCCCTGTGTGGGCTGTCAGGATGGGTGACTGCTGTGGATGAGCAGGAAGATGTCCCACATGCCTGGCGCTGTGCCCGCCCTCCCTGCTGCACACTGGCTCTTCGTTGCCAGCCCCAGGCTGCCCATGGACATCCCTCTTGACGTACTGGCAGCACGCGCTCCCTGCGCATGCTTGCATTTTGTCATGCAGTTTCAGGAATCTGTCCGAGAGCTGAACCAGCAGGGACGGATGTTGTTGGTGTAACCACAGATCAGCTACCATCTGCTAATAATATTTCCAATTGTAGAAACATGGGAAGCAGAAGATTGCAATTAAACGTAGCTGTAGCCAACGCAACACGTCTCTGCTCGTGGTGAGACTCTTGCTGTGGCAGCTTGGTGGTTTCACATACTTTCCCATTAGCTCACTGCCCTTATCACTGAGAACATAATCCTACTATTTAGGCTAAGCATACCTCCCCTTCAGCTCGTGGCATTTACTTCACATTGGTCTCTGCAGCACTGAGCAGCTAGTTCTGCTGGTTTACACTTGCTGAGTAGTCACAGATGCTAGGGAGCTCTTCCTCATATTTTTAAGACTAATTTTCTGTAAATTATCATATGCTTACATGGTTGTGCTCATCCATTTATGTTTTGTATCCTGTTTTTTCTTTCTTCAGTGGCTCCAGATAACTTTATGAACCCATCAGCCCAATTCAACAAATGGAAAAACGGGTTTGCTAGAAATGCTGAGAGGAGGCAGGTGGAGGTTCACCCTTCTGCCCAGCAGAAAGCTGCCCGTGAGCCTGCATTTTGGCAGCCTGGAAGCACAGGGGGTGTTGGGAGATGCTGAAATGGATGTTAAGGTGCCAGGGGGTGAAGGTGATAAAATGTTACCCCATGGGAAACAGGCTTTCATCACAATACTCACAGAAGGCTTGTACTTAGAAGGCTGTGAAGTACAGCTCTTGGTGAATAAAAAAACGTCATTATTCTTAAAGAATCTCTAGGGACCATTGAAGTTTCATTATTTTCAGTCAGTCCTCTCCCATATTCTGATCTTTTGTGGAAGAATTGAGGTTTTGGTGCACAAATTAACAAAACAATATTGGCATTTTCAGATCTCAAGAATCGGTGACAAAGGGATGGTGAGATGCTCACTTAGAGAAATGAATCTATTTCCTTTGATATCTGGCCAGCTGACAGTATCCAGAAGTGTGCAAATGGATTCTCCACCATCTTCTACATAAACTGCTGATTTGTCTTGAGGCCTGGTATAATTCCTAATCCTATTGAAGCAAGTTCTTGTAAACTTCATTCTTAGAGAGAAAAAATGCAGCTTTCAATCGCAAAGTACTCCTCAGTTATTTCTTTAGTGTCTCTCACTTAAAAAAAAAATGTTTTGGGAAAATTGTGAAGTGTCTGTAGTCTGTTTTCCTCTTATTACAACAGAACTATGAATAGAACATGACACGATTTTGACTAGATGGCAAAAAAGGCAATGATTAAAATGGTAAGCGATGAACTCATCAGAAGAGGTAGCTGAGCGTTTTTAGAGTTAGTGGATTTTACTCTGATGGCTCTTTCTGTAGCTCTGATGGCTCTTTCTGTAGCGTATGATTTTTTCAGTCACCCTGAAACTGCAATATTAAATAAATGTAATGAGAAGTATTCCTGGTTGGTTTAGTTTATGTTCAATACCGAGCTTTAAATTTAATTATCTTTGAATTTTCTTAGCATCTTCGAAGGTTCTTTCCTAGGTTTATTTTTACTCCGTAACTGCAAACATTCCCTTAAAAACATTTTTGGTTGCAACAAGAAGATAATGTGCTTAGCTACCAATTTTTATGATAAAACCTAGTCTTCATGCATGTGGAAATAATTGGTTTAAGATATCACCTGTGTTCTCACTACTCGTAGAGCTACAGTATCTAATATAAAACAACGTATGTAACTTTGCCAGTGCAGTCTTAAAGCTCTTACGTTGTAAAAGGCAACTTCAGCATTTACACCAAAATGAGAATTGCTATTTTATAAGCAATCTCAGGAATACACACAAAATGCTAACTTTTCTGTGAAATAAAAAGCAACATTTGCATTAATGGCAAACAGTAATCCATCTACAGACAGAACTTCACACAATACTGACATTTCTCTGAAAGTCAGCATCAGATGCCGTCTTTTTCGGGTAAAGTGATCTGCCAAATCTAAATTGGATTGCTGTTTTGCAGATGAAGTGCTGACTTTTTATGAGTCTTCATCCTAGTCACTTCCCCAGCTTTTTTTATCTATTAATTAGATCTTTCTGTGAACTGTACAAAACTATACACATATTTCAGTACTTAGGGTGTGTATAGTGTTGTGGTGAAATGTCTATAGCCAAGACAGAACAAAGCACCATCAATTACTTGTATTATTGGAGAGGTTATGAGAACTAGTTGTATTTTGTCCCATCCCTATGAAAATAGTTCAATGGAAATCTTCTCTCTGAGCTGAATTGGTGTTGAATTCAGATGTGAGCACTAAAAATAACAAGCTTTTTCAAGAGCAGAGAAACTAGTGAAGCTTTGTATGCTGCGTGCCTGGCACTGTACCTTTACAATAATCCCTGCTCCATATTTGCCATCCCTTGTTCCCATCGCCCATTGCACCACCTGTCTTTTACCTCTGCAGTCCATTTCTCCCTGTATCTTTCCTAATTGCCTGCAAATCTCCTCTGTATCTCTTAATTAGCAGAGAGGAGGTGGGCTGATTTTGCTGAGGCTGTTTTTGAGCTACATACGTGCTGACTGGCCCAGTCAGCAAGCCAGAGGGAATAGATGGCTGCTGACCTCCCATTTTTACTTAATGAGGCATTAATTTAGATCGCTCTCCCCTTGTCTAGTCACTGCTTCTCGTGAAACTTGTGGAAATGAAATGAAGTTTGATCTCTCTGCCTCTCTGTCACGTGCATTGGAAAGTGGGAATGGATTCCTATGTTGATGCGGTGGAACAGGCAGACAGCATGATGCATGTCTCTTTCTCTTGAGAAAAAGGCTAAAAAGAAATGAGAAAAGTTTTAAATAGTGCTTTTACCAAAGCATTAATTATGATAGCTGAAGAATCTGTGATTGTTTCATCTCCTGTCCTTTTTTGTTAGACTGTCGCTTGTAACACTCAGTAGTGAGCTCATTCGATTATGATTGACAAACAGTATAGTATTTGTCTTGAATGGCTTGGCATATCAGGCAGGATGTCTAATGTCTCTTTAATCATAGAATCATTAAGGTTGAGAAAGACCATTAAGATCATCTACTCCAACCATCAACATCCCTACCATTCCCACTGACCAAGTCCCTCAGTGCCACATCCACACGGTTCTTGAACACCTCCAGGAACAGTGACCATCACCTCCCTGTGCCACTGCCTCACCGCTCTTTCTGAGAATAAATTTTTCCTTAATAGCCAGCCTGAACTTCCCCTGCTGCAACTTAAAGCCATTACCTCAGTGCCAACATCCCCTGTGCTGTGAGGATCACTTCTGGTCAAGTGCTTCCTCATGATTTGGTGTTTTTAGAAATCATACTAGCTCCTTGCTCCCCTTTCCTGAGAGGCTTTGCAATCCTTTCTTTTTTCAGCAGAAGCACACAAGATGTATTGGGGGACAGATGCACGACTGGGTCTGACTGGGAGGGGCTATGTGACCACCAGCATGAGGCAGACCTTGTGTCCCCAAACAGTCTGCACCAAGAGTGACGTACATGGGTGTCAGCAAGGTCCTGTTAGTGTAAGCCTTGTGAAGGGAAAACCAGGTTGAAGTCCTTTATTTTTCTTCTTATAAATCCAGTTTTGCTAGGTAAGTATAATGCATATTTTACAAATGTTCTGCAAGGCAATGTATTCAGAGGAGTGCTTTGAGACTCTCTACTTAATTATAGACTTATTTCCCTGCTGACTATTAGTAAATAAACACAGATTTTATTTATTTTGTAAACTCTGGGTCACTCGGTCACAATGAGTTCAGATTGAGTGTAAGTGATCTCTGTCCCTTGACAGGGTGCTTAAGATGGTGTGTGGTTATCAGCAGAGTGATGTGCCCTTTGTAGCAGATGAAACATTTGTTGGCAATTTCAGTAGAGACTTAAACTTGAATCAAACACTGAGTCTGAGCAAGCTTTCCATCTGAAGCACTCATTGCTTGCTGCAGGTGAAGTATTTTTATTGATAAACTTGAGGTAAGCAAAACCATTAGTAACCACAGGATTCTCTTGAATGAAAATAAAATGGTGCTAGAAGTGCAAGTTCCAGCTGTGCTGTGGGAATCCTTGTAGGTGCTTTTCTGTAAGCCAGCTTCAGATCTGAGCCATGGAGACCTGAGCAGACAAGTTATGAATTAAACATGGTAATATTTTTCTGGCTTGAAGGTCAATATCTGAAACACTTCTTTCTGTAACTCACTGAAATAAAGAATTCAGATCAAGAGCAGAAGAAAACAAACCTGGCCGAAACCTTATGGAATGAGGCCCACTACATGCTGTTATTATTTGCGTACTACAAGGAGGGAAACTAAATAATGCAGAGGAGAGATGAGGAATGAAGAACTGTGGGTTTCATTCTGCAGTATTCCTTTCAGGAAAAAACAAGGAGCAGGTGAAATGAGAGGGGAGGCAGGCTCTTATGCAGTTTCCACAAGTCTGACGCCCCATGATGCTAACAGCTTTTGATGAGTCTCTTTTCTTTCGCATGAAACAGCTTATCTCAAACGCCGACAGCACCAGGAAAAGAGGACACCAATGATAACATTACCATCTTCACCAGGATCTTGGATGGCCTGTTGGATGGCTACGACAACCGGCTGCGCCCAGGACTAGGAGGTAGCAGAGCTGGGTGGCTGTGGCAGTGAACGTGCAAGCGGTGGTCATTGACCCCTTGCCACCCTCCCACAGAATCACAGAATCATGGAATCATTGAGGTTGGAAAAGACCTCTTAAATAATCTAGTCAACTATCCCGGTGCCAACCGTATTGCCCACAAAACTATGTCTCTAAGCAGGGCACCTGCTATCAGCAGAGCCTTGATAAGAGGGATGGGTTTCATTAACCAAACAGGGCCCAGAAAGTAGACTTGTCTTTGGACAGGCAGAGCTCTGTGCAAGAATAACTGAAGGCTTTTTCTGTTGGTCGTGTGAATCATTTGAGTGAGGAGAGCATGTATGATGCCTGCTTTCTGCGACTGAATACAGTTTGGATTTCTTTTCTCTCTCTTTTAAGGTGAGCGAGACAGGGTGCTATCAGGTTGCTGCAGGGTTCCCTAGCTGGTCAGCATGTATAAAATTATGCCAGTGACAAGAACCTCTGTTAAAAACAGAACCCCAGACCTCCTGTATTTAGACAGCTACAGCAAAGCTCTATTGATACATCATTTCAATAACCTCTACAGCAGCTATTTTAAAGCTGTAACATGTGAGTAGTTACTTGCCATCCTAACCCTGTTGAGCCCTCTCTCAGCTCTCTTTCCTCCAGATTTCTCTCATCTTCTACTCATGTGTAAACCATCTGTTATGTTTCTTCCTCGCCCTTTTTTAATCCAACTACCCCCACCCCTTCCTCTTATGAGACCAACACATTGCTTTCATTCCTTTCTCTCCTTTTCCTCTCACTTTACACGGAGATGCTTGAAAATAGGGCTCAGTGCTCCCATCTTATGTAATGAACTTCTGAAATTTCTAGGAAGCTATGCCTATAGTTCTCTAGGTCTCCCTTTGGGCCTCTGCCCTGGGGACTCTTAGGCTGTCTCTTGGCATTCCTCTAGCAGCATGCTTGGCCTCGGAGTCTAAAGATTTCTTTGTCAGCTTTGTGACCAGTATGCCTTTTGGCCTTTAGTTCAGGCCTCCCTCTAGATCTCTGAGGCTCTATACCAGCCTCTAGGTGTCTTGGCCTCGAAGCCTCAAGGCGCTCCTCTGGGCTTCAGGCTTGAGTCTTGAAAATCTGGGCAGTAGAACTAATTCCACCTAACTTTGAACAACTGTAGTACAGATGTCTGCCATCAAGCAAACCAACCCGGTAACTGGAGGGAAACAGGCCTTTCCAAGGTATACTTACCCTATGGCCAATGTTGAAAGTGAGGTCAGGGGAACTGCAACCTTGAAGGGCCCGTTTCATTCCAGTGATCATAGGGAAAGAGCCTGGGCTCTCAACGGTTGATATTTGCATTTGATCAGGGATGAAATGTCTCTTTAAACATTTTCTTAATTTCAAGCGTTTGGGGATTTTGGAGTGATTCAGAAGTTGTTAAAAGAGAAATGCATCAGAAGCACGAACTGCATCTTAAAGCAATTACTGACTCAGAGTCTATATTTGTTGCAGAGAGAATAACTCAGGTGAAAACAGACATCTATGTTACCAGTTTTGGCCCGGTGTCAGACACAGAGATGGTAAGTTCTAGCACATGGCTTCCGACTCACTTGTGTTTACTGACCCTATGGTAACCTGCTTGTTTCTTTGTGCAAGGAATACACCATAGATGTGTTTTTCCGACAAAGCTGGAAGGACGAAAGGCTTCGATTCAAAGGACCTATGCAGCGTCTCCCTCTCAACAACCTGCTTGCCAGCAAAATCTGGACGCCAGACACTTTTTTCCACAACGGCAAGAAGTCTATTGCTCACAACATGACGACACCAAACAAACTTCTGCGCCTTGAGGATGATGGCACTCTGCTGTACACAATGAGGTAACACCCTGGATTCACTTATTCTTATGCAGTTTCCCAGGTAGATCTGCAAATTCAGGAGGGAAGCATGGCACTTGCCCCACCCACAGCAGAGCCATGCAACCAGTCATTCACAGATATTAATATGAATAGCAAGAAAAGAGGAAAACGTAATCACTGCCTACAAGTACCAATTAATTTGTAGCTTCTGAATACTGCTGGTGCTTAGATATTTCCTTTGATTAAGTGAAAAACATACTCTCAACAGATTCGATGATTCTGTTCATCTTTTTTAGTGCAGATCTGTTCCCTCTTACTGTTTGTGTTTGTAGCTGCAGTGCTAATTGCAGAACTGTCCCAAAGGCCACACAGACTGGCATCTTGTTCTGGGGCACTACAGTTTGAACCCTTGAAGCTTTTGTTATTACTTTCTCTATTTCACTAATTGTTCTAAAAGGCAAATCATCACAGGGATAAATGAAGTATGCTAGAAGCGCTGAGGAGCTGTTTTAGCAAGTATTTTCCTGAAAACAAAGCTGGCAGTACACTGTCAGAGGACAAATTTGCATCTGAGTTCTTCAGGGTTCTTCAGGTTGACTAGAGGATACTGTCAGGCTTCATCATTGCATAACCTAGATATTATATATAATATCAGTGACATTAGAGGATTGTCTGAAGTTCTTCTCAGGCCAAATCCCATGTCAGTATATGGCGATTTGCTCATTAAAAGTAATTAGGCTGTAGTAATTAAGACTTCCATGTATCTTCAGCAAAGTCTTCTCTGAGAGTGTAGTCGTATAGAGAACACTTGAAAAGAGATGAAAGAAAAAACCTACTACTCTAAGCTTGTCTGATAGGAGCCCTTTAGTCTGATAGGAGCACGAGTCCCGTCAGAGTGTCTGGGGAGCTGGCATTAGGTCCTGGGGTGCCTAGAAATGAGAATTTTGAGAACTTGCCCCCCAGTGAAGGTAAGCACTCCTATCCTGGCTGTGGGGCTGGCTGTTTAGGGCTAGTAGAGTTTTGGGGGGTTTTAAGTGGTTAATGTTTGTTTGGTTCAGGAATTACATTTCTGTATGGAGGCACCTAAATGTTCTTAAGGTTTATTACAGATGTTCTGGTCCTGATTATTTACTTATTTGTTATTTGACCCTATTGTTAAATCCCTTCCCTTGAATGGAACAGAGGAAAAGAGATACAGGAGATGTAAGGTATCCTTAAGTACATCCTTACAGCTTTAGATAATCACATTTGTAACTGCTCAACTGCTGAAAAAGCTAAGAGGTGATACAGGTCACGTTAAAAAGAAGGAAAAAAGAGCTCACTTTCTCTTCTGCTATACATATTGCTGTTTTTTCTCATGGTTTTTGCTGAATTAGTGATCGCTGCAATAGAATCATAGGACCACTAAGGTTGGAAAAGGCCTTTCAGATCATCTAGTCCAACCATCAGCCCACCCCCACCATGCCCACTGACCATGTCCCTCAGTGCCACATCCACACAGTTCTTCAACACCTCCAGGGACGGTGACTGCACCACCTCCCTGTGCAGCCTGTGCCACTGCCTCACTGCTCTTTCTGAGAAGAAATTCTCCCTAATATCAAACCTGAACCTCCCCTGGCACAAGTTGAGGCCATTACTTCTTTTCCTATCACTGTTACCTGGGAGAAGAACCAATCCCCACCTTGCCACAACCTCCTTTCAGGTCACTGTTGAGAGCAATAAACTCCTGAATCTACATGAGAATATGCATACATGTTTAGATTAATGAAAGTCAAAATTACTATAAGAGAAACCTGTTTCAAAAAAAAAGTTGGTAACTCTTGCCTTAAAAGCAGCCCCACTGCAGCCAGGGCTCCCTTTGTGCACCCCCAAAGACTGCCACTGATGTGTTTCCTGATGATTTTTAAGCAAGTAACAGAGACACCTAAAGAAACAGAACAAGACCTGAGCAAGCTGCCGTTGCCTCTCAGCTGCTCTGTGGAAGTAGCTCTGTCAGGGAGTGGTAAAACCAGGGCCATAGGCTGTGTGTGTACCAGAGAGAAGGCTGCCCTGCTCCAGCAACATTTGGACTTGGTTCAGATGTTTTTGTTGTCCTGCTACATGTCTTTACCAAGCAACCTCGTTTTATTGGCTCATAACCCAGGAGGCAGCAAAAGAGATGAGGAGGCCTCAGGCAGCCTTACCCCCCCTTCTATGAAGAGCCTGGGGATTTGTGTCGCTGACACTCTCAAAATGTTAGGTTAGGGCTTCTTGGGATTTGTGTTTTTTGTAGGCTACAGGAAGATGCAGAATACTTCTGTAGCCTAAAAAACATGAGACAATTTTATTTTTTTTCTTTTTGTGTAGAGTATTCAGTGTGGGTGTGCATGTGTATGGAAATAAATTCCAACTAACCATGCTGTATGTGATAAGAAATGGAGCGCAAAGCTTTTTAAATAGCTTCCCTTCCACTATTGCAAGTAATAACTTTTTAAAAATAAAAGAGTTTACATCCTATTCTGTTCAAACTCACGCTGAGAGGCTGCTGTGATAAGATGTGGGGAGCTGTGCTGCCTTCAGGATCATGGTCTGTCTTGGTGGGCAGTTCATCAGCAGTAGTGGTGCTGTGCCAGGAGGCAGTGGAAGAGCCTGACCTGACTGTGCAGCATGGCTGTGACCTGTGCTTAGCCCCTCAAGCAGATCTTGACAGAGATATGGCTGCTCAGTGCTGCCAGAATGGCATTTCTTGAGAAATTAGAATGCGGGGCGCAGGGCTTCTTGTCTTAGCAGCAGTGCGCTGGTGAAGGATGCTGGACCTCAGCTGGGGCATGAGCCTTGTGTTCTGCAGGTCCCACCCCACTCACTTGGCTCACAGGATCTGGAGATGTGGAGACAGCCCTCCCTTAGCTCTTCATCCCCCTCATTTCCAAGGAGGAATTGTGAGCTTCCCAGACTGTACGTAGGAGTAATCTGTGCCGGGAGGATTGGACCCTCTGTCATTGACAAAGATGCCTGAATTGCTTTTGCAACCTCGCATCTGGCTGCCTGAATGAAGAGGAGGAGAGCAGCTGAGCCAACGTTGACCCTCCTCTTATTTGACTTCCAAATATACGAGTTTGATCAGCTGAGCAAACTTCCAGCTCTAGCCCTTGGCAGTACATATATTTTCATGATAAATGTGTTTACTTATAAAGAGAACTGATTTTTTTGCATGTTTCATTCCATGATTTGTAGTCTAGGTCAGGAATTGGTAGGATATATTTTGCTGTAGAACCGCAATAAATATGCTTCTGTAACGTACAGTTTTAAAACTTTTCTGCCTGAACATAAGAACACAATGTGCTCTTTAGATAGATTTCATAAACAGCAATATTATCTGCGGGGAATAGCTTAATAGTTCTGATTGTTTTTGATTTTGGTAGGCCTTATCTCTTCTATTTTGTTGGTTTACAAATGATATGCCACTGAATTGAGTGTTGCAAATTCTTTCTCTGCCCCTAGAGGGGAGTGTTGTCTGCAGCTCCGTTTTCAATCATCTATTCCGTAAGAGCGCTGTGGTAAAGGGTCCGTATTTCACTCATCTGTATAGAAAATGGCTTTGTGAAGGCAGGCAAAAATTTTATTCTTCTGTCCCTTCAAATGCTTGAAAAATATTTAGATTATCTGAGTCGGGAAATAAATGCTATTGAAAGCATAAAGCTCATTTGTTCCTTAAAACTACTCTGTTTCAAGGACAGCGGTTTAAACAGACCTTTCAAGCTAAGAGAATTCAACTGTCTCAGTGAGCAGCTTTTCTGTACTCAATGGGGGATGACTGTAAAAATTTCAGCTTTGATAAACTTTGCTGTAGAACACTGGAAGAATGCCTTTTTTTTTTTTGGCCAGAAATTGTGTGGAGCAGATGATGTTTGCCTTTGGAACATAACTGAGCTTTTGGCCAGCAGTTGATAGACAACTGAACTTGATTTTTTTTCAGCTTTTAGATGCTGAACACTCTTTTAATCTCATGATAAGGGCTAAGCTCCTTGGAGTCCAATTCTTACCTTCAGTTTGAATGGAACCAGGCCACCTTTGCTACCTCTAGGTATCTAAACATCTGCCATAATTTGGAATTTTAACTGTCACATGGTCGTGTGTGTGATGTATGTGCAAATAGATTTCCTCTTTATTATTACAACAATTGAAGGCTGCCAGAGATTCTAGCTGTGGTTACATTTATATCATGGAATTATGGAATCACAGAATAGCTTGGATTGAGGGGGACTTTAAAATCCACTTGGCTCCAACCCCTGCCCTGGGCTGGGGTTGGTCCCACCCAACTCAGGCTGCCCAGGTCAGCCTGGCCTTGAGTGCTTCCAGGAATATGTTGCATTAAGCTGCATCTGCATAATTTACTGGCTTGAGACTGCAGACATTTGTCTGTACGGTTAAGAAACTACCAAAATCTTTTGTATGGCTCCAAAATTCATTTATCTTTACTGTTTGTGGAAGTCATTTAAAATTCAGTGTTGTGTAGATGGGCCATCCGCTTGATGGCAGCATCAGCATGCTGCTGGGCATTCTGAGTGGATGCATAGTTTGCCTAGCTGGAATTGCTAGTTCCTGTGTTAGCACTCAGCATTAAAATTGCATGTGCAAGTTTACACGTGTTCTGGATGCGTGTTAGCACACAGTCTGCTCTTCTATGAAACATTTCCATAGCAAGCTGGTAATTTCATACTGTAGATCTCTTGACTATAACATCAACTAACGGGAAGATGCAGTGCTGTTTTCAAGGCTTCCATTGGGAAAGTCAGGTTTTGTTTGCTTGTTTTGATTTTTTATTTTTAGGGAAAAATAGTTATGTGAGAAATATGTGGGTTTGCAAGCACTGGTGGTGCCAGAAAGTGCCCTTTCCCAGATGGAGATTTGCTTGCATGGCCCTGAGTGAGGAGTGACCAAAAAATCTATACTTTAAAAAGAGATGTTAATCTTCAGTCAGCCTTCTAGATGAGAACATTTCTGTTCAAATTGTGCGTGTTGTTCTTACTTCAGAAGGAAGGTCTCATTTTTGCATCCATTTATATTTACAGAAAAGGGTCTGGCAATGCTTTGGGCATTGTATAAATATTACTAAACTAATTGAGAGCTATTACAAATGTACATTTCCTTTCAGTGTATTAAAGACCTGCTGCCTCTGCTTTCCTATTCAAACTTCAAAAAGCCTGAAGCTCGAAGAAAACAAAAATAATTTCTTCACTTTGGGCTGAAGCTTGCAGAGTGGTGAAAAACAACTATGATGCCACGGACTCTCAGCTGCTTATCATCAATTCAGATTTTGACAGAGGAAGAGAAAATCGGGATATACAAAGTGAAAGGCCCTCCCCTGAGGACAGTGTATCAGCAGGATTCTTGTTTTAAGAGCACGTATATCAATTCTAGTTTCTCTGTTTTTAATGCACATTGCCCCATTTCTCAAAAGTTGTTCTTCAAGGAACTGAGATTTTTTGTTGCTTCAAAAATCCAGAGGTGAAATTACCCGCAGGGAGGGAAGGGCACAGGAGGAGGCTGTGATGTAACATGTTAAAAATGAGATATTATTATCTGCTCAAATATAGTCCCTATGAAGAGTGTAGGACAGTAGCCTATTCTGCTGGTAACAGAGGTGGGCAGAGCCCTTCTGAGGCCTTCATCAGAGACACAAACTCTCACAGCAAGGGTAACATTGATTAAAAGACAAAACCCAAACTGGACCCAGTCCATCTTTGGATAAGGGAGATGTGTGGCTGGACTTTGAGGGGTTACAAAAGATCTAGCTTCAGTTTTAGCTCTGTATTGAGCACAGGAGCCGTTCTATCTTTCTGTTGGGGGCAGCAGGTACAGTTTCTGTCCAATTTCTAATTTTTAACAAGGAATCAGGACAAATATCAGTTGTTTCTGCAGACAGGGTGACCTGAAACTATGTCTGTGTGTGGAAAAGAGGGGATGACATAACAGAGGAAGGAGTGGAATCATGCCCTTATGGCTATCCTCCAAGTATTCACAGCTTCATTGGTGACCCTGTCTTTGCCCAAATCGTTGGACAGGTCACAGGTTCTGTGAGCAGAGCTTTGGGAGTACCTGGTAGGTGTGGAAGAATTGCTTTGGTTACTCTTGTCTTTTTTATCACCAAGAGAGCAAAACATTGCAGTGAACTCTCTCATCATTTCACTTAAGCTGAAATTAAAATCTTCATCTGCCAAAGTGGAAATACCATCCCCTGAAGTACAGTTATGTTTGCACTGAAGCTGCCAGTGAGCGATCTGTAACACAGAGTGGCAGTGCACGGTTGGGATCCTCCTCAGCTAATTTCATTCGTCTGTAATGTTGATGGCTGCAGCTGAGTCTCTTGGCTCAGAATTGCTCCCAGCACAAAGAAGGGAAATTTGAAAGAAGTTGGTTGTCTCCACTGTTGTAGATATTTCCTTCAGTATGAAAGATGCTTATTTCTCTCCACTCTTTGAGGGGGTTTCTATTTTTTTCATAGCTTCAAAAAAAAAGGATCCTGGGAATGCTACTGTTGGTATCTATGATTAGTCACATGAATCCCATCTTATCTGCTTGTTTCCACTGGTGTTTTCCACCCTCATGCTCATGTAGTCTGGAGGTTGGCACTGTGTAAGCTGAGAAAAGCTATGGAATGTTCTGGGCAGCAGCTGATCCTCTAGCTGTGTTGTGAAGAACTTGCGGTTTCCTCTTCATGCAACATAAAGCCGAAGGCTGTGCAAGTACAGAACATGTGAGCACACTTAAATTGGGTTCACTCCTCCACTTTTGTCTAGGTGGGTGTAGGAGGGAATATATTATACCTTAGGAAGAATAAAAGAAATCCCCATAAATTGCAATCCTGCCTTTGGTAGTTTAGATGAAGGGAAAAGAGTTGTATGTATGATAAAAGGAGAACGGGTGAGGAGAAGGCTATCTAGCTAGGGATGCCAGAGGTCTTGCCTTAGCTAAGAGCTGGTGATCAGGAAGATGCATTTGAGATTTTGCATATTGTATGGTTTTGGAGAAAATAAGGGTTGAAGGATTTTGAGAATGAGGGTGTTTGGTATTGATAGTCACTCAGAAATAAATGGGAAGTATTGCAAGTTGAGATGGAAGCTTCTTAGGTCTAACATGCTTCAGAATATTTTAGCAGATGAACGTATTAGGGTGGAGGAAAGGATGATTCCCGAAGCAACACAACTAACATGTAGGAAATTGATAGTAATTTGCCCTTCTCTGAAGACTTCATCAAATTACTAACACGTATATCAGAATAAAGTAATGCAGTAGGCTGGTTTCCTTGTGTAATGTTTCGGAGCTCTAGATGGTTTGTCTGAACCATGGAAGGTAATCAAATATTTCGGCTTTGTGTTCAGGGCTGCCAAATCATAATCCCTCCTACCTATCTTACCATGTGCATATCAGTCTAGATGTAAGAGAGTCCAAACACGTTGGTACTGCCCACCTGGTCTACCTCATCCCTTATTACTTTCTAAATCTGGCTCATTTGTCTATATAGAAAACAGTGCCTGTATTTTAGTACCTGTCTGTATAAATACAAGTGCTGTGTGATCTGGGAGGAAAGAACATAATGGTTGTGCATCCAGATGACCCAGATCCAAGGGAGGAATGTGTGCCATACTTACAGACAGAAATAGAAGAAATAAAGCCCCTTTGGCCAGTTAGAAAATCTGCACTGATCAAAATGTTTAATGGCCAGTATCAAAATCGGAGGGTGGGTGCACTGTGCCATGTCCATCTTAGTCCTTAGCTTCCGTCTCCTCTGGCATGTGCCACAGTTTTTGTGCTCCCTTCCTACTTGGATCTTCTACTGAAGGAGGGGCCAGACAATCCCATGTGCAAACCAGGCACTGCTGTCCTTTGCTTGTTCTGTCACCAAATGGGATGATTTTTCCTTGAGAGGTAGTGAGAAGCCAGTACACAACACTACAAAAACAGTTGTATTTCTCTCAGTTAGTACTGGGCCAAACATGCCACTAAAGGGCCATGCTGCTTAGATGATCGTGACTGAAATGTGTAATGTAGACATGGGGCAATGAGTGGCACATCAAAATGAAGTATGAGTTCATTGAGGTGTTGTTTCCTACTCTATCCACATCAACAATTGCGTCAGCTTTATTGACATTGCTAGTACTAATTAGAATTTTTGGTTTTAATTCAAGAATTAAGTAGAAACTACTGCAGTAGTGGAGAGATTTGAAGTTCTTCTTCATGGTGTTTAAAGGAGTATTCATCATATATAAGGAACCAGAAGGGAAAGAAAGCTTGGCTGGACCAGGAACTGAGCAACCTGATCTAGCTGTAGGTGCCCTTAAGCACTCTGTTGGTTGTTTCATTGACTTTCTAAGTATCTCTTATACATAGAGGGTGAACATCTAACTCTGCAGCTGTCTAGAAAGTGTGCTCTGGGCTTACAAAGGTAATCCGCAGGGAGTGGTAGAGCTTTTGAGATCAATTCCATCCACCTCTGATCATCTCAGGATGACCTAGTCTTCCACGTATTTAATCTAGACAATTAAAGACTTGTTCCCTCACTTCCACGTAAGCTATGCTAAGAATTTGGTACAGTTGAAATGAGAATTCTGGCAGTCTCACCATGCCTCTGAATTACTTACAGACAGTTCACAAAAACTTCAGTGACTGGAGTACTTATTATTCCACAAACCCTTCTCTGTGGCATTTTCAAAGTACATTTCAATGTGATGTAAAGATAATACATTCAAGCATCACAGAAAAATTGAAAAAGGGTAGTATCTTGGCTAAGAAAGAGAAATAGGTAAGGACTGAAATTTTGTCTCACTCCAGCTCCAAGTGTTTGAATTCCTTTGAATCACCAATTTTCTCCCTCTGATCTATGTTGCAGATAGATCATCTAGTGAGGGGTGAAACTCAGGATGACTTCTACAGTCATCAGTACCAGAACTGAATGTGTATCCATGTCCTAATGCTTCTTTACTGCGTTAGGTAACCCAGCACATCCACATCCACAGTATTCCATAGGACTGTGTGGAAAGTCCTTCAGAATCATGGCAGGCCTTTACATATATGCATATAGATATTCATATTAGCATATGTATACACTTAAGGAAAATAACGAGGCACTAGTTACACACACTTTTTCTGCAGAGATGTGAAACAAATTGTTCCTTAAAACCCTGTAGGAGTTATGGTTTGGTTATAGGAATAATGACTGGTTATGGTTTGGTTATGAAAGTGTTCCCATCACGATAGGTGAATGGAGTGAGTAGCTGCATCCTGAGTCAAGGCTAAATGAGTAATTTCACAAACCTAGCATTTGCAGTTTGAAAAAGTACAAAGGACTCCATTATTCTGCTATCCATGTGAGTGCACGAGGGCTTATACTGGAAGTGCTGGTGCAGTATGAATTGTTCTGCTGAGGTTCTCTTGGAGCAAATACCTGGTCTGATGCAGCAGTGAAGTTTCTCAGTTTGGGTATGTCTTGGTTGAGGCTCAATAAACCTAGCTCTTTTTGTCATGACTGGGATATGTTGAGATAGGTTGGAGATGAGTTTCAAGTTAACGTTTTGCCTTTTCTAAGGAAAATGGTGGTAGCTGGCCTCATACTGGAATGGGGACTTTGAATCTTCACACCCATTCTGGCCCGAGCCCCACAGTAGTCATAAGCTGCCAGCACAGACAGGGCCAGAGCACACTGTTAAAATGCTCCTTTAATCAGGCCAATGGCACAGAAACAGGAACTCAAAAGGCTCAGCTGTTCTGTGGTCTAGGGCAGGCAGGAGAGCTTCATAACTGAGGTACTAATCCCAGTACCTTAGAGCCAACAAAACCTCCCATGCATCAGCTTCATCAGTACCTCCTCAGTTACTCAGCACTTGAGTTAACCTCTCCTAAAAGCCTCTGGTGACTTTTCATTTTTGCTTTCTCCTTCTAAAGCTTTCTCCTTTTTCTTTCCTTTGTTTGCATACTGGAACTAATATCTGATAAGAAAAAGCAGGTTGCTGTGGCTGTCTGCTCGCTCTCCAGACAGGTGACTGCCCTCACCTTCCATCTGGCAGCTGTAGATAATACTCCAGAAAGTGTTTTTTGCACTTCCAATGCACCAGAGAGGTGATAACTTTGTTCAGTCTCTCAGCACTTTTCCCAAGAGCAGTAGTAGATGATACTCCTTGCATTGAGAGAAGTACATGGTGGCATCCCTGAACATTCCCTGTCTTTCTCCTCCTTATTCCTTAAATATCTGTGCTTTCAGCCCCTCTTGGGCAACCAGGGGAACAGTGAGAAGCTCCTTGCACAGCCCTGCAAAAGGGTCTTGGGGGACTGCCAATGAGCTCCTGTCTCTCCTTGCAGTACTTCCATTATATATGACTGGGTCTCAAATGTCTCAATTTTATTCCCTTGCTACATCCTAGACTGTAACAACTGTGTTAAAAGGAATGGCCTAGTGGAAGAATTGGCACGCTCAGTTCTCCAGCAGAAATGTTTGAAGGTGACTTTTACAAACTGAGGAAGCCTTGCCATGAAGTCTTGCTTTATTTCTTATATGGATATTCATTTCATGCATCTAAAGTGCACCTCGTTGAAACAGAACATTGATAATCACTTTATGTTCTTAAAGAAAAGGCTAGACATAAGTTTGATGAAACTTTGATGTGCAGTTATGGGTGATATGTGAAATAATTTGTAGACAGCTTTTTTCTCAAGTAGTTAAGGTGTGCTGTAGGTTTTAGCTGGTTGAACAACTTTTGGATGGTGTAAGCGTTCAGAGCTTTATGAAAGTGGAATTTTGTAGTTATTAAGAAATCAGTGGCTGGAACCAAGATTTCTTACTATGGATGAAACTTGGCCCGTTGAAGTCAGGGAGAATTTTACCTTTAACTTCAGTAAAATCAGAGTTTCATCCTCTCATTGTAACAGACCTTTAACAACTACTTATAATCTTGTCAAAAACTCTGTTTGAGTGAAACTGATCCCATAAGGCTTTTATTAAGACAGAATGATAGTGGAGGAGGGAAGCTTTTAAATATTTCTACTTGAAAGAGCTGTAGTGTGAACGGTGCTGGTGTTCTGACAGTATAACCTTGATGTGGAGATGGACTGTAGCTCAGGTGACTGCTACAGTGAGCACAGTCAGATTATTCTGGAGCGACTGTATTAAAAGGCTGGTTTATATTTACATGCCCAGGCCTCCTTTCTCATCCTGCATTAACAGCAATCCGGGAGAAGCTGTGTTGTAATCAGCTGTAAAAAATGGAGTATGCAAGCTCTGACATGGTGCTTAAAACCAATGTGTGCAAATACCACCCCAGCTGATGTTTGCATGAGCAGACCCAGATATCAGGTTCTCTGTGACTCCTGGACCTATGATCTGATTAAGTACCTTGAGCAATACACCAGAGAGAAATCTGTATGCAACAACCCATACTTCCAGCCTCGCAATCATAAGGGGTGGCTGCTGTCTGCTTTTTCTCCCTTATGTTGTAGGAAATCCAGTCTCTATGAACCAAGAGTCAGTTTTGTGGTGCTGTTTTTCAGGTTTGTACATATTAATGAAAAACAACTGCTGTGGGGTGCAGAGCTCTCTGCAGAAATTCAGGGTGATAACCTCTATGCAGTCTATCAAGATTCATGGCTGTGTTGTGCGCTACATGTTGTACCCATATCAGGAAATGCACACCTGGTGAGAGGTAGCCAGGAGAATGTTCACTGAGCATTTTAAAAACACACAAGGGCCTCAACTGTGTGCTTCTAAAATTAAAGTATAACAAAAAGGCATAGGCAGCTCACTTGCTCAAGATGGCCAGGTTAGAAGTGGCCTTAAGATTGGAAAGGTGAGAAGAAAATAAACATACCAGTATGAAGAGGTAAAGAAAGAGGTTCCTTGCAAAAGGAACTTCTTTCAGAGAACCCTTGCAGTGAAGAGGAAGGCTGCAATCCAGGTGCACTTGCAGCTGCTAAACTCTGTTCTCTTTGCACTGGGCTAGACCCAGGAGATAGCACCTGCAGCATGCTAAGGGACACACTGCCTATTGCAGGCTGGTGAATTGAGGGAGGGCACAGGAGTTGCCTTGGTACCTGAGACAAACTGCAGCTTCTGAGGCAGGTCTTGGCTGCACAGTACCCTGCAGCTGTGTATGTTACCCTTCCATTTATTGCAGGCAAAAATAGTTCTGGGGGTGGACTTAATTCCATTAGGTCACATTCTCTGTGTATATTGTCTTCATTTCTCCCCAGTGTCAGCTCAGGAATGTCAACAGCGTCCCTCATTACACATAAGAAATTTTTCCAGAGGTATGTTACAATTCATAAGGCATTCAAGTGAACCAGGTCTTACTCGTGATTCTGCATTGAATCTTCCTTCACTTAGCTTCCCAGCTGTTTTGGGATATGAGAAGGAACATGAGGATCCCTTCCTTGAGATTTACAGATGACCCATGTAGAGTATTAAAGTGTTGTAGAGCTGCAGCCTTTCAAACAAAATATTTGAACCACTGGTATACAAACAGGAAATGGACTGCAGTATAACGTCAGCTTTATGATGGCACTTCGAGCAAAATTTCTTAACTCAAGAAAATTAAATTTGCAGTACTTAGCACAGGAGATATAACAATGCACTATAAGGATGGCAGGCTGACTTTCAAGTGCCCATTAGAGTGATTTTTATGAAAAGGATGCAGGTTCTGGACAGGATGCTGCTAGCACCAGATTGTTAAATTCATCCATGTAGCACTCTCTGTGGCTGTGGCTTCGCTGGCTCTGGTGCCCAAGGGCAGTCTCCTCTGCAGACAACTCCATATTTTAGTGATTTTGAAATTTCTTTTACAAAAATAAAGTCCAAGAGCAGTTTTGCCTAAGGGGAGATATCTCAGTCTTTAGTCATTTATTTTCTGTATTGTAGATTTTCTGTCTATTCTCACAAAATGATACATTATCTCTGTTCTGAATTGGACTTCTTTTTTTTCTTTTTACGGTTTCTTATCATTATATCTTATATTGCTGATTACTGTTTGCCTTTTTCCCTTCCTCCCTTCCTGCTTCCTAGATCATCCTCATAATGCCATTTCTAGCCAGCATTGTTATTGCATTTCTGTGTCCTTATTTTGCCATTTCCACATATTGATAGAGCTCCAGAATTTCTGTATGTTGGCAGCAAGTGGAGCTCTTTCCCCCAGTTTATTGTCCATGTAGCTTCAATGCCCCAGTAAGGCATCATTGTGTTGTATTGAATTGCTGAATGCTGTGCCATCTGTACCCGGACAGATTGTTACACTTTATGATCCTTTTGGATAGGAGTTCTCATAGCAAGAATACTGACTTTGATGTGGTAGTACGAAGCATGGAGTATCAAAAGTGGGCAGTCTGGGTACACAAGGCTGCTGCAGTAAGAGAGGATGCTTTGGCATCCTGGTGGCAGGGTGTTGAGGCTTTACTTGCAGAATTTTGTCCCTCAAGGGAAGTAGTGAGGAACCAGACCTCCTCTCCTGCAGTGTCCTGTACTACCCCAGCACAGGGCAGCCTTTGGTGCTTTGTGTGTCTCTGCTCAGTTGCCTCTGAGACAGTAAAGTGGGAAAGGCATATGTGTATTCTTCATATAAAATGAGAATTGCATCCTCACCATCCCAAGCAAACCATTTGAGACATGCAGGTAGCAAAATGTCCCAATTAAAAATAGATTTTCATTGTGCTATGTACTGCATGCAGCTAGTAAAGTCAGCTTTGGCTCTGTTGATGTATTTTACATCAATAAAAACTAATATATCACGGTGCTCAGAAATGTGCCTCAGGCTTTTATTTGCATTCATCTTGATCTGCCAATCATACAGAACCTCCATAGGATGTCTGCCTTTTCTAAGGCTTTTTCTGGCTCAGGAATTCCCCAACAGTAGGGCAGCACTGTTTCCCTAAACGATATGCCAGGCACAGTGTCCCAGCCCTCTTTTCCTGATAGTAATTCACAATACGTAGGACCAAATTGGTCTGCCTCATTTGTTCAGAAACTAACTGTAGTACTATATGCTTAGCTGGGTGGAGTTCCCAGAATATTCATTTTGTTGTGGCAATACAAGGCAGTAAGCATGGAGGCAGGCTGTTCTTTTTCATTTAAAAAAATGCCTATTTGGAGATGCTGTCATAGTCTGTCCTGCAAATGTAGCATTACTTAATTCACATACTTTTCATTTGTTCAAAAGTTATTTGCAGAAGGCAAGCATTGTTCCCCCTTTAGTATGCAGGGAGTTTGGGGAAAAAAGGATGAATGAGCCTGTTAGACCCTTCTCAGTAGCTAAGATAGGAGAAATCAGTGCTTCTTTGCATCTGTGACACTCCTTTAATCAGAAGTCAGATCCCAGGTTTGGTTGCAGTATCCACAGAAAGCAGATAAGAATAAGGATTGCAGCAGGAGCCCCAGCACAGGCCTTCCTGCACATACAAATAAGAAAGAATGATGTTGCTGAAACTGCTTGCCGTTGTAAAAGCCATTGGTGTGGCTGAGCAGTAGATAAGGCCCCAGACACAAGCACAGCACTCCAGCTGTTTTATCTCCCACTCGGGCAGGGGCTGCTATGCTTCAGCAAGAGCCAGGAGCTGCCAGGAAAAGCTCGCTTGTGTTGGTGCTCATGTATTACTGTGACAGGCCTAAATAGGAAGGCGTTGACAGAAACTGATGGGTTTTCTTTTTACTCCCCCACAGACTGACCATCTCTGCTGAGTGTCCCATGCAACTTGAAGATTTCCCCATGGACGCACACGCCTGCCCATTAAAATTTGGAAGCTGTAAGTTATCTTCTCAAGTGAGATCCAGAAAATTCCCCATCTGGCTTTTTGTGTTCAGTGGTACTTTGTACAAGTCCTTTGCACTTCTCTTACTCCTCTCCTTTTAATACCACATGTATTCTGTGTCCTTCCTGGTCAGCTGAGAGCAGATGGGTGGTGTGCACCCATACCAAGGGCAGAAGCCAGCCTATACATCCAGTACTGGATGTGGACAGATAAGTTGATGACTGCAGTTTTGCTTTTGTAGAAAAATGGAGCTTTCATTGGAAAAGATCAGATTGTGCTGTTACGGTACTCACATGAATCAGACTGCAGTGCAGTATGTGCATTGTGTATATTAACAGAGAGCTAGAACACTGAAAGAGGAAATATCTCTCCATTTGGTTTTAATAAATCCAATCCTGTATCTTGTTTCATGATTTAGTGTACACTTATATTTGTGTATATGTACACATTATTCTAAATTGTATGCGGAACAATGATTTTTCTTCAGTTCCAAGCCTCTAATCCACCATGCTGGTTCCTTGCCAGAAGCTTACTTTAAAAATAACCTCAGAGGATCAGATGGTTATATTTAAATACAAAGCTCTTAATTAAAGTACGGATGAGGCTACTAGAATAGGCATTTTTTATTTCAGTAATCAAATGAGAGGTTCCAGGTGCAATCAGTGTCTCTAAAGACTTTTGAAAATTACCCAGCAAGGCGTTTTGCTTGTCCCTGAAGCCACCTAGCTTCAGCATTTTTCAGTGTTTTTTCAGTCATACCAATTTAGAGCCACTAATCCTACCAAGATTAAGCTTTGCCTTTATCTTCTGTATCTGCACTGGTTTAATACTGGCTATGCATTGTCTTCTTTTGATCATACTAAGAAGTAAAAACACTGCTTACAGTAATGATTACCAAATTACCTAACTTAGGATGAACTGCTTTCCCCTCCTTCTTGCAATCCAGATAAACTCAGTGCTGTCTAAACAGCCACCAATATTTTGCAAGGTTACTGTCAGTTTAGTGTGTCTTTTACCTTGGCAATGTTAATTTATTGAAAGGCCAATACAGATCTGGAGGTATAATACTCCTTTGCATTCAACTTAAAAAAAAAAAATTACACGCAAACCATGCATTGCATTCCAAACTTGAAAATGGGAAAGATTCTCACAGAAAAGTGTGATTATTTGTATATAGGGTTAAACCAAAGCTACTGGGGAAAAAAAAAAAAAAAAGAGAAGAAGAAGATCTCCTTCCTGCTGTTACATGTTATGTATTGTACTAGCAATATTATCTCATTGGAAAGATTAAAATTTTTTTTATTAGACACATGAAGGTTGACTGATTTGAGTTTGTGCTATGTTCTGCACTCAGTATACAATCCAAGTTTATTTTATAAGCTACTGGAAGTTATCTTTAAGGTCTTTTGCAGTGTCTGGACATGGAGCCTTTGCTGGTCCACACTGATGGTCTCTGCAGTAAGTAAATACATAGGAACAGGCTATCAATAGTCTTTCAGCCTTGGGAATATCTGTTATTGATCTGACAGCTCAAGACTTTATTGTAATGTAATATGCAGATGTTTGCACAAGTATCAGCCAAGAAGTCGGGGTTTATTGAATTAGCCCAGCTGTATTTGAGGAGAGTACAGTACTAATTTCCTATTTCCATCATTGCAGGTTTGCATTAAGTCATCTACAAGATAAAAATGCAGGGATGTATTATACACAAGCACAGGCCCTTCTTCAGCTTTTCTCCTTATTTTTCCCCAAAGGATTGATTTTCAATGGTTTTCTTTCCAAGAAGGATTTTGAAAAGCTTCAATGGCTAGCATCAAATGGCTAGCCAGTAGGGTGAAGTGGAGAGGAGTGCTCACTGGTCAGTGGGTGGGAGTTCAGGGCAGCAGAATAAAGTGACCAACATAGGATGGCTACACAGGGAAAGGGGTTTAGGGGAGTGTCAGTGCATCAGCACAGGTGGGAACAAGTTGCTATAATTCTTCAAGCAAAAAGAAAAAAGTCCTGACATTTCCTTCAATATTAAAGAGTAGGAGTGATAATCTTCCTCACAGAAATAAAGGTAAATGTTGATTTCTTATATCCCATTTCACTGGGGTTTGCTATATTAAAATATAGGAGATTTTATGGTCTGAAGCAGCATTATATGTGATGAGAATATTTTGCAGAAATAACTTAAAGCAAGGTCAAATACAGAAAAGGAGATATAATGGTATGTATGTGCACATACTCCCAACCTAGATGGCTGCTGGGCAGTTCACATACCAACTACAGAAGTAATACCTCTACGTGCTGTTTCAACTTGATGATCCTGAAGGTCTTTCCAACCTAGATCATTCTATGATTCTATTCCCTGTGGAATGTCGTGAAATGATATCCTTGCCAGAGGCCAGAAGTTAAGGACAACTACTAATGAACTGAATGGAGAAAATTTTAGATGTCTTCTGCTTTCTGTAGAGTTCCCCAGTGCTTGAAGGTGGCCAGCCCAAGCCTGCAGTGTGGTACATGATTGCTATTCCTCCAGGCTTGTGCCCCTGCTGGAGCTAAGGCTACCCGTAAAGCCACCCTGTAAGGATCTCATTTAGAGCTGGTGAGCTGGGCATGATGTGTGAGGGCCAGAGCTTTTCAAGGAAGCCCCTCTGTCCCTCAGTCAGGGTGCTGATGGGATGGCCGTGGCAGTCTGTTCTCTGCATCACAGCAGCTTGGCATGGGTGTTAGTTTCTTCAAAATAAACTTCCCATGGTAATTTTAGCACTGACCTGCACTCTGAGTAAATTTGCAGGCCAAACAGGATCTAGTGGCACTTCCTGGCAACCACCATGTTTTCACAAGCTGCATCTTAGACTGGAGAAGTTCCTCCTTACCCCCAAGCTATTTTTGGTGTGGGAAGGAGGAATTAGATAAGACAGAAAGGGCATTAAAGCTAGGAAGCTTTAATGTTTCACCTCTTCCACTGAGAGGCCTTAAGAGTACATTAAAAGTATGGTTGAGTGTGGTCTCTGAATGCCCATGTGTCACTGGGGAGGTAAGCATCATTATCTCCAGGGCAGCTGAGGCAGAGAAGTTAATTGACTTTTCGTAAGGCCACACAGCAAATCAATGTCAGAAAAAGGATTAGACTCAACTTCTTTGGTTGGAGGGACAGATGTCTAATCCACTAGACCATGAAGGCCTCTGCCCAGGCAACTGACTTAACTCCTAAATCTCATTTTACTCATGTGTTAATTATATCAGTTTTACCTAGCTTTCAGGGTTCCCCTGAAGATGAATTAGTTATTTGCTATTAGTGAACTGGTGATTTGACAATGTCAGATATTGGAAAGGATAATCTATGTATGGCAACGGTATATTGAAGGCACCCTGTCGGAATACATAGATCTTGTACTGAGGAATGGATATTTGCATGAATCTACTGTCCACTAACCACTTAGTGGGGAAAAAAAGTAAAAATCATACTCTTTTTAGAGTAAGTGGAAATTCTAATGAATATTCTGAAAATAATGAGATTCCCCCTAGCTCGCAAGTAGTGCTGTGGAAAAACAGGCCTGGCTTTTATTCCTGATGAATTTCATTTGGCTATGCAGATGGAGAAGATTGATCACTGTAGATTGCACTGAGAGTTTGCAGACTGTGAGAAAACAGTGCTAAGTAAAATTTATGGCTTCTGAAGAAAGACATTAACGCGGTTTATGTACATCTTCTCTTCTAACAGCTCAAACTGAGTCATGTTGACTTCTGCAGCTTTTGGTAGGGGAAGGGGCACCGGCTATTTCTGTGGCAGAAAACACTCAGATTGTTTTTCTCTGAGGTGGCTGAACTTGGAGTAATGAACAGACAGAAGCTTCACCATTACCCCAGGATTTTACTGTAGCAGTGAACTAGAGCTAGTAAGATTCTTTCTGTTCACAGACAGTCCATGTACCTACAGACATGGAGAAATTTCTCCAAAAAAGTTTTTTAAGGAACTTCCACCAGTGTTGAAGTTTCTCCATGATGCTCATAATAGCTCTGAGGTGAAAGCACCTGCAGGGTGTTTCTTGATTTTATGCTTCCCCAGATTGAATCTGTGAGACGGCAGGAGAACTGCATATGTGGAGGGACAACTCCAAAACAGATTGCAGGAAACAGACTCAGATTCCATTTTAGTAAAACATGATAGCATTGTTTTCAGCTTCACAAAATATGTGAATAATTAAATGCAGCTTGCTCAGTAAAATCTCAGGTAAAGAGATTTAATTTTGCTTTTTAAGCTAATAAATCACAATAATCAAGCCTAAACTGATTTTTCATACATCCCGTAGAATTGATGGAGAACTTGGAGACCACCTAATAGAAATTGCTATTATTTGCTTCTAGATTCCTTGAAACTGTGGACACGTGACTCTTGTGGGGGCTGTTTCAAAAAATCAGAAGGTTTTGATATGTAAACTCATGGCTGAAGCATACTCACAAAATCATAGGGTACCACAAGAGCTGCCAGGCTTCCCCAAATCTGCTGTGGCTCTTATCTGTTGCAGGACATAGAAATGCACTGCTCCAGAATGAGCAGAATAGTTGGTCTTGTATTGAAAGCTGTGCATTGATAGCAGAGCCTTGTAAAATGGGTGGGGTGGGTCTGAGACGATTTTAGTTAGACAGTGACATGGCAGTTAGTTGTCTAGACTCCTTTTATGGCCACTGAAAGGAAGTAAGTACTTTGGTAGCGCAGCTCATTAGAACCATTTTTGATGACTCCCTAAGGGTGAGATGAATCAGATTTTAGAATTTCCTATTTCTCTGCAATACTATCTCAGATATAGATAAGAGACTTAGAAATCCATTTTTCTCTGCATAGCTAGCTCAGAATTAGATACATCTGTTGCACATTGTTCCCAAGAACTAGTTCCTAGAGATTAGTTAGGTGTTGCATATGTTCGTGGTGAGCTGTTCTCTCTAGGTATGGGATAGCATTTTATTCCCATTCTTTCAAGGGAGTTAAAAATCAAAATTCGAAACTAAAAGCTCTTCTGTATGAAGGTAACTTCACTATTTCTGCAAGTATCTTATTTGAGCTTTGTATTTCTCCTACGTTGAGGGGGTAGGTTATACCAGCAATTACTTCTGTATCCTCACAGGTGCCGCAGCACAGCCTGTACTCAATTTAAATGTGCATCTGTAGCAATACAGTCACATCCTCAGTTGGCATTTTGAGCAGTCCGTGCTGCCAGCAGCTTCACCCTTGTGTTCTGTCCCAAACTGTGTGAAGCAGTGCAGCCTGAAGCTCCCAAAGGGCAGGAGACTGAGGGAGCATGGTGCTTAAAAGGAAACACTGTAATATCTGTGTATTTCAGAAATCTAAGAAGCTTTTCTCAAGAGAAATCTGTGGAGATTTAAAAAGCTGGGCCTGGGCTGTGAGATTCATGTTTCTGTGGCAGTTATTATTATGGGACACTATCATGAAGCACAACTTAACCAATAAAGAGGTCTCTAACTTCTTTCTTACTTCTTACTACTTACTACTTACTTGTCCTGGGTTGAAAAGTACCACAATGATCATCTAGTTTCAACCCCCTGCTATGTGCAGGGTCACAAACCACCAGACCAGGCTGCGCAGAGCCACATCCAGCCTGGCCTTGAATGCCTCCAGGGATGTGGCATCCACAGCCTCCTTGGGCAACCTGTTCAGTGCGTCACCACCCTCTGTGTGAAAAACTTCCTCCTAATGACTAACCTAAACCTCCCCTGTCTCAGTTTAAAACCATTCCCCCTTGTCCTATCACTGTCCACCCTCATAAATAGCCGTTCCCCCTCCTGATTATATACTCCCTTGAAGTATTGGAAGGCTACAATGAGATCTCCCTGGAGCCTTCTCTTCTCCAAGCTAAACAAGCCCAGTTCCCTCAACCTTTCTTCATAGGAGAGGTGCTCCAGCCCTCTGATCATTTTAGCGGTTCTAAGTCATCAAAGTCATATCTTTTAGAGTGACAAAAGTGAAAAAGGCCCTTTCTAAAAGCTCCCTAAAATTATCAGGTCAGTCAGCTTTCCTCCACCTGTAGGATTGGGACTTTGCAGAAAATGCTGGAGAGACTATGCTAGTTTCCTCCTAAGCAATTGCAATCATCGTCATTAATTTATTTTTCAGAGCCTTTGTCTTACATTCTAAGGCCTGCACTGCGAGAATTTTAAAAATACATTAAAAATTCAGCATTTGCTACCATCCCATCCTCTGGGTGCGCTTGCTTTCCTGTGAAATACTGCCTGGTTTTGGATCAGTGACTTCCTATTCTTTGTGATCATCTGTTCAGAAGCCGGTAGCTTTTCCCCTTAGGTTCATAATAGAGTTGAAAAGAGAGGTCAGAAAGAACAATATTCTGAAAAACCTGCGGTCTTCCCACAAATACTGAGCTGCAGCATCCGTGGACTCGGCTCCCTTCCAGCCCAGAGGGCCACTAGGATCATGGTTAATAAAACTGGTTTTTGTATTGGTAAGGTGTGCTTCCCTGGGGCTCCTTTTTAGAAGGAAAAAGCTTTACCGGCATTGGCTTTGAGCTCAAGGAATAAAAAGTTCAGGCAGGGAAGCAGCTGGTGTGGAGATACACAGCAGCGTTTTTATCTTGCCTGAAAGAGGTCTAGACACTGTTGTGGCGGAGCAGCATGGAGATTCAGGTGCTTTGCTGTTGGTACGAACATCAGCATGTACTTCCCACTCTGGAGATTTCAGGCTATATTTAAAGGCTGTGCAACTGCCTGATTACGGGAAAGCTGTGATTCAAATTGAGTTGTCAGCAGTGGAAAATAACATGCAGATACTCTCTGCTTCATTGGCTTAAGGCATCTGTAGCTCACAAATGATCCTTGGGTGCAAACCTGCTAAGATATTACGTGGCCCTTAATGCCCTAGAAAGCACACTGAGGACTTACAGTTGCTGACTATGGATCACGGGTTTATGCCACTGGCAAGTGGGATATTATCTGTAAATGGAACAAATGGATAAATACTACACTACTGCTTTACAAGGCAGGTTTTTAATGGCTGTTACTTTCCAAGGTGGCCATTTCCATGGCTTGTAAATATTTCATAAATGCTTCCGAAGTCATTCTCACGGTACTGATGTGAGGCAGGTTGGTCTCCACTGCCTGCGTTTTGCAGGTGGGGATGGAGTAGGCAAAGAGCAATTACAGTCTCTTCTGAGCAAAGATAGAGTGGTTCATTACCTGCTTTTATTGCCTCTGTCGTTATGGGTCCCTGGGTTCAATTAGAGTCTCCCAGTGCTAGTGCACTACACTGATGACAAAATGACTTGCATACGGTTTTGGGGAAAGAAAGAGAAAAAGCTGCAAGACACTGCTGAAAATTTGGTTTCTGGCAGCTCTTTTCTGACATCTTGGTCTCTCATCAACCATCAGTCCTCCCTCCAAATTACCGAGTCCATTTCAGCCTCATCCCCTGTACCGAAAGCTAGGTTAGCCCAGACTGCAGTGTAGTGCAAGCTGCAGTTTAAGCTCAGCAAGTTTCTTCAAAAGAAGTTGTTTGTGCTGCACTTGGTGAAGAAATTAAAAAGGAAATGCCTGAAGGGTTGGCTCTTTTTGCCCGTTCCCACACCATGTCCACTGAAAGTCCGCTCACGTCCGGCCTGTGCTACCAGCTAGCTGCTTTGCTGAAGGCATCCAGTATTAAATCTGTCAGCAGAGATGGGATACTTCTCTTCTAAATTTGTATTTACAGCTGAGCTAACCACTCTCACCCTCTTATGGTCAGGGGGAGAGGAGCAGATATTTTTAAGCTCAGGTTAATCTCCTCCTAAAGCAGATGACTAAAATAGGTCAGCTGATGGCTGTAGATAAAGAAATGTGCACTTGTGTACAGGGAAGACAAATAGCTAAGTGCCTTTGGGCCCAGGTCTCTGTGGGCAGGAGGAAAAGGTTCCCAAAGAAGGGACATTTTAGTGCGGTGACAAACAAAACACAAAATGGCAGTTCCTCTGATAAGGACAGGCTCCTGATGGAAAGGGCTTTTTTACCCTTTCTACCAGTGAGGCAGCTTGAACCGGTGGCCTCAAGCAGTTCTGTGCTCATTAACAAAATGCTCCTTTTGTACTCCATAAGAAGGGAAATGAAAAAGCCTTGGTGATACACAAGTGAGAGGTGCAGGGACGGGGAAGGAAGAGAAAGCCTGCAGCAACCCCCTTCGAGGCTACTCTGTGACACCCCCCATAGCAGCCTGTATTCACAGGCTGAAAAGGCTAAAGTCTCTTACTGAAGGTCAACCTCCGTCTTAGTGTTGGGCACAAAAATGGAAGGTGTACTGCTCTCTCTGCGCACCAGCATTCATTTTTGGGACTGCAGATATCATGTATTCTGTACTACTGACCTGAAAAGCCCTGGAGCAAACTCTGCTTTTCAGAGTTACGAGTAGCCTCACATGCCTGATGTTTTCAATCATACTGCAGCATGGGATGGTATATAGAATAGCAATACACTTTCTAAAGGGTCGACTCTCAGAACTCAGGAAAACCCAGCTAAGTTTGAGTCTTCAGGCTATCAGCAGAGGATGGAAATGGGAGGATCTTTTTTCTGATGTCAGGGACTTGGGAGTTTTCCCACTTCTGAAATTTACATAACTGCAGCATTGGTATAGGGAATAAGTTCTGGTGACTCTGATCTCTGAGCAGTGTTAAAGTGACTGAATAATAATATTTCAACCTACTGCCTCCGCCTGCCTACTGATTATACATGCACACAGTGTTATTAGTGTAGCAGTACTTCTGAGAGATGTAAATGTCTTCATTAAGGGATTGGCTTCAGAAAGAAAGGGTGTATATTTAGTTCTGCAGGTAGTTCCAATTTTTCATGGTTGATCTCAGATCGTACTGGTTCATAAATGGTGATGTTCTCAATAGTAGATCAGTAGATGTGCTACTTATGATGGGAGGGGTCCTTGGTACCACTGATGGCAGTGGGAAGAACTGTCATTCATTGTGATGAAGTCATGGTTTCACTCGGTGAAGTTAGATTTGGCCAAAACCACCATGTTTTTGAAAGCACCCTTCAAAACAAGATCAAACTGAATCTTCTCTAAAATTCACTCCGTTTTTCTCAAAGGAAACCTTGGTGATGTTCCTGGAGAGCTGACTGCATTATGTTTGCTGATATTAAGTGTCAGCTTGCAAAATGAGCAGACCACTGCGATAGAGATTGCTTACAGAGTAAGGTACTGTGCAGTGTGAGTAATGGTGTCAGTTACACTTTGGAGAATACTTTTATTTGCTTAGCAAAAAATAAATTAAATCTCTAGCATCGTCCTCATGACTGTGCTGTTTTATCTAATGAAGCAGTTAATACACCTGCCTGATACCACGACTGCAAATTCAGAGTTCATTAAGTGTTACTACAGCACTCAGAGTAGTTGGTTAATTTGGAATTACCATATGCCTGGCATACAAATACCTGCGTAGGGTCAGGGAGGTCCCAGGATATTTTAAATGTTTAATTGTCATCCCAGCGCATGTTGCTGCTCTGTTGCTGTAGTCCTCTTGCAATAGGTTTTTATACCAGCCAGGAGAAAAATAAAAGAAGGCATCAGGGCCTTCTTTTGACCCCTTCTATATGAAAGACAGTTGTGTAGTCACCATTACTTGTGGTGCTAGTTCTAGACTGAGACAGCTGCCAATAAATTCAAAAATAAAGGAAGATATTGTAAGTACTGAGGGCAGTGAGAGGAAGAAACGGGTTGGAAGGCAGTAGGCAAAAGAAGGAAGACATCACCCGCTCCAGATGAGAGCAGCCACTTTGGGAAGATAACCTGGTGCCTCAGAGCAACTGGGCGTACAGCAGCCCCACAGCAGCTCCTGTGTAGTCACCCCTTTCAGCCCACCTATGGCAGCATCCCACAGCAAAGTGTGGCACAATTCCATTGTCCTGACCTGCCTGTCTGCTGCCTTTTGAGATGCTCCAGGGCATCCCAGTGTGATGTTTCTCTGTTTGCTCCTTTCTTTCTCTGATTGGAGCCGGAGGGCCAGTTCTCCCAGGGCACACAGCTCTGGTTGTTATGCTGTGCATGGTTTTTAACCCAGGTACATGCATTGTCAGATTTCACTACAAGGCATCAATTCGCTGTTGCAATCTCTGCTTAGGGAACATCTGCACCACTCAGACTGCTGCCCCGTTGCTGTGTGGGCACGCAGGATGGGCAGTGAATCATCAGAGTTGCCAGCGGTGGTGGCAAATGTGCACACCTCTCAGAGGGGCAGTGCTCCAATGGCCAAACTGTGCCTCCACAATGATCCGGGAGGGAAATTGTGTGCTGCTCTGCACAGCTGCTAGCTCAGAGCTATTCTTAAGCTGTGTAATAGCATCCTGTGAGGGTACTGTGCCTGAGTGAATTATCACTGCAACTGTTTGTTAGTATTCATATTACATTCATAATTGGTATGCCTGTGATTTAGTGTACCAGCTTGCAAATAGCTAATTCATTGTATTAAAGCAGTCACTAGCCTTGCCTCTGCTAATCATGAATCACACCTTCAAAATTACAAAGTTTCTTTCAGTCAAAGTCATGAGGAATTTTTTTTTCCTTTGCATTATGATTTGGAGCTCTAAATAGGGTCACATTTAGAGTTTTCCCCTCTGAACTGAAAGTTCTAGAATTAAACAGTACTTGCTTTGAAAAGCTGGAGGAACATCATAAAACCCGCTGTCTCAAAATGAATTTCACAGTCGTCTTCAGTTGTGTATTTCTCACCACCTTGTGGGTACAGTCAGTGTTTCCATTTAATTTCCAAGCCACAGATATTTCTGTCACATTCCTATTCCCACCTTTTCCAGAGGTGACTTATAAATTGCATTCTGAAACAAAGTCATTTCTATCTATCTTAGGGCCTTATTTTTTTTAGTAATGATCAGTAAAGGTATGTTACTGTTTCTCAGTAATGAAGTCCCTTGAGACCTGTCTAGCACATTTCTGAAGACATCCTATTCTATTCCCTGTGGAATGTGAAAAGAAAACTAAATAAAACTTTGCATTGGGAAAACATATAAAATACTGCTCATATTATCAAATTATGTCTTTATTGTAAATTCAGGAATGACAGAAACAGTGATCATTTTAGTAAGGCTGAACTTCTTACTGACTGTTTTACAGAGGATAGTGTCCTATTATCTTTTCTCACTGGCTTCACACAAGAATTGCTTTAAGTCCATGATAGTAATTTTCTCCTTGGAGGTCCTCTTTTGTTTCATCTAGGTGATACTGTGTCATTCCAAAAAATATTTCATTCTGAATTCTTCAGTTTTTCTTACATTTGGAACAGCTGTTCCAAGCTCCTGATCTTAGTGGAATGAGTTCAGGTGCAGGACCACAAATATGATTTAAAGGCTAGAGCATCTTTCATATGGTGAAAGACTGAGAAAGATGGAAGTGAGAAAGCTGGGAAAACTTAGAGGGGAGAAGGCTCAGGGGGCTTATTCCATCTGTGTAAATACATGATGAGAGGAAATGAAAATGAAGGAGCAGGGCTCTTCTCGGTGGTGCCCAGAGACAAGACGAGACAACAAGCACTAATTTGAAAAGGTGGAATTCTGTCAGAACACAAGAAAACTCATTTTTACTGTAATCATGGTCAAACAGTAGAACAAGCTGCTCAGGATGGTTGTTAAGTCTCCATCCTTGAAGACAGTCAAAAGCTGTGTGAACATGGTCCTGGACAGCTGGCTGGAGGTGGCCTTACTTGAGCAGAGGCTGGACTGGATGATCTTGAAGTTCCTTCCAACCTCAAACATTCTAGGGTTCTACGTGATTCCAATTTATAATCCTTTGTATTTATATATGTTATGCTTCAAGTCTGTGACACAGATTCAGATCATTTGTGCTGTTAAGATGCTCATGGTAGTTTAAATAGTCAGTCTTAATTTTGATGATTTCAGGTCTCTAACTTAATTTCTGTGACCCTCAAATTCCTTTGAGAATAGTGGAATTTATCACTACGCTATGAAAAATTCTTGATTTTAGGCTCTTAATCATTGAATATGTGAATACACATATCTTAGTATTTTAGTATTAAATTTATCTCAATAGCTTACTTTTATAAAAAAACCTATTTCCCCCAGATCCAGACCAATGCTTATTTAGCACTGTCTTGCTGTTTTTATATAAAAATTACATTTTAACTAGGTTTCTTCCTATAGAGTGCATGGAGTCCTCATTTGTACATCAATTCATTCTTACCAACTTAATGTAAATGGAAATTCCAATTACAGAGTTCAAATCTAGCCTCAGTTGTATAGACACAAGCACTGACAGATGCTGTATAATAAAGTAAAAAGTGTTCATGCTCAAGCCAGAAGAAACCCAGCCTGAATCTTAGAATTCAAGCTGATACATTATGGCTTATCAGCAGTACTGTTATACTCCCTGCAGAAGTCATTGTCAGACTGTAAATCTGAATCTCTACCAAGTTATCTAAGAGTCTCTAAAAGAGTCAAGCACATAGACAGATCATAGAATCACAGAATGGCCTGGGTTGAAAAAGACCACAATGATCATCTAGTTTCAACCCCCTGCTATGTGTGAGGTCACCAACCACCAGACCAGGCTGCCCAGAGCCACATCCAGCCTGGCCTTGAATGCCTCCAGGGATGGGGCATCCACAGCCTCCTTGGGCAACCTGTTCCAGTGCGTCACCACCCTCTGTGTGAAAAACTTCCTCCTAATGACTAACCTAAACCTCCCCTGTCTCAGTTTAAAACCATTGCCCCTTGTCCTATCACTATCCACCCTCATAAACAGCTGTTCCCCCTCCTGATTGTATGCTCCCTTGAAGTATTGGAAGGCCACAGTGAGGTCTCCCTGGAACCTAAGAAATGGTGTCCTATGTAGAAAGCTGATGCAAGAGAAGTCTCCTCTCCCTGTTCATGGGTTGCTCATTTAATGTATGGGGGGGTTCTGTGCACCTCACGCTGCTTCATTCATAAGAATGAGCATCTGAGTATTTCCTTTTTATCCTCTTAGAATCCTTTCTGTAATGTTTTACCAAAACTGTAGCAGAAAGACCTTGAAAGGAAACAATGAATCAACATGAGCAGTTGTCTCAAAGTGGCTGTTCCAGTTCGTATATAATTAATCCAAGTGAAAACAAGGCAGCCTGCATTGCCAAGATGAACGGCAGGATTCTTTTAGTTCTTATCAATTGGCTGCTTTGCTTTGTTAGGCTGGTTCCTCCCTGTGGTTGTGGTTGCTCACCTGCCCTCTGTTCACAGGTGTAAGAAGGACCAATTGCTGTTTGCCTTGCCAGGCATATGAGAGTAGGAAGATAGCAGAGTGTGTGAGAGAACAGGAAAGTAGGGCTTTATGGGTTTTATATTTCTGTTGGGCGTTAGAGTGGAGAAAAATAGATCCACTCGTGAGTAAACAGATATGAGAAGAAATGACTTCATTTCATCATTCTGTTAGGTGATAAGTCTGCAGCCATTTATCAAATGCCCACTAGAAATAAATGTCTCCTGCCATTTTCTTGCTTCTAATTATATCACACCTCTGTACATTTTCACTTGTTCATCTAAACTGGTTCCTTTTTGTCTTTTGAAAGAGTGAGCTTAGGCAAGAAAAAAAAATTGAATGAGGCATCTGACTTTCTTTGGCAAGCCAGCAAAATAATGGTAAAGAACACTAAATTAATTATTGGCTTTATAATAACAGAAGAAGCTCACTTTCTCAAATTAGAGTGAAAGTCAAACAGCCTCACTTGTATGTTCAGTGGCTTTGAATTTGGGTTTGCTTTTACGACAATACCAGCAGTGTTCTTCCAGTTTTCTAACCCAAAGCATTTACTACACTTTTCTGTCACTCTCTGGGTGTCTCCTTGCTCCCCTGTGCGCACCATGTAAAGGTGGTGAGGACCTTATTCCCTGCTCAGCAGTAAACCTTTCCTGTAACCCTAGAAATCAGGAGCTGAGATTTGTCATTTAGAGATTGAAAACCTACCAGAGCTTTACTTAAACAGAGGGAGGTTTTTACACAGTTTGGTATGACAAGGAATAATGCCATCTCTCCATTAGCAACAGCTCTATCCCAAAAGCCACATGACATTATTGGAGACTACTCCCACACATTCAGCTTTCAATATGACTGTGCCTAATTATACTGCATGGGTAACCAGAAGCAGGGTTGGAGCTTCTGGTAGGCAAGTTTAGGGTAACTAGAGTTTGATGGGAAAGTGTAGCAGAAGGTTTGAGGTAGGAAGACACATACCTAGTACAAGGACACAGCTACCAAAGATTTATATACACGACCAGAAAAGATATGATCAAGGTTCAGCTGCCACACCAAGGGATTTAGGGTAGCCTATTCCTGTCAGAGCTATAACTTTCTCACAAGGGTACTTATGGACTGAGGGGGTGGCTGCATCTTTTACATTCACATTCTTCTTTTGGCATTTTCTCAATTCTTCTCTTTCTCACAAGGAAGCTCAGATTCTCATAGCCTGGCCCAGAGTGAGGAAAGGAGGCGTTAAGCCAAAAATCCTATACTACAGCCTTTTAAAACACAGACTTTGTTTTCTTTACAGTTGCAAAGAAGATAGATGGAGAGGTCATGCGCATGATCCTGTCTAACAGATTATCTATAGACAGCTTCCCTTTCCTGCTGTGATTTCAGAAGAAGCCAGCCTCACAAAGCATTGTGTGTGGGGTCAGGCCTGTCTGCATGCATTTGGGTGCTTCCTGGCTTCTGAATTACAGATATATATATATTTTTTTTTTAAAAGGAGGAGGTGCTAAGCTACTCCAGGGCAGGAGCCTCCAGGCTTGCACTCAGACGTGTGAAGCACCCAGTAAAGGCTGCAGTTTGAAGCAGACGCTGTTTTAGGACAGTCAAAGATAGGCAGAGCTAAAAAATAAAGCGTCTGAATACTTTTTAAGCCTCACAAGCACATGTCCCAACGTGGTCTTACTTTCGATGGAATTTGGTTACAGGGCTTTCACCAGGAAGTGTCTCATTGAGCTTGTGTGTCATTGGCAGAAAACTGGACAAATTTTCCCTGAGACGCTCGCAGTAGCAGTGAACTCCTGATGTGAAATACATATGGATGATACCAGCAAAAAGTCCAGCATCCTTTTTAGCATGGGAAGTGATATAGGTAAAAATAAAATTCTCTGGGAATCCCTGTCTGTCTACACAAATCCAACATTCACAGGGGCTTTCAACATATGACCAACATATACTAGACAAGCACTTAAAAATAGAGTATTCTGCAGCAGTTTCTTGAAGTGACCCATCCACTTGTACATCTCCAAAGCAATCTTTGGAATTATTTACAGAATGCTATGAACTTGTAATCATCTCTGAGATGGGGAGGGTATCTCATGTCTTAAGGGAAAGGTGAAGTTCCATCACTATTTGTTATGCAAATATTTTGCAGTAGGGAAGAAATTCCTTTGTAGCCTTTCAAAACAGATCATGAGATATAATTACAGTAATTTTACTGCACAGCTACAAATACAAGCACATGAAAGGCGTGTGGGCAGTCCTGTATGGCTGCATGGCTAATAAGGATGGAGGATTCATAGATGCTCAGCTACCAAAGGTTGGATCGACTCCAGTCACGAACACAGCAGCAACAAGCTACTGTCAGAGATATGATGAAAAAGATCTCATCCCATCTTTATATTTCTAGTGACAGTAATCTATAATCTTGGAAGGTTATCCTCTGTTTAATTCCCCCACCCCTCCCCCACCAGGAAATTGTGTCCTATTCTTTCAGTGCCTGAATTTTTCTTTTCCTTTTGTCAGTAGTATGAGTTTTCCCTGTTCTTGGTTTCTTTTATGTGTACAAGTATTTATACTTGGCGATTGAGTCACATCTCAGCCTCTTGTCAGTGAGCTAAATAAGTTGAGCTCCTTAAGCTTCAAATCTTAAGACCTGTTCCCAGGCCCTGGAGGTACTTGTAACCCTCTTTTGAACTCTTTTTCTTGCTGTCCTTATTATTTCCATATCTTTTGGAGGTGTGAATGAGAACGTGAGATTAGGTGTAAAAGGTCAGACCAAAGATGTATCCAGACTAGAGTCCTTCCTCTGCTAGCACTTCCTAAAGATTGCTAGGGAAGATTACTGAATGGAAAAAAAATTACCAAATGGAAAAAATGCTTTCCTCCCTGATACCTACTCAAGTATCCAAGTGATCTGCAGCTCATTGTGCTGCGAATGCTCTTAGCTTGATTCAGGATCACTTCCTATTTTCTATTTCATGTTCATAGCATCATAGAGTGACTTGGATTGGAAGGGACCTCAGAGATCATCTAGGGAGATAAACTCCCTATCGTGGGTAGGGCTGCCACCACCAGATCAGGCTGCACAGGGCCCCATCCAACCTGGACTTGAATGTTTCCATGGGTGGTACATCTACAGGCTCTCTGGGCAGCCTGTGCTGGGGCCTCACTGCCCTCTCAGTGGAAAATTTCCCCAACATCTAATCTAAATCTTCGCGCTTTTAGTTTAAAACTGTTCGCCCTTGTCCTATCACTGTCAGACCATGTACAGAGTTGATTTCCCTCCTGTTTATAAGCTCCCTTTAAGTACTGGAAGATTGTATGAATCCAGGGACTGCCTTAGCATGTTTGTTTTTTTTTTTCCCATTACAGTGCATCAGTAACTTACATTAAACTGCTCTCTGGGAAAATTTTTAAGTCCTTAAGGGAATCACAGCTTTCTATGACAGCTTACTGACTCTGGCAACAGTGCTGGAGATAGTGCTTAGTACACAAGACCCTTCAAACTAGCCACTTGCCCATGCCTTTCAGGTTCTTATCTGGAAAAGCACTACATATTATCTCCCACACAGGTTGTGTTGAACACGAGTTTTTCTAGAAGAAACATTCTGCACTCCCAACTTGCTAGTTAGAGTTGCAGAAGGTGAGATATTTGTGTTGGACTCCTTCCAACCCTGTCTGCATTTCAACTCCCGCTGGGAAAGTAATCCTTGCTTTCCAGAGAGGTCCATGCAGTGGGCTCCAGCCTTCTATAATACGTCTGCAGCAAAGTTACCCAAGAGCTTTCAGTGATCATGGTGTTCTGAAAAGTGCCAGATCTACTTGATTAAATATAAGTATGCAGTCAGCTCCTGGATTTTTTTTTTTTTTTTTTTTTTTTGAAACACCATCATCTTGAAAAGGAAAATAAAACAAAAAACATTGTTGACAATATTTCTGAAAGAAAGCTGAAATTCTTTCATAACAGCATAATTACTCCAGGTGTTAGGGCTTTAAAAATAACAGCACTACTACTGAGGAAGGAATGAGTTGGCAGTCCTAAGGCTGCCTTTATTTCCAAGGACTTCCAAGTGAGTGAAATCTTGTCATGTTTGCATCTCCAGGGATGCAGGTGTGCTCCCCCCCCATCACCAATCTATTTCTCCATGCTGTCCCACTCCTACGTACTTTCTCTGGACTGCAGACATGCACGCACACACACAGCGGCACAAGCAGACATCCTAGCATTTTTCATTCACAGCCAGACCCTAAACACAGGACGTAGCTCCTCCTCTGTATGTCCTTATCCCAAGCCAGCACACGCAGCAGACCCTGTGCTTGTCCTGTCACAAAGCGCATCTTGTCCTGAAGATGAGGCTCTGAAATTCCCCCTTTTCCAGACCCTGTAGGTGCATGAGTGCTTTTGAGGGGGAGCTTCAGCAGATGCCTTTTGCTGGGGTTTAGGAGCAGACAGCTAGCTGAGAATGTCTGAGCTGCTCTGAGCTGCTGGAGTGTTTGTGATGGATTATATTTATACTTCTACTGGTTCAGCCTTTGACAAACCATCCTATGCATCTGTTATATTAGAAGGCTTCAATCTAATATTTTTTGAGCTTGGCATATGGAAACATGATTATGTCATCTTTATTTGTTTTTATCCATTCAGTCTCACTCCTCCATTCTTCCCTCTCCCCACCATCTATCATTTAAAGATCCACTAAAACATTACATGATGGGCTTTACTCATCACTGTCTATTTTTCCCCTGTGTCAACAGACGCTTACCCCAATTCTGAAGTGATCTATGTGTGGACCAACAGCACCACAACCTCTGTGGTTGTGGCTGAAGACGGTTCCCGACTTAACCAATACCACCTGATGGGACAAACTGTGGGAACTGAGAACATCAGTACCAGTACAGGTGGGCAAGATATTTCCGAGGACAATGGGGATGTGTTTGTAGAACATAGGATCCTGGGGAGAGTAGGATGGGTTCCTGGCTTCCTGGCAGTGGTGTTACAATGGAGAGGGCTGCATGCTGACTGTGAGGCCCTTCACCAGGTTGGAGAGCCCTGCAGCCCCCGCTGTTTATGAGGAATACTGGGAATGCTGTAAGCAGCCAGTTGGCAGCTGCCTTTGCCCAGTCTTGCCAGCACTATCGCTGGAGTGCTTCCCTGGGGGAGGAACCACCCACAGGCAAACACCACCTACGCACTTGATCCGTTTCAATCATCGCTTTAGAGAGATTTGCCTGATGAGGCCAATGCGGGGGGGGGGGGGGGGGGAAATGGAGGGCAGGTGGTGACGGTGGCGTGGCCATGCTGCGTGTCTGAGGACCCCGCGGCAGCAGGAGGGGAGAGCCAACCCTGAGGATTCCCGTTCCCTGCCCAGCTGGATGTAGAGGCGCCAGATGTGGCAGCATTAGAGAGGCAAAGAAGGCTTAATCCTGGCCTGGGCACCCACGTGAGCTGCCCCCCTGCTTCGTAAGGCTCCCAAGCAAGGGCAGCCCTGGGCCTGGGGGAGTCGAGGCTGGAACAGGCATCACGTGGACCTCATAAGACGGAGGCTTAAACAAGTTACACAATGCATTAGTCTACTGCAAGATCTGGGTGGAGCGGGGGGCACCCTGCAGCCAAGAGAAGTGCAGTTAGCACTGGGAAAGCCAGTCAAATTGCCTGCTGTCTTCTGGAGATGCATCTCATCTCTGGTCGAAAATGGTGAGCTCTGAGTGAGGGCAGGACTGTAGAGGATGAAGTGTAAATTAGATTAAGAACCCGTTACTGTCCATGGGAAATTTAGTTGTGAAAACAGGCAGGACTACACTCACACACAAAGTTAGTGGAATTGAAGCATCAAGGTGCATAACACTTTCTGCTCAAACTGTCCCAATGTGCCCAATAAAGAGAGAGCAGCCAAGTTTGCAGCTTGCTTTTTGAGCATAAAACAAAGCTGAGGAAAGCTTCTCTCAGGCAGCTTGAAACAGAACTACCATGAAACAGAACCATCACCTCCATCTTTCAGAGCTTATTCCTTCCTTTTTCCTTATTCAGAAGTCACAGAGCTATTGCTAAAACAGATTCCTAAAGACAACAGACATGTGTAGAAAGAGTCAGGGCAGGCACCATATAGAAAAAGGACAAATAAATAATGCTCTCTCCAGTTAAAAAGCAAAGAAAGACACATTTTTCCTTACCAGTTTACCATCATGGCCGCGTTGTTCTCTGGAATGAATGGCAGCTCCCCTCTTGCCTTCATCATGGCCAAGAAAAAGATCCAGAGGACGTAGCGAGGCATCTCCTACAAGCTTGTCCTGCTCCTCAGAGCAAGAAAACAACCCAGCCCTGGCAGTGCCTGCTCCAGTGTGTCAGCTCCAGGACCCCGCCAGCGCGCAGCTTTGCCTGTGGGAGCTCCCAGTACTCCACAGCCCACGGGTATGGGGCACTCTTCAGACAAAGCCCGAAGTTTCTGCCTGGTAGCCTCTTCCCTCCTGTATCCTAAGATTTAGGCTAATAAATGCTTGTTTTCCGACGTCAAGATTTTATATTAATGTCCTGGGTTGCATCTGGGCTGACTGGATTCTGATTGCAGGGTGGATCACAAAGAGCAGGACACAGATTGTAACTGGGGATTAGCAAAATACAAAAATCCGATTTTGCACAGGGAAAGCATCAGTCAGCAGTGGATTTTCTGGACTTCATCAAGCTCATGGTAGGCCAGTAATCAGGGTTACTTGTGAAGGGCTATCTGAGACATTTCTTCCTTCTATTGCATTGTTGAACTTAAAAAACAAAATAGTTGCTGCATAAATCTCACTGCTGGGATCTTTTATGGTTTTGTTTGTTTGTTTGTTTGTTTGTTTTTTGACACCCAAGTCAAACTGCATGGCCTTAGCAGTTGCATAGGTGAAATATTTGCATATGTCACAAGATGTTTATGCTTCTCTGTCTAAAAGATTTCTTTTTAAAATGGAAATGCTGGCCCTACACAAGTCAGTTGGGATTGTGCTGATTTTGTACCCAAGCTGTTAAGTTTAGCTGTCTCCTCAGGAAAATACCTTTGCACTCCCAATTCACCAACCAGTTTGGAAATCATGACCACGTTAGCCATGCCACAGAAAATGGCTCTGATATATTCCACCTGTGTGGTGGTTTGTTGAGCTAACATCCCCAAATATTATTCCCCCTGAGACGATATTTGTCATCTCACACTGCTTCCAGCAGTCCCAACATCTGCTGTGTCCTGCTGTTGCAGTGCTGAAAACACTTTGGGTCCATGTGGATCCTGCTGGTGTCTGCAAATGATTGCCCAGTTCTGTTCCCCAGATCCAGAATTTCTCATCACTCACTTAGGTTCTGCAGTGCCATAAAACAAAACAAAAACCCACTCCTTTCTTTTCTGCCAGCTGGAGCCCAGGCTATGAAATATCCAAAGCCTAAACAATAAAAGAAGCATTCAGCCCTTCATTCTGCGCTGAACAGTTTGATTTTTCCTTGAGATGAAGGTTTCATGTGCAGCACTATCAAAACAGCACAGGCATCTCTTGAGGACCAAAATGTTCTGGATGTCAGTGTGGACAGGGACTGCTATGTCACAGACCTGGTGTTGGGGTCATGCCAGAACAGTTGTTGGTACACCTGAGCCTAGGCAGATAAGGTAAACAAACAAACCGAGGGGCTGGGCTATTTTTGTTAAAAAAAAAAAACAAACATTGAATTGCAGCACAGTGATGTTGGAAGAATGCATGAAAGATCCTGAACGTTTGTAAGCACCATCTCCAGAACTCCATCGCCTGGATACTGAAAAACCATTGCAGCAGCTTTTAAAGGCAGCACAGTAGCAGAGCTCTGTGAAGAAATGCTCCATTCTTGAGCTTTTCATCAGTGCTAGATTTGTTATTAGAGTTGTTTTGGCAGTGGTGAATGGACTCTATCAGGTGCAGTATTTTCATCTAAACGTGCTGCACAAACCTATAATAAAAAATTAGCTCTTGCTCAAGAAAGCTTATGGTCTAAGAATAAACTGCGGCCTTACAGAAGTAGGAGGGAGCTTTGCCACTCCAACAGAGCCAGGATTTTATTCTCCATAAACAAAAGGCGAACTTAGGCAACTTCTAGAATTGCTTTAAGCAGTGGTCCCAGGACTTAAAAAAACAGCTGTGGGGTTTTTGCCAGCCCCAGGTCTGCTGGGGGAAACATCCTTCATCCTTCATGGAGACATTTTAGAGACAGCATGGAAAATAGAAGATGGCAGTTGGGAGAAGAGGAAACACAAAATCAGGTGATATCATTATTTCAGTGGAGACAAGAGCTCTGATAGGTTAAAGAAAATGATAAGGTGAGAATCAGCCACAGAAGATGGTCAAAATGCAAGTGCTTATTTTCTGCATTTTTAAAAAGGAAAATATGAATCCTGTTGCTCTGCTGAAGCTGTGTAGATTTACTTTATTCCAGCTCGGAAAGCATGCTGTCAAAATCAATAATGCACATCGTCACTCCTTAGTGAGCAGGGAGAATGGGACTCACACACATCACAGCGCAGCAGCAGCTCAGAAGCAGATTACGGCACGTAGATCCTGTTGCTCCTGGTATATTTTTTTGGTAATCCATAAACTGAATGCTCCTAAATAAAGAACAAGTGGGGTTTCTCCTGAGTCTGAGGTATGTTCAGCGTCCCCGGTTCAAAATTACACTAAATGAAAGGGAATTAGACATCACTTCATGAGGATTTTCTCCTCAGTTTCACAGCATCCCCTGTCCATCTCCACATCCCTCATCAGGGAAACGTTTCACCAGAAAATCAGACTTCAGAAGAAAGCCATAAGACAGAGATAGGCTGGCAGGTAAGGCAGCCTGTGCTATCCCGGTCTTTCAGCCTAAAATCCTCAGCATAAATCAGTCTGTAAACTTCATGCAGAACAGATCTGAGCATCTCAGGCAGCTATACCTGCAGAAAACCTCTCACTGTAGACCTATTGTCCATTAATTAGCCGTATTGTCACTTAGCAGTAATCTGCCAAATCTAACCACTTAGCAGTGCTGGCTGCAACTCACTGCAGTTCACTCTGTAGAATCAGTCTGTTATGTATTTTCCTGTAGGGGCTGATCTATGGAGGATAACAGCCCATTCTTGCAACAAGAGGTTATAGCCAATCATTTAGCTTAAGTAGTTAAGGTCTGCATTCAGCTCATTCTTTAGAAAATATGAAATACACACCCCAGAATTTCCAGGATCTGAAAAATTGGTAAGTCAAAAGGTTGTTTTGTTTTGTTTTGTTTTACTCTCACAGTGCAATATACATTTTGGTGTGGACATTCCTCTGATTTGTCAGTATCCAGCTGAAAAATGCATGCTTTTAGATTAATTTGATGTCAGTATGAGTGGAGATCTGCTATGGCCTGGAGGAGTTTGATTGGCTTTTTTGATTGGCTTTTATTCTTATATTTGATTTTAACTCCCATTTTTCCCAGAAAAAAAAAAAAAAAAAAAAGAAAAAGAAACAGTATGCTGCTCTCAGATAGCAAGATTTTGGCTTTGGGGAGCTGTTACCATCAATGAAAAGCCTTCAGTAACAAATATATGGTTTCACAGGAACAGTCTGAAAGAACTGCTTGAGTTGGTTTTTTTTTTCTGAACCGTAAGGGAAGGTGACAGCTGGTCTATCTGCTTCAGAGTGCATTTTTTGAGGATTGTATTGAAATTCAAAGGGCCTGACAAAAGCCTGATTAAGGCAATGCTGTGAATTTGGCATATAAAAAAGACATGGAATTTAGCGCTGCTGTAGCAGCTTTTAGCGAATTCCCCCCTGCAGTCAGTATAATATTAATTGCACAAGAGAACAAGACATGGCACAACATCTGTCCAGAAAGAGATTATCTTTCCAAGAGCTAAAGCATAACAAATTCCAGGAAAACTCCATGCACCAGAGGGTTGGTTTTGTTTTTGTTTGTGTTTCTAGAGGAACGGTTTAATGGCTTTGAAAATTCCAAGCGACAATATCAGTATCAATGGGCAAAGCATCTTGCAGCACCAACATTAGGACAGTCACACAGTCACTAAAGTATGGGGCATGGGGAGTGTCGGGACCCAAGCGATGGGTCGGCATTAACAGTTCCCTAATGAGGTTAAGTCCTGCTGCTAAATCAGGTTTCTAAGTGTAGGAGGCCTTAATCGTTCTGACAGGACAGTTTGTGGGACCACGTCAGAGCAAGGCAAGAGTGAGGCACTGTCAGCAATCCAGATTTGTCATGCCTATCAACACCAGGGCATGACAGGTACATGAAAGTATGGCAGGTTTTTGGTGCAGTAGTCATTAGTTGCTGTCTTCTGCTTTTGGGGACTGAATGTGAAGAGCAGCAGTATGTAGCAGCACCTCTGTCTCTTGGTATGGCACAGGACTGACATCCAGGCATTTTTCATGCAGTTAAGACTGGCTGAATGGTAGCCTCACAATGGGAGAAAGGGGGAGCTGCTGAAAACCTCAGATCAGTAAGCCTGCTTTACTTTAGCATATATGCATTTTTCTTCCCCTAGGCGAATACACCATAATGACAGCACATTTTCATCTGAAAAGAAAAATCGGTTATTTTGTCATCCAGACATACCTTCCCTGCATTATGACTGTGATCTTATCACAAGTGTCGTTTTGGCTGAACAGAGAATCTGTCCCTGCTCGGACCGTCTTTGGTGAGTACCTCGCCCTCTTGCAGCATGGGTAAGGAAGGGGCTTGTTTGTGGAAGTGATCTTCTGTAACAAACCCACAGTGCTTATTTTTGCTTGCAGTGTTGTAGGTGTTCCTGTGTTCTCTTCCAGTTTAAACTCAAAATCAATTTCAAAAAAGTGTGGGCCTTTTGGTAAAATTGTGACAGAAATCGCACTGTAATCAGTTCTGTGAAGGTTGAGGATGGAAGACTGAAGGAACAGATTGTTGTGATTTGTGGGTTCTTCTGTCCTACTCAGATAAAATATGTGATGGTTTAGAACAAAAAGCCATACACATTATGATAGTGCATACTCTAGTCTAAACAAATTTCACTTCAAAACATTGTGTTTATCTGTGTTTCAAGATGTTTATCCGGGAAAAGCATGTAGAGGTTAATTAGTGACAATTATCTATATTACCATCAAACAAATTAATGATTTTGCATTTAGAAAATGTATATTTACTACAGACAGTATCATGGAAAAATCCTTTGGGGTCTCTTACTTACCACTAGAAGGTTGCAAAAAATGAACAGAATCCTAGCAGAAGGTTTTTGACATACAGGATTCCCACTAGATGAGAAACGAGGGGAGTGGGAGCTACAATGTATGTGGAACTTTGATCAAGTGTTCCTAAAAGAGCCATTCATCTGTAGGAGCCTACTGAAATCAGTCAGCACCTTTGATCAGAAATCAGTTCAGCAACCTGTGTGGGGGGAATACTGGTGCCAGCAGCTCACTGCAGGCTAGCAGTGCTGATTTTACTTACCTTCACAAAGGTGTAACCGAGTGCTCATTCTCATCCTGCTGAGACACCCCTCCCCATGTGGAAGCAGTGGCAGCTCTGTTGTCTGCTGACTTCTGTGGAAGAGGGAGCCGCAGTCAAGGGAATAAATAACAACTGACAATTACATCCATACAATCTCCACGTGGGAAAACAAAAGCCATAATCCTACTTTGTGGTGGCAGTTACTGCTGAATGGGTCGATCACTGATTTTATAATGTACCAGTTAACAAGTAATGCTAAACATACATACCATGCATTGACAAAATACCAGTGAGATTTTGGGTTGCATAACATTTGTATTTGTGTTATCCTTAAAATTATACTTTTAAGTACACTGTAACTAGAGCTAACCAGAACATCACATAAGTAAACAGCTGAGGACCAACGCTTTTATTTTTATTTCACCAGCAAAGTATATCATTCTTTCTGACCAAAGTATGCAAGCACTGATTTCCTTCACATGGCCTTCCTAATTCTCCTGCTGAATTGCAGCCCTCTCATAACTTATTAGGAATCTTGTAAGGGCTGTAAGCGTATAAATAGAAGGGGGAAAGACTGTTTACAAGGGTGGATAGTGACAAGACAAGGGGGAATGGTTTTAAACTGAGACAGGGGAGGTTTAGGTTAGATATTAGGAGAAAGTTTTTCACACAGAAATGGTGATGCACTGGAACAGGTTGCCCAAGGAGGCTGTGGATGCCCCATCCCTGGAGGCATTCAAGGCCAGGCTGGATGTGGCTCTGGGCAGCTGGTCTGGTGGTTGGCGACCCTGCACATAGCAGGGGGGTTGAAACTGGATGATCATTGTGGTTCTTTTCAACCCAGGCCATTCTATGATTCTGTGATATCTACCAAGCTGATCTCTGCCTCCTTATTTTTTTCTTTACAGGAGTGACAACAGTCCTCACCATGACCACCTTAAGTATCAGTGCCCGCAACTCTTTGCCAAAAGTGGCCTATGCTACTGCCATGGACTGGTTTATAGCTGTCTGCTATGCCTTTGTATTTTCTGCATTGATTGAGTTTGCAACGGTCAACTATTTCACCAAGAGGAGTTGGGCATGGGATGGCAAAAAAGCCCTGGAAGCTGCTAAAATCAAGGTGCTTATCTCACGTGTCTTAAGTACCTAAAAGAAAAAGCAGTTGCACAGTGTTGTTCACATAACCTCTAGCATGGTTGTCACCTTCTCTGTGACAAAGGCATTTTGGCTGGCACTAGGCCACAACCTCCCCAGCAGCAGGGCCAGTGGCCCTGACAAAAGCAGCTGCTAATGTGCCCCATGGGTTCAGGTCCAGCTGGCCTCCCTTCATTACCTCCGAAGTCAGGAAAGTTTAGCTTAAGTAAGGGCTATGACATTGAGACAGAATCAGCTGTTTGGAACTCAAAGGCAGAGCAGCCCACAGAAATTTGTTTTAGCATGATGGATTACAGTGCTTAGGTGTGGAAGTTTGCATCATGAGAACATGTTTCCACTTTCTGTTCCTGCGATCTAACATTTTGGTCTTTTCACAGAAGAAAAAAGAGCGCCAGTTGCTGGGAAATAAATCAACGAATACGTACAGCACTGGGAAGATGACCCCTGCCCCAAACATGCCAAAGGACTCGGCCCCTTCCGTCATCTCAAACGCTGCTCCTGCTCCAGTGAAGTCTGTGGAAGAAAAGCCTGCCGAAAGCAAAAAGACTTACAACAGCATCAGTAAGATTGACAAAATGTCCCGGATAATTTTTCCAGTGCTGTTTGGAACTTTTAACTTAGTCTACTGGGCCACATATTTGAATAGGGAGCCTGTTATTAAAGGTGCCAACTCTCCAAAATAAACTGAAGGACTGTAAAGCCACACGTGAGCCATACTTACAAAGCAGATGCTACCAAGGAAAATTTGAGATCCAGACCACTTTCTACATTTGGGCAATATTCTTCAGGAAGTTTTTTGCATGTTTAATAATATGTACAAATAATATTGCCTTGATTGTTTCTACATGTAACCTCAGATGTTTTGGAGACGATTATATTACTTACAGCAATGGATCTTTATAAAAGATCAGAAGACATTGAACATGGCTTCTTTGCTGCTAAGTATCTTGCATTGATAGTTTACAAATAAAATAAGTTATATTTTTTAACTGTTCAAGTGTACTACATATCGTGGTTTTTATACTTCAGATGTACAGTCATACAATTGTAGGCTTAACCTCTATTTTACAGAAGAGCTCCACTGTTGTCATCTGATAGGTTACTATGAATAATGCCAGTTGTGAATGTGCCAAATTATTAAATGTAGGGCTATGTTTGAGCACCTTTACTGGTGATAGGTAGTGCATTACTCCACAGGAAAACAAAATAAAACAAAACAAAAACCCACTCAGCCCTGTTTTCATTAATAAAAGTTGATATGATGCATTAAATCCTAATGGGGCTATGCTGATTTTCACTGCTTTTGAGCCTCTAGCTTGCAGTGAGGGAGCAAGATGCTACTCTTGTAAATAAAGGTGGTGGAATCTTGCCCTTAAAATAAAATAACGTTTGGTTTTTGCATTCCAAGGGAATCTTCTCAAGTGGTTTTCAGTATTTATTCCAAAAAATAGAGATATATTGCATGAAATTAACATAGATTAGGAACATATTTGTGCAAATAAAACTTTTGACAATGGCAGTAGACAGTTTTATTAAGGTAAAGTAACTCATGTGTGGAGGTTTTCCCAGAAAGATTGTGTTATATTAGCAGAGACAAACAGTAAAGAATTACAGTAATTCTGAAATAATTAATTGGTTCCCACAGTGAAAACCAATCAGACGATACTAAGGTGTGTGATCAGGGAAAAAAAAACAAAACAAAAAAAGGAAAGAAAGGATGTGCTTCATGACAGCAAGGTATTTCAGTGGCAATTCTGACAGGAAGGTGTTTGTACTGTCCATCTGAAAATTTTCTATAAAATGCCTTGCTGCTGCCAATGTGTTCTGCTTTCACAATGAATGAGAAAATGCAACCTGAATTTTCAGCTCTTTCCTCCTTGGCATCTTTCTTTGTTCCAGAAGCTTTTGTAATTTAATCTTAATGTTTAAATAAAAAAGGCGTTCAACACTTAATTGCAAAATGTCATTCTTTTACCGATTATCATTTTAGAGACCAAAAAAAAAAATCACCACTGAAGCTAGAAGAAGGAAAGCACATGTATATGTAGTGAAGCAATGTGTGTGCACAGTACATCCTCACTGTTACTTGGAAAGGCACATGCTGAGTGAGGACAGTGAAACAGGATGTTTCAGAACTAGATGCTATTTTGCCATGGAACATCAGCCTTGTGTTCTGTTTGGGACAGAGAGTAGAACTTGGTGCTCTGCAACATTCCCTTTGCATGTCACAGCTCTCCTCAGACTCACACGAGGTCTCTTCTTAAGGGTTGGGTTTCTGAGTTTCTATACTCGCGAGCAGTGTCATTTATAGATGCCCTGTGCCTCTTACTTATCATGAACAACCTCCTCTTGGCTGCTTTCACAGAAAGTTACTGCCCTGGCCAGACTCTTGTCCCAGCCCTGGGCAGCTACTCTGCATGCGTCTTTCTGCAAAAGCAGGCTGCTGTGCAGGGACACCCAAGCAGCCCTTTAGGTCACACGGTACTTGTGGCAGTGGCACCCAAGTGCTTCTGGGACAATACAGGGCTGTACTTACTGTGTGGTTGAAAGCTATATGCAACCTGTGAATCTATAGAGGACACTTTTTCCAGAGCCATTTTGTCTGCCCTGGAGGTTTCTTGATGCTTGTTGTTTTTGCTCACACCCAACTCTGACTCTGACCCTACATGTCTCAGCATCACTTTCCGGTTTCCTTTGCTGAAGCTCTGAATCCAGCCACTTTCATGTCCGTGTGGAGTCTCCTTGCCTCCACTGACTATGGAATGACCTGCGGACAGTGAAGCTGCATGGTTGCAGGATCAGGCCCTTTACTTTGGTAAGCAGTGTATTGAAATTTTCCTGATGTGTAACGGGACTGACAGTTGACTGCCAAAGTTATGACACCACACAACATTTTGTCACTTCCAGGGATAAATATCACTTCCATTTATGTTAACTATTGCTTTCTGCATTTGAAGGTAAAAGCAGAGAATAGCGGTCAGGGCTTGTTCTGTTATTGTGGATATGCCAAACCATGTTGAAAATTCCTGAAGAAGCTGTCTGCCTTTCATTTCCCAGATAATCATACGCATTCTAGTCCTTGCTGAGAACTGAAGTGACAGAAGAAGCAGCAATGGTCTCCCAGCGAGTGCTGCTGCCTGAGCAGTAGGAGATATCCCACAGCTTGGGAGGTGTTCCACTGAGCCCATCAATTCCAGGCTGGAATGCTGAAAAACCACAGCCTTATGTTGCCTAACACCCCACAACTGCAATGGAACACCAGGGTGGGCTCAGCAGTGTCAGGAATTGCACTGGCCTGCTGGGCTGCCCCTGCATGGAGCCCAGTGCTTCGGGCACAGCTCCCTCCCAGCTCAGTCACAGCCAAAGGGATTAATGAGCAGGGATTGCTTTGTCGAAGGGATTTTCCTGTAATGAGTTCATGAGAAAGAGTTGAAAAGTGATTTGTCACAACAATCCAGCACTGGAATGTAAGTGCATGCAATCCTATTGCCAAATTTCCTCACTTGTACCTATGAAGAGTGAAAGAACAAGTCAAATACAACGGAAGAGGTTTCTATTTCAAATATTTGAGCTGTGCAAGCTGATTCTGAGGATGAATTCAGGCAACAATGTGTTTTCAAATCGTAACCCTCCTCAGTTACCTTGAATTGCTTTCTGGTTTTTGTAAACGGAATATGCCCTCTGTGGGATAACTAAATGAATTTGTACAAAGCTAAGAAAGAAATGATTTTATGAAATAATCCTCCCTCTCAAAAATTCTTGCTTAACATATAAATTAAACCTTCAAGGAAACTGAATGAAAGTGCTCTGTTACTCAGGCAAGATGAAGGCAGCATTTGAACAGCTATTTGTTTTTTAAATTTGGAGATAATGGCTTTTGCAATAAGGATATGTTTCCCCTAACACCCTTGCTCCTCAGATTGGAACTGGCAGTTCAGAGGAACTTATATGGCTTGAAAGCAGCGCTTGATCAAATTGCTTGAATTCTTTCTGGCTTTTTGTGAAATTTTGTTTCACTACATCACTGAAATATGGCCACTGAGGTGTAATGGTGTCTCAGACGGCATCCTCACCTCACTATTTTTGCATCTTCTGCTATTTGGACATTCTTCTCTATATGGACGTTTCTTCAATTCTAAGTGAAAAAGAACGAAAAGAGGTTAGATGTTACAAAGTCCAAACAACTTAGATTCATAGAATGGCCTGGGTTGAAAAGAACCACAATGATCATCTGGTTTCAACCCTTTGCTATGTGCAGGGTCACCAACCACCAGACCAAGTGCCCAGAGCCACATCCAGCCTGGCCTTGAATGCCTCCAGGGATGGGGCATCCACAGCCTCCTTGGGCAACCTGTTCCAGTGTGTCACCATCCTTTGTGTGAAAAACCTCCTCCTAATACCTAACCTAAACCTCCCCTGTCTCAGTTTAAAACCATTCCCCTTTGTCCTGTCACTATCTACCTTTGTAAACAGCCATTCTCACTCCTGTCCACATGCTCCCTTCAAGTACTGGAAAGCAACAATGAGGTTTTCCTGGAGCCTTCTCTTCTCCAAGCTAAGCCATCTCAGTTTCCTCAACCTTTCCTCATAGGAGAAGTGCTCCAGCCCTCCGATCATCTTAGTGGCCCTCCTCTGGACCCGCTCCAAGATCTCCACATCCTTCCTGTACTGGGGGCCCCAGACCTGGATGCAGCACTCCAGATGGCGCCTCACAGGAGCTGAGTAGAGGGGGACAATCACCTCCCTCTCCCTGCTGGCCACCCCTTCTTTAATGCAGCCCAGAACACAGGTGGCCTTCTGGGCTGCAAGCATGCACTGCTTGCTCATGTCTAGCTTCTCGTCCAGCAGGATCCCCAAGTCCTTCTGCACAGGGCTGCTCTCAAGGTGTTCTTCTCCCAGTCTGTAACAAAGCGGAACTCCAGCTGTTCACAACAGCTTTGGTCTCACAGGACCCTCACTTAGCTTCTCGCTCAGCACAGGCTGCTAAAGCCCAGCTCTGGCCAGGGAGTACTCAATCTGTGAGCCCTATTCCCTCTCTTTGCATTTCCCCCTTGATTATGGGAACCAGCTCCCTGCATGGTTGCTGTTGCGACAAGAAGTACCACAAAGGGTTTAGAGGTTTTTTCACCCCAGCATCCCTCGGGGTGAAAATGCAGTCACACAACGAAAAGTAAATTAAAAAGCGGATCTACTTCATTGTGCCGGAGAATATAAACATTTTAGTCTCATTACAGTGTGTAATAAAGTGTTCTTTTATTAAAATGCGTGCTGGGTAATTGTAATCCTTGAATACGTAAGTTGGAAAGGCAAGAGCAAGGTTTAAAGATAAAAGAATGCGAGTAGGAAGGAAACCATGGTCAGCAATACGGTGCACCGAGGACAAGAGAAAGGAAATCTTAAGCACCGCCGCCGCTCCACAGCGGGTGGAGGCCGGGGAAGCCCAGCAGGCAGCCGCTTCCCGCCGCCGCTCTTCCCAGCGCCGCCACCAGAGGACCCCGCTGCCGCCGGGGGACGCGGCGGGGGCGTGGGCAGAGGCGGAGCAGCACCGGGGAAGCCGCCCCCGGCAGAGCGCTGCGGGGGCTCGGCCCGGCCCGGGAGGTTCTGTTGAAGCCGGGGTGCGGTGCTTGTTCCTCACCTCTTCCTCCCGCAACACCGCTGTTTCTGCGGGCCGCTCGCATCGGCAAGCCCGGGGTGTGTGTAACGGGGCTGCGGGTACCCCCGGTTAACCCCGGGCAGAGGGAATAGCTGCTGTATCATCTGATAAAAAGAAGTTTTAGCTGAAAAACGCCCTGGGGTGTAGGTCTGGGAATTGCCTGGCTCGCAGCGGATTTTCCCTAAGCTATCTCGGTCCTTCAATAAATAACTGCGGGAACAGAGATCGCTCCCCAGCGAGCATTTCTAGGCATCGTGCGGAAGCTGTGCTAAAAGCAAATCGCCTCCATCCAGCAGAACTTTTTGTTTAATGTAATATCATAATTAAAAGCAAATCCCCCGGAACTTGGAAATGATGCCTAGCGGGATAGGAAGCAAAGACTGATGCCCCTGAGATTTCGAGTCCCAGTGAGCCGCCCGCCCACAGCGCCGTAGCAGGGCTGTTCCCAGATTGCTGTAACCAGGCTGGATGTGGCTCTGGGCAGCCTGGTCTGGTGGTTGGCGACCCTGCACATAGCAGGGGGGTTGAAACTAGATAATCACTGTAGTCCTTTTCAACCCAGGCCATTCTATGATTCTATGATTCTGTGAACCCCGGTGGCACTTTGTCATCTCCCAGTCTGACAGTGAAGGGGAATCTCTCGTATTACCCCGCACCCAGAGAGCTCAAGCCGCCAAAAATCACATCCTCGTTGTTCGAAGCAGAGCGGAAAGACACAACATGTCCAGAACCAAACTATTTTTTGCCCTGAACACACTTCGCTGCAATCACAGCAAAAAATCCTAATTTATCCCAACGATCCCAATATAAATCCGCGCAGTCCGATCGCCCGCAAGTCCGAGTGTACGTTCTATCTTAAAAATACACGTCTGCGTGCATCTGTATCTCTGCATCTCACGGTGCGCGCAAACTTCTCCATACACACGTCCACACGGAGCCTTACACCAACGCGCTGCGCTGCGGCTCTGCCTGGGGAAGGCTGTGCGGGAACAGCACCACCCGCTCGTCCCCGCCCCGCCCGGCACAGCGGGATGCCCGCGGGGCCGGCCCATCTCCCCACGGCTTCCCCGGCACCCTGGGGACCGAGGGAGAGCGGGGGCACCGCACATTGCCGGGGCCGGGGCGGGAGGCGGCCCCGCTGCCGAGGAGGCAGGTACCTGTTGGGCAGGGCGGGGCGGGCTGCGGCCGCCGCTCGGTGACGGGGTGGCTGCGCCCCTTCCCCGCCCCAGCCCCGCGGCCCGGCGGGGCCCGGGCTCGGCAGCCTGGGGGGTACGGCCAGCGGCAGCCGGGCATCGCGAGGGGCCGCCCCGCTGCCGGCTGCGGGAAGCGGCTCTTGGCGGAGCGCAGAGCTGCACCTGGCCCGGAGGGTCCCCGCCGGGGTTTCCCCTCAGCCCGCTTCTTTGCCTTTTTATTTTTTTGCCTTTTTTTTTTTTTTTTTTTTTTTTCCCTCTCCCTACTTCCCCCCTCCCTTTCCCGGAGCATTGCGAACGGGGGTATTTTCTTCTGGGAATAAAGCTGAGAATAGACGGGAGGAGAGCCTCAGAGCTTCACCTCGTTTCCTCATCCCCTCTCGCATGCGAACCTCCTGCAACATCTCCTTCCTCCTGCTCCTCTCACCTGGCCGCCTCTGCCCAGATCATGTCCGCTAAGCTCCTGCTGGTTTTCTTCCTCCTCTCAGTGTTCCACGCCCGGTAAGTCCGCTCCCTTTTCCTCCCGCACCCCTCTGGCTCCTTTCCTCTCCGCGCCCGCGGCTGTCCGGAGTTCTCCGGGCTCTCCTCGCTCCGCTCTCCCCTCCACCGCGGGCCGCTCGCCAGCGCTCCGTCCCGATCCGGCCCGGCACAAAGTTTTCCCTCCTCGAGCCGCCGCTCCCCCGCTTCTCAACCCCGGGGCCGGGCTGAGGCGGGCGAGCCCCGCTACTAGGTGTCCGTTACCCGCCGATCTCGGGATTTTCCAGCTGTACATCTCTGCGGCTTGCACTTTGCCGCTGGTGTCTCCTCGCAGCATCAGAATTAGTGGTCCCTGAAGAGGAGAGTGCAGCTCTTCTCCCTTCCCAGCTGGGAATTGGTCCCCCATCATCCCGCGCTTCTTGCTGTGGGCAATGGGAATGTGCGGGGAGTTTCACGGTGCCCGTATGGCTACAGGGGACTTGTCAGCCCCAGATGCCTTCCAAGGAGCCTCGTGGTGTGGAGGCAAAAGCAAGGGAAGTGGAGCTCTTAAGCAGGAGCACCAAACACCGTGAAAAAAGCCTGTTTGAGGTCTTAGTCTGATTCACTGTGCTCTCCCACCTGCAGCCTTGATCTATAGAGGAGGCAGGTAGGAATTTGCATCATTTGGAGGTGCTCTCTAGGAAGTGCCAGCGCTAGGGGTTTAAAAGCTCTGTTAGAACTCGGCTGTACTGGTGACAGGTTTTAATGGAGCTGCTCCCGCAAATGGGAATTGTGATCCGATGTGAACTCAGTTCTCATTTTCACATACAGCCTGAATGCCTCCAGCAAAGTTGTGATGGGTGCAGCAGGCAAAAAGAGATGATCCTGAGCTCCTTTTCCATCAGTAATTCAGCACCGTTGCGGTGTTTCAGCTGAAGAATATCAACCATGTGTGCTAGGAGATGATGCCTCCTCTGAGAACGGTTCTGTAATTGCAATGTTAAAACATATGGTTTGCCTTGAACCTGGGGGAGAAAGGAAAAAACAAAACAAAGGGTCCTTTAGGGTCCTTAATGTCCATTGGGTGAACAAATAAAGGAGTGCTCATCTACTTAAAAATGTCCTCAAGTTTTCTGTACTTCTGGCACTTGATTATACGAGCTCTCTCTGTGGAAAGTCAGTAGAATCTAGATTTCAAAAATTATTTTCATATAGAAATTATACTTAGACCACCTGCAATTTATGAAGTCATATTAGGTGATTCATGGCTAATCCTGCAAGGCATGTTGGCTGTAGAGCAGTTTCAATTAAAAGTTTTGTTAAAGGCTCAAATATAGTGGGTCTATAGTGGCAATGTTGCAGGTTGATGATGCTCTGTGGTGCATTTGTTGGCCTTTTTTCTATTGCTATAGGATGTCTATCAAATATTCTTGACACCTGAGGTATTGTAAGAGACAGTGATGTTATTAAGGGGAGAGACTGAGAGAGAGAGAGAGATAAAAGAGGTTGCTTTGATGGACATAGCACATCCCATTAATAGACAGTGCTGATACCTCTGATTCTGTGCTGCTTTGCACCTTGCATAATTACTGACATTGGTGTGAAAATGCTGCAAAATGATATCACATTGCCAGGGCAATTGCAGGTCCAAGCAGTGGATGATTACTGCTGTGGGTTCCACCACAGAGGTTATCTTTTCTCCTGATAACTTCATCTCAGTTTAACTGTCATGGATTTCCTCCAGCAAGAGACAGATCAAACAGATTTGGTTCCTAAGATACCAAAAGATACATCTCCAAATCAACATTTTACTGTTCATGCACAAAGAGCTGCTCAATGAAATTAGTCTCATGTGAAAATAGCTTCAGCTGTAATTTCTGGGCAACTGTACTTTTACCACGTTTGCACTGCCGTACTTTGAAAATAAAAATAATGCCACCTGTGAAGGAGAATCTCAGTGTTTGGTGTAGTGCTGTTTTGTTTTTTGTTTTTTGTTTTTTGTTTTTTGTTTTTAAAATGTCATTGAAATCACAAGGAGACTCTGGAATTCCAATTAATTTACAAAATGTATTTGTGCACTTGTGATAATCCATCTTATATGCAAGGAGAAAGCTCTTAATTCTAAGCCTTGTAATACATTAAACTGAGAGTCGAGCACTGAGAATATAATAATTTATTAATAGGATAAAATGATCAGGACGTATTAAAAGATCTGAATTTTTAATACTCTTATTAGCCTATGTGCAAGAGATGGATCCGTTTTCTTGATGGATTCATGAAGTAATACTGTGAATGTTTGCTCTTTGAGAGAATATATTGTAAATGTACTGGGTAAATATGCAGTCAGGATAGGTTGGTGTAAAATGCTAAGGTACAAAATACTAGAGAGTAAAAAACTATTCTGACAGCTGCAGTAACTCACAGGTAACAACTTCTTCAGAGTCTGGCAGAAGACCACATCCAAATAATTGTCAGTTCTGACCCATTCTCAGATACCTAGCAGATGTTAATTGGAATGTCCTGTTGTAAAAACAGCTTAAGGCTGAGTATATAGACACAGTTGAGGGAAAGATCAAAAACTTAAGAAGACTGTGCAGATTTACTCAGAATGTAAATTTAGATTTTTAGTTATGTAAAATAACATCCGTTTATTTGATTTATTATTGCAGTTCCAGAAAGGTTGAAGAGGATGAATATGAAGATGGAACAACCAACCAAAAATGGGTTCTAGCTCCAAAAACACAAGACACAGATGTGACCTTGATACTAAACAAGCTGTTGAGAGAGTATGACAAAAAACTACGGCCAGATATTGGATGTAAGTACTCCCTTCTGCACACGGAGGAAAAGTATCTATAGAGAAGACACTGTATTACAGTTTGGTTATATATTTGGGAAAGTGGAGATTAATTATCTTTGGCTCAAGTTCATTTCCAGGTCAGCATTTTCTAAATGCTAGCTCTCATGGGAAGATGTGGAGGTAATTTGGCATGCTAAACTCTATTTTGCATGCATAGTTTGTGCAGCGATATGGAAAGACTAGTTCGAGGTCTTTGGCAGGACTGCAAACATACTTTGCTCTTCTGTCATCCAATACAGGAGTATGGAAAACTCAAGCCACAGGTTCTGAGGAGTGATAGAAAAAACTGAGTGTATTAAAAACCAAAAAGTAGGACATGGCAAGAGAAGAATGTGCATCTACTCCCTGTAAAGTGTGATCACAAAAGTTACGTTCCTCAGTGCTTATAGAAAGGCACTTAGACTTGTTTTTGTAAATAAGGCAACTCTAGATTTTTTTTTACCCTCCCAATCCAGAAAACACTCCATCTCCAAATAAACCTGACAGAATGAAGCGCCTCATGTGCAACACTAATACATACAGGGATATATTTAGATATGAGGTAGTAGATATCTGTGTAGATCAGAGTGGCTTTAGCACAACTGCCGTTCCGTTTGATCACATACAGTTTGTATGACAGAAACCAGAGGTAATTTATAATTTACGCTAATTGCACCTTCTTGCATACATTTCAGAATAAACAGGGATCAGAGAATGCTAAAAACAGCCACCTCAGATAACTTGCCATTGCTAATTTTTAACAGATTAGAGAGAATTTCTGCCACTGATTAAAACTGAAACCACTATTTGGTGATTGCACGCATATTGATATACTTTGTAAGTCATCCCTTTGGGTGAGTGTAGATGGAAGTAAGAGCCTTCTGTAGATATTCCTCATTTGAATTATTTTTGCACAAGAATTCCAGACAAAGAAAAAAAAAACAAAACCCAAAACTATACCACACTGTGAAAGAAAGGAGCTTAAATTTTATTTCATAGCTATTACTTTATTTTCCTGTAGTATTTAAAAAGATCGTATTTGACTGGTGTCTTTATTTCCAATGCAGACTGACATGTATGTTTTTCATACTGGATCTTGAATATCTGGTGGAGAAGTGCTTTAATGCAGTTCCCCCACCCATATCAACAACTGGAAGACGTTCTCAGATAATTATTTTATTTTATTTTATTTTATTTTATTTTGTACACTGTGTCCTCATATCACTGTCTTCAGGCAGAGTAAATTATGTTATGCCTACGTGGGACAAAGTAATCATTCAAAGTCCCCATGTCAGTTGCCATGAAATTATAGAGGTCAGACGTATCCTGCAGCACTGGAAAATCGTTGTCACTGAAATAATTCCTTTTGTCTCTCCACAAAATTTCATAAATTCTGTTGTAGTGAAGAGAGTTAAATTACATAGTTCTTCATATATAGTACCAAACAGACTTTACAGATCTTGACTACTTCCTATCTGTTTCAATTAAGGTATCAGTCCAATGCCATTTTTCTCTTTGACAGGAATCTGGTTATTTCTGAACTTGTGCTGAGCATTGTTCAGATGCTAGAGAAGTTACTTCACCTCCTGTCTTCCTTCCCTGGTCCCTTTTCCCTCCTCCTACCTTTGATGTAGATAAACAACATTGCCCTTTTGAAGCTAAGGAGCTGCCTCATTTGTCAAGGAGAACACCATGGGAATGTTAGAGAATCAGGCGTTATTCCCTGAATTGCCAGCTGGTTACTCACACACAATCAGACCTTCCTTTCTGTCTGAGAGAAGTTATCCTCCAGGTTAGATGATGGTCTTGTCTTGGCAACAGAACAGTGTCCATGCCGCAAAGATCCCAGTATCAATATGTTATCAGTTAAAGGGATATTAACAGAAGCAATAGGCACAGAGCATGTAGTAAGAAAATGCATGTTTTTTTAATTTATAAAAAGCATGGAATGGACCAGTGGAGGAAGAGAGAAGTAACTTTCAGAATGAAACAGAAATGCAGCCTGTAAAGGACAGTGGGGGCTAAATCTTGGTCTAACATGCAATCAGCTACTCATTACAGGCAGCACTTGCATTGCAATTTAAATCCATAAACAAATCTGCTGTCCCACAGGATAGAGAACTCACCATTTCACGCCACATTACTCTTCCCTCAGTTACCTGAGTGCACTGTTTCTGATATCGGTTAAGTTTAGCAGGCCTTCTTTCTGAACGTAGTCAGAAAAACCTGAAAAAATTATGTACTTCTCTGGACTTTCACAGTTTAGGATTGCAATTTTTAAGTGACTTGGGAATGTGCTTTTGTGAGCCAAAGGCCATGGGTAGAGAAAAACTTTGACAAATGAAAATGCATGCTGGCCCTGGCAGTGACTTCTCTGCAGTCTTACATCCTTCCCAGGGAAACAAATGCTCTGGCTAGCTCGGTTAAGTCCAGGCACTATCTATCACTGTACAGGACTATTATGAGTGCCCACTTGGCCTACCATGAGCACAGAGTATATCAGTGTTATATTATCTCCAGGCCATTAGTGAATGGAGTCCTGTGAACAGACCCTCAGCCATTCTTCTTCCTCCTGCCCAGCCCAGCCCATTTAAACCACTGTAAAGAGTGTGTAGGTCAATGCTGAGAAGCCAGAATAGAGCTTGCTCTCTTCAGAAAAGGAATATCTTCCAATGTGCTTGGACTTGGTTTTCATATCAATGAGTGTTGGTCAGAATATATGCAGAGATTTATGTTCAGCTGGTAGCACTGGGCAGTACATGCATCATCTTCAAACTTTCAGGACTGGATTTTGAAGGAGAGATTGAACAGCCCAAGTATTAGGTGAAGTAGTTTCACTGTGAAGGATATCAGCTATCTGACACATTAAACACATCTAGGTAAAAGGAGCCTTCAGTCTTCAGACATGAAATTAGTTTTCCACCAGCAGGGGAATGTCTAACTGCATCCACCTTGGGAACACACTTGTCAGAGTTCTCATCTTCATAACTATCAGAACATAGGAAAGTTTTCATTATAAGAATAGCATCTGGTGGTATACCAATAAAACACAGAATGTATGTGCCTTTTGGAACTGAGGGGAAGGAAAGGGAAAATACTTCACACTGAAGAGATTACACTGGTATACTGATTAAAAAGAAGAATGTTTTATGGAGACAAATTATCTTAGCATGATTCTCAGCCACTTTTTACCAGTTAGAATTATAGGGCTGACAGTTGTGGCTTTGTTGCATGGTATAAAAGGAGCCAGACCAGCATAGCAGGTAATCCATTCTGAACTGTGAAGGCATTACCATCGCTTCCTTATGTGGAAGATAATATGCAACCTTCTTTTCTTTTTCCTTCATTTATTGTGAAACTATACAAACAACCTATCAAAAGAGTTAGCAGATAAGAGATTCTGCTAGTGATACTAGTAGGAAAAAAACCCTCTCTCCAAACCAGACTTAAGATGCAGTGTTCAATTGGAGCATGAAGAACATTATGTCTGAGGAGCTGCCTTTCAGTGGCTACTTTGCTTAGCTCTGGAGAATGATCTTATTTCATTTTGTTCGCTCAGAAGCAATAACTAATGTTGTACAAAATTTATGTTGTGACAAGTCAATAGTAATATTAATAGTCATTCATAACCTGAACTAAACTTTGAGTTCCCATCTTAAACTCAACCTGCTAATTTCCAAAGAACACAACCTTTCCATAAGCATCTTTAGCAAGGAGTCACTTACTTCAGCACATTTGATTTCAGTGAAAAGGATATTCTTAAACTAACCCTGCAGTCTGATCAAGTGCTCTTCAGCCTTCTGGCAATTACCTGCACTTTTCCCCAGCTTCTGAAATACCTTTCTGTCTTAGTTTCAGCTGAGATGGATTTTTTTTCTTTAAAGTGTCTGATATGATGCTATGTTTTGGTTCTAGGAGAAAAACAAGGTTGATAACACACTGATATTTATAGTTGCTGCTAAGCAGTGTTGTATAGAGACAAGGCCATTTCAGAGTCTTGACTCATACTAACAAAGGACTGGGAAGGGACAGAATTAGGATGGCTGACTTAGACTGGCCAAGAGGATATTCCATACCATTTGACATCATGTGGAAGGAGAATTTTGAAGTGGGTGGGAGTTCATCTCACTCTCTTCTGCTTGCTGGGGACTAGTTGGGCATTGGTCGGTAGTGATCAATTGCTTGTGCATCACTTGCTATATACTTTCACTTATATATAGAGAGATAATTATTCTTTTCCTTTTCTCTGTCTTAGTAAATAGTTTTATCTCAACCCAAAAGTTTTGTTCTTTTTTTAATTCTCTCCCCCATCCTGCTGGGAAAGGGTTAAACCACAACAGTCATTTTGGTGCACTATGTGGGTCACAAAGGGTTGAGATAACAGCAGATCTGACTGGAGTGTGTTAACATGGGGTGTTAAGATGGTTTGATAATTGCTGGTCATTATGCTAATTTTTTTCACTATTAATAAAGCTTTTTGAGACAGGGAAGGACATAGTCCAGCAGATCCTCAGCCTCCCTTTTTCTTTTACATTTATGTCTTTCTCTAGACTAGTTACAGTAGGTCTTGAGAATTTTGAATATCCTTGGGATATTCAAGCCAGTGTGCTTTTATTGTTATGTATCATGAATGTATTCCAGGTTACGTTTAAGATTAAACAATTATTCAAGAATATCACCCAGAGATCTGTCTCGAGGCAGGAGAGTAACGAATGGCAGGGGGTATGGGATGGTACAGGCAGGTGCCTACAGCAATGTGCTCTCCTACTGATTTGAAATTTTACCTCTGAATAACTGCAGAATGCTGAAAAACTAGTGGAATAGGTGGAAAAGGTCTGAGGTAGCAAACCTTCTAGACTTTCTAGAGAGGCACAAATCACTGCAGCGTGCTGGGGCCTGGCCTCTGCCTACCCAGCTCTGTTCAAAACTATTCAGCATCCTCAAGGGGAAGAGAATACTTTTGGATCTGATGACAGTGCAATGGACCCTCCAACTCCTGTGATATGGACTGGCCCAAAGGCAAAGATTTTGAAAAATCTCCAGAAGAGAAGGTGACACATGCTGAAGAGACTCCACTGTGTAATAAAATGCCAGTAAATGAGAAGAAATATGCCTTGTTCAATGATGAGTTGTGGGAAAGCTATGGAGGTGGAAGGTTGCTGTGTGGAGTCCTAGATGACAAGTTGCAGAGGCTATTGAAGAAAAATGTAAATTGAGCCAATTTGCAGAAGTGAAAGACATCTAGCTGACTTCAGGCATTGCTGCTGAGAGAAGTGGCCAGTGCTCTATTTCTACACTGACTCCTGGATGATGGCAAATGTCCTATGGTAGTTACAGCAATGGAAGCAGATCAAATGGCAGCATAGAGGCAAACCCATGTGGGCCACTGCATTGTGGAAAGATATTGTTGCCTGGATAGAGGACATGGTTGTAAAGGATCATCACGTAGATTTTCATGTACCCAAGAGTTGTGCCACTGAAGAACATCAGAACAACCAGCAGGTGGATCAGGCCACTGGAATTGAAGTGACTCAGGTAGATCTGTACTGGCAACAAAAGGATGAACTATTTGTAGCTTAATGGGCCTGTGACACTTCAAGTCACCAAGGAAGAGATGTAACCTATGGATGGGCTTGGGATCGAGGGGGTGGGCTTTGCTATGGATGCTATTGCACAGGTTATTCGTCAATGTGAAACTTGCTGTTGCACATTCTGCAAGCCAACCTGATAAAACCTCTTTGGTATAGAGGATGGCTGAAATATAAATACGAGGAGGCCTGGCATGTGGATTATACCACAGTCCCACAGACTTGCCATGGCAAACGCCAAGTGCTCACAAGAGGTAATAATACACTACAGCACTTTCCCAGAGCACAAGACTAGAACGTGTTACACAGTTGCCAGGTACAAACAGCTAGAACTGCTGTCCATTGCCTCTCCCCATGGTGTTCCTATTGAGAGAAGCATTGTTGGGAAATCTGTAATTTCTCTTTTAGCGCTTAAAAAGCCTAAAAAATCAGTACAGATGTTATTTCCACTGAGTTTTAGGCTGCCCCAATGGTCTTTACTTTTACTTATGCTCTGCCAAGGAAAGTTAAATACTTTCAATTAGCTTCTGTATCAGAGAGTGAGGTAAAATAATGCTGCTGAGAAAAAGGCCAACCAGAGGGGAATACTGTCAAGCGTACTCAAACTGTTCAGGGCAACTGAAAGTAGAGTGTTATCACAAGTATTGGTAATAAAGCTGAAATAAGACAAAAACCGCAAATCAAGGAATATAAAGTTGAAAGACAGAACTTCCCGTCCCTCTGAGTCACTTAGATGACATCTGGTCAGACATGAGGCAGAAAAACAAATGGGAGACAAAACAGTAATGAATGATACTGATTTTACTGATATTCAATCAGAGGGCAGAAAAGAGAAGCTTGCTTTTCCTTCCTTTTTTTTTTTTTTTTTTTTTTTTTTTTTTTTTTTTTGGTTATGCTGCAGTAACTAAGATTCCTCTGGAATTCTTCATGTACAAAGGCTGCTCCAAAAGTAATGCCTCCTGTTCTATTATATTGGCCCACAACATTAGAACCTTCCTGCCATTATTCCATTCCATGACAGATGGCAGCAGAGAGGCATTCTGTCAAAGTGGCGTCTGATAGGGCAGTGCACATGAAGCAAAAGCATATCACTGACTTCCTCCGTGTGGAAAAAATGACACTCACTGACATGCATTAATGCTTGCTGAATGTTTATGGAGACCAAGCAGTAGATGTGAGATCAGTGAGGTGCAGTGGGTGGTGTGTATCAGCAGAGGTGATGGCAAGAGTGGGTCACCTCCTCTGTTGCAGATTTTTATGAGTGCAGCATGCAGGCTTTTGTTCATAGCTGGCAAAAAGTGTGTAACTAATGGTGGTGACTGTTGAAAAACAGTTGAAAAATAGTGTTTTGTAGCTGAGAATTTCCTCTATCAAACAGTGTTATTATACTCTTTGAATCTGTTGTAGTTTCTATGGAAATAAATAGGAGGCATTACTTTTGGAGTGACCTATTTCAACCCTACAATCTCTACTGTATTTATTGTCTATTCACAAATCCAAATAAATTCACTTTACAGTGTATAAGTATATATTTTGCACACTGACATACCCCTCCTAATTTAATACCCGTGTCTTCTAACTTCACAGGTTCTAGCCGTATTGAGGGCCAGAATGGTTTTATTTGCTCCCAAACTGCCTCTATAACTCTTACCCAAGTTCTTCAAGACAAGAGTGTTCTCTCACAAACAGCTGTGCAACTCTCAATACCTTGAATAGTTTTGTACAAGTGCAGCTAGCAGAAATATGTAGGCTCATTTATGTTGGCAAACACAGAAAGTTTTACTGTGGTAGCTGGGCAGACTTTAATAGCAGATCCCAAGCAGTTAAAAGCATGCAAGGAGCAGATCTGTTGAGCAAGTGAACACATCTTTTATTCTGTTGCTATATAAAGATGCATTTTCAAGTGCACCCTAAGTGACAACTTTAAGTTCTGAAGCTCTGAGAACTTTTTTTTTTTTCTTTCTGACCTGTCTTCCTAGGTCTTGCAGAAATGCACCCTAAAGAGCACCACAGGCTATTACCACCGTGACTGTCAAGCTGTTTTTGCTAGCTGCTGATTGCTGCACCTGATACTTTTAAAATTAGCTCCAGCAGGGTTTCCCCATATGTGGTGACAGAGGGTTGCTTATTGCTTCCTGGATCAAAATATTTTCTAGATCATAGTGCAGAGAAAGCTGTGAATTGTCATGCAAGGTAAAATTGCTACTTTCTGGTGCAATTCTTCTTTATGTTAGCCTATAAGAGTTTTTAGGAAGTAGTGAGTGAGATAGTTGTTTCAGACAGTTATGCCTGCAGGGCTAAACAGTGTGTAAAGGTACTACAGAATGAAGGTGAGAGTAACTTATGCTTGTATTATGTTACCTCTCAGAAAGGAAAAGCTATAGTCCTGGCTTCAAGTTCTCTACTTTTGATCATTGCAGAGGGTTGTGGAGGCTAGTCTAATTTAAGCTTATGTTGAAAGAAATCTTGAATAAACAGTTAGATGGGAGTGCTTTGATCAGGACTTAGGTAGTAGTAAGACTGCTGTATCCAGTGAGAGCTCATGAAGTGAAAAAGAGCATAAACAGAAATTGGGAATGTCTTAATTCCTATTGATGCTTTCTTTTCTCTTGGGAAAGTGTGTTATCTTTATTCAGGAAACTTGGTTCAGTCACCAGTCTGGAAATCCATTAGCGGCCCATTTCCATGGGTATGGAGTAAACAGGAAAACTATTTTAGTGCCCATGCATTATGTAAAAGCACACCTATCTGAGGAGAGGAATGTTCCTGAGAAAAGTGTTGCTATTCGATGCAGACAAGAGCAATCTCTATTCTGTGTGGGAGGGTAGAAGGGATTTCTCACTTGCCTGCAGCAGTTTTAGTTCTCTAGCATCTCTAGTAATTGATACTTTCTTCTGCAAATTTTACCATTGATATTTCTTTGAATATTAATAGCAAGGCTTATAAATGATGCGTAAACTGCTTTACTGTAACTCCAAAGCCCAAGTTTTGGACTTTGAAGTCTAAAATCTGTATATGAGTTTTAAAAGATGACATAAAAATAGGTTAGATGCATCTTTAACACATAGTCCTCATCTGGTGCCAATATAGTCATCAAACATAGGTTCTTATAAAATCTTGCACAGGAACATTTCTGATTAGGATATGCTGTTGACAATGAACTTTTTTCTTGATGTTCTGCTTTTCTAATTTCTTAGTTATTGAGATGAGTAGAAGAGAATTTCAGAGATTAGTTGCTCACCTTATGTGGCTTATAGCTTCTCTGCTGGTGGGGGAAAAACTGTGCATTTCACATCTCCTCTTGGGTAAAACTCTTGTGAAACATACTAAAAGATATCTAGAGAAGTTTTATTTATTGTGGTGACCCTGAGGCCCTCAAATGTAGTGTTTCTACTTAAAAAGAAAAAGGAATGTGTCCTTATTTATTTACTTACGTTTGTTATTGGAAAGTGTTGTTTTGGTTTTCTGGCAGATTACTTACTGAAATGGTTTGAAGCAAACTAACAAACTCATACCGAGTATTTTTCTTAAGAGGCACTGTGAGTAGGAAAGTTTGGTTGACAGTTAATGTTTGCCAAATTCTTCATCTAACTGTCAGACCAAAAACTATTTATAGCAGCTGCTTGTTCTAATTCTTTTAACTTAAATTCATCTAAGAAATCTGAGATGAGATTGGGAGAGTGGTATACAGTCTCAGGAAAGCATCAGTTGAAAAGTAAGGGTCAGGAAAAATCTGGGAATTGTCAGATGAGAAAGTCCATTTTCAATCTCTCCTTACTTCTGTGATTACCTTGACAGGTAATCTCCTAGCTCTTCTAGGTGCAGAAGTGCAGTTTGAAGTGGATTTCTGTTTGTTTATTTTAGCTTATCAAAGAGCCTTTCTAAGGGAGCATTTGTAAATTTGGCAGATGTACAGGGCTGTAGTTCCTGCTTCAGTGTTGTAGCGCCAAGCAATAAATTATTCTGTCATCTTTAAACAAGGAAAACTTTATGCTTATGTTATTTCAAAACACTGTTGCTCTTTTGCAACTGTGTAGTGTTCCAGTGACTGCTGCTGTTTATCCAAACCTTGCTTTCTAGATTTTGCAGGAACAAATTCCATTCTTGAGTGGTCTTCTGGTTTCACATAGGAACTATTTCCTATGGATATAAATAAAACCATAATGGAAGATTCAGGGACTGACTGCAAAACCAAGCTAATTATCTAAGATCTACAGTTTTGATTCCTAAACACCACAATACTAGAGGAATCACAAGCTGTGTATTAGGGAAGGATGGGTAGAAGATGAAAGAGGTAGTGATTGATAGATGGTAATGCTAAGATATGAAGAATAAAAGTTATTTCTTACTGATGGAGAGATTCTTTCTAATGCATGCTGTCATTCACACTTCTGGTCAGAAAGGCACCTTACATGTGAATATAGTACTTCTCACAAGAGGGTTCCCATCCTGATACTGCACTCATGCATGCTTTCTTTGAAGTCTAATTTTTAATATTCCTTTTGGTTTTTATTTGCGTTCCTCTTCAGGTAGTTAGATCTTAAATCATAGGGATTACAGTTGTATCAGAATTTCACTGACTGTAACGTGAAGGTCTTTGAGTTGTATTTGTTGTTCAATTCCGTTTTCTACATGCAGAGAGAATGTTCTTTTTTTTTTTTTTCTTTATTTTATTGTGTTCTCCCCCTCATTGGTACTTTCCCATTACTATATTGTTCTTGAAGTGTGGTAGATTTTCCTAAAACACAAAGGTTTTAGCTGACCACTACTATCGATGAGAAATAAATTCCCTTACAGAAACAAACAAGTAATTAGATGTCACCTGTTATATCATGTAGAAAAATATTCTTATCATCACTAATGCAAAGCAAGCATTAACGCTGTAATCACTACTAACCACTGTTACCAATAACTGTGTAATTATTTATTGCTGCTTATCCCATTATAAAAATAGCAGTTTATGTACAAATGAGATAATATAAAATATCACTGTATTTTCAAGAAATATCTCATTACCGTAGAGCCAATCTTATTTTTTTTTGCATTCAGAAGTCTTGTATTTGTTAGGTGGTCCTATTCCTTAAATTGCTTTGCTTCAAGAAATAAGTGTATATCTATCCATAACCTTTTTTCTACCAGTGTTTTGGCAAGAGCAGAACAATTCAGAGTTAAGAGTTGCTTGAACAATGTAAGAAAGGTTAGCTCTCAACAAATACTAATTTTAACTTTATTTTAGAATTTATGAGAGCTAAGCTAGTCCAATTCATTCTTAAGTGAACTTACTATGAAAATACTTACAGGCATTAAACTTTTAAAAACAATTCAAAATATTTATGATTTGTGCAGGAGCATGAGTGCTATTTGGACAGACTTCAGATGTGTAAATCCAAGTCAGGACTACACGGAGCCTGTTTGTTGCTGTACTTCATAGTTGCACAGACATGCCTGACCTAGCTTTAGGCTAACTGGTTAAGTGTTCACCTGGCTGCTTAAGTGAGCTTTGCAGACAGCACTGAGCTCACCACTCCTGCGGCTTGGCATCTCTTGAACTGTTTGACATTTGAAGACAAATTTCACTTGGATGTCATTGCAATGTGATCGTCACAAGGTTGACTGGAATATAAACACATCTGCCTCAAAGACATGGCATTTGGATCAGATGGGGACTACTAGCTAAATATTGGCAAGACCTTAGTTTTGTTTGCAGATATTTTGATTGGCTAGAAAAATCCCCTTCTCAGTTAAAATCAGCGTGTTTGAAAATGGAATGATTGTGATGAGCAGTTAGCTAACCTTAAATAGCACTGTTTAGCAGCCTCACAGTGCAATCATTTGTATGTACTTTCATTGTCTTTCAGGGAAAGTTAGCTACCATATATCAAAAACCAATTGAAAGAACTTTGAGAATGCCGATATATTTGTTGACAACCTTTAATTGCTCTCCAGCATGTGATATACATATGGTTCTATTAGTAATTTTTCTGAGCTCCTGAGACAGTTCTCCAGAACTATTCTGGACTGAAGCCAATATCAAAATGGTCCTAGAGCATGGGCTCCATCTGCAATCTTGCTGTTGATTTTAGTGAGGTATTAACGCTATGGTTTATCAACTAAGACCAAGAGGGCTGGTTCAGTGCAAGAAAAAAGGCTCCATCTGCAGCTCTTGCTACACTGCACAGTGCAGGGCTTAATCAGCCCCTGAATTGAGCATTCAGAACTATATGTAGAATATAGAAAAATAGGCCTCAAAACAACTGATCATGTAATTATTTCTTTATTCTCATACAATTCCATTTATTTTTGAAGGCAAGTACAGGAAGAGTAACTTCTAAGCATAAGTATGATTACTTTTAGACTCAGTTGTTTTCTTAGTACGTTTTGAGTGAAGTAATCCTTAAAATCTTTGCCTCATTACTGTTTGTATTTTGAATTAAAATCCCATCTAAGTGTAATGCTTGCACCTGATGGTTCTTCAACTATGTGTTTATATCCATGAGAGTCTGTGTGCAACAAGAACTGTACTTTTCTTTCTGTTCCAGAATCTGGAGATGTACTTGACATGCAGTTGTACTACAATTTTATTTTTCTGACTGACCAGGAAAACAAAACATCATTCAAGGAAACTTGCATTTTTTTCTTGTTGTAGGAATATAATAGCTTACATGAATTTTTTTTATTATTTTTTTTTTATTTTTTTTTTCTGGGAATTTTTGAGATTAGATGCTGATTTTGTTTGGGATAGGAAGTGGCTGCAGTTTAGTTTTCTTTTGCTCAGAGGTTGGACTTTTACTATATGTAAGACCAAATTCTCTTTAGCATCAATGGGATTTTTTATTTTTATTTTTTTTTCTCACCACAAGGTCAACTTGGCCCAGCATATTCAGGAGGAATAATCATTTCATAATCTATTTATATATTTAACCCTAGTGATTGAACAAAGATGGGTTTTAAGCATTGTGTTCTGGTCCTGACCTTTGTCCCTGATCCTACCAAGATCCAGTTGCATGCTTGTGTGCATCACTGCATCTAGTCTCATTAGTGTTTACCAGAACTTCTTGGTGTTGAACTTCTATCTGGATGCATTCCTAAGTCCTAACAAGATCAGAGCCTTTTATTCAGTGTATGTTATCTTGGTAAAAGAGCGAGCTGCAGTTCCCTGCCATTAGCAGTTCCTATGTAGCAACATTTATTGCTGCATTTTGAGGCGTCTCATTACCAGAAGCTGCTAGACTCCTATTTAGTTATTAACTGGGTACAATTAGAATTGCATTAATCAGTTGTGCTTGTTCAGCTGAGTGGCTGAGTTCAGATTTTCTTTTGCTGAAGGGAAGATCTGAGTTTATAAGCCAGTACTGCAGACAATTTTAAACCATGACCTTAAAACAGGTCCCTAATATCCTGTCAATATGCAGTCCACAACTTGTGCGGTGCTTCATGAATTACAGAGAATGGTTATTATCTGTGATGACTATTTGTGCCCATTTTAAGTTTCTTTAAATTTATTTATTTTTAAAACATTAGATGTAGTCTTCGTGAGGAGGGGAATATATCCCCAAGTCTTAAATGACAAGCCAGTTTCCCCATATATAGTTTTTTTTAGAATCGTGGAGCTTTCTGGATACTTGAAACTACTCAGCATCTCATTGTTAGTCTGAAATTTGAGAATAGAGGCAAAAATTATTCATCTTTATATGTGGAGATTCCCATCTTCAGTTTTGTGTCCAATGGCTTCATAAGCTTTAGACAAAGCAACTGTTCTGTAGGTATTTTGACACTAAAGATGCGAAAAGGAATCTAAATTCTCAAGGCCTAAAGTAAAGAGATCTTGTCCTGACCTACTCGATGTCTTTGAATTAAACTCTGGAAGTCTGAAAACATGGAATGCCTTGTGAAAAACATGAGTTGATTTAAGCAAATGAAATTCAAAGAGCATTAGATGAATGAGTGCAAAGGCAATGTGAGCTGGAGGGAAAGAGTCTAAACTGAAAGGAGGAAAGTTGCTAAGGTTTAGTGAAATGGATTTTATTCAGAGCTAATAAGATGAGAAAATCTAGGAAGATTTTTCTGTTATGGAACAAGCATGCCATACGAGAATATTGAGGAAATGGAAGAAGATGTATGACTGATGTGAAACTAGAAATAGTGCAGTATCTCAAATTTTGAGTTTGAGCCTCTGTGTTTGGCAATTAAAATTTTCTTTAACAAATTGCCACTGAGGTGAATTGTGATCATGATGATGATGTGCTGCGAGCTGTAACTTGTGGCAGTTTTTACTGGGGAGGAAGGAAAGAATGTTGTCTTCATTAAAAATACATAACCTTGCTTCTCAGTAGTTCCTGATTTTAGCTGCAGAATAAACCTTATGATAATTGTGGGAGAAAATGTTTAAGTGATTACTTATGTTTTCTGATAAATAAAAAGAATACTAAATGACTTTTTTTTTCTCCACAGTAAAACCAACAGTTATTGATGTTGACATTTATGTCAACAGCATTGGTCCTGTATCATCAATAAATATGGTAAGTGCCTTGCTAACAAAGGTTTTTATCTGGACTGTTTGTCTTGGCATCAATGCTAGCTTTTGAAAAAGATAATAAATACTACTGGGATAAGTTACATTAATTGCCGATTTAGTTCTGTTTTCAGCTTTTAGCACTGTTTTTTCAGATGACTCTTCTGTATTTCTTCAATACTTCTTCTTTCACGGCCTCTTCTCTCGTGTCATTAGTGATAGGACCAGAGGGAATGGTTTCAAGCTACGGCAGGGGAGATTCAGGCTGGACATGAGGAAGTATTACTTTTCAGAAAGGGTGGTCAGGCACTGGAATGGACTGCCCAGGGAGGTGGTGGAGTCACCGAGCCTGGGGGTGTTCAAGGAAAGGCTGGATGTTGTGTTGAGGGACATGGTTTAGTGGGAGCTATTGGGGGTAGGTGAACGGTTGGACTGGGTGATCTTTTAGGTCTTTTCCAACCTTGGTGATTCTATGATTCTATGATTCTATGATTCAAGGGACAAATCCTCAAGTAATATTGTGCTCTGTGTTGTCTACCATAAAATGCTGGTAGATCTTGATTGGTGAAGTAGTAGTCACAGGGAAAAATAAGTGTAAAAGAAAGCTACTGTCAAGAAAATTCTTGAGTTGCTTTTTCAAGAGTCAGTCAAATATACAGAGCATCACAGTACAGCATTAAAAGAGCCACCATGTGTTATCAGTGTATTGATTTTAAATCCATCACTTCTTCAGTTGTCACTTTCTGTTCACAAAATTATCAACAATATTTAACCTTACACTATAATTTTGAAGGGATTATCCATAGCTGTACTGCATGTGTAGAGACTGGAAAAACTGAAAAGTTTGCTTAATACTGTGATGATGGTTGATCAATTATTGTGGTCTTATTAACTCCAAGACATTCCTAGTTCTGCAGCAACACATTCAGATTTAGAAAGAAGGCTGAATATTTATCTAGCTGTAGGGATGTGAGTTACTGTGAGTCCTCAATGCAATTTCTGCTCAGAATTCAGTGCAGTATGCTTTGTAAACTAGTTTGGTCTTTATTTTGATAGAATTTGGAAATGGAGAATCTGAAAATATGCTTGTTAATGTCTTTATTTATTAGTAAAGCTCTTATACCAACTCATCAAAGCAGTGGCTTAGTGATGTCTGTGTTGATAGCCAAAGACCGGTGGGTAAAATGGTGATAGATGGATCCAATACTTGTGCTGCATGTGCATCTTGTATTTTTGGAAAAAATGTTTCTGAATTTGAAGTTTGACCACTCAGGCTGATTGTTATTGCCTATGTATATAGAAGAATGCAAATTTTTTGCAGCGTATCAAACACTGGCTGAGGAAAGACTCCTCTTGCCTCTGGACATGGGAATTCTGGCAAGTAAAGGCAGAACAAACCATGTGCAAGGAACAACCTGGGCATGCATGCAAAGAGTAAGAAATATATTAGCCATATTTCTTTATGTGAAGCACTAAATGCCAAGCAGTGGCAGTACCTGCTTCATTCTTGAATTGATAAATAGGTAACTATCTTGCTTTTCTCCAGCTGTGTACCAAAGAAAGACTTATGTGAAGAACTATTGTGTTTGTGGCTTCTATTTGCGTGGGTACTCAGTTCAAAAGCAATAGGGACAATGGCGAAGATGCTTACAGTTCCTCTTTTGTTTATTTGAACTACCTTTTACCTAGTATTTTGTGATGCAAGAAATGAATGTGAAATGCTAATTAAAATGGCATTTGATAGGAATTGCTTCAGGTAGGAAGATGGAAAAAGTAATAGAAACAACCAGTTGTTCTTGGAAGATGATTATGATGGTGCAGTCAAAACATGAGTAGATTTTATTGATTGGCACCAAGATGAAAAAATGCAATGAAATGTCAATGAAAGGAATGCAGATTTTATCTTTTTGGTAGTCAGTGTTCTTAATGGGATAGTCAATAACACTTTAATGTTGGAATATTTATTGGTTAAAGCTGAAAAATGTTAGAATAGCTGTAAGGGAAAGAGAGTAAATAGAATAATGATGAATGAAAATAAAAAAAACATTTCATAGTTTTAAGAATTCAAATCTGCTTAAAGCTTGTATTTAAATTGCATGGAAATGTACTGAACTGTAGAAGTGGTCCTAGTTTGTGGACAGTATATGTCACTGGAAATGAACATGAACTAGCTAAGCACTTTTGAACTTCACTTCAAATCTGTTGTCAAATCTGATTATTGATGAAGGAGCTTTATGTTAGGCACATAAATATAGCAAACTTTTGTCCAAAGGCTCAGTTTGTACTCTTTTTCCACAGAGTTTATTGAAACTTACATGAGAGAAATGAGCTTTTGGTCTCAAACTTATCATGAATATGGGAAATTGTGTTCACAAATGTAAAGTTATGGTGCTGAATGATGACTTGTCTCTTCGGTGACAGAACTGCTCTGAGGAGCTGCTCTCATCCTTACTTACCAATTTTAACTGCTTAGCTACAGTATGCTCTGTAATCTATACTGGAGGAGAAAAAAAAAAAAAAGAAAAAATAATCCACATGGTATTTGGAACTAAAAATTCAAGTTTTCATTTATTTTTATCTAAAGCTGTGTTTCATATAACCTGTGAAACAGTGGATCATGGATGCGCAAACAGTTGAACAGAAACAGTAGCTGATAGTTACCTGTATCAGCAGAAGAGGAAGGCAGTGACCATCTTCAGCCTGATTCTTGTCACGTAACTGAACTCTCAAAGGGAGAGGAATTCTATACAGAATTTAGAACAGTATTCTGGGAATTGGGGAAAAAAAACAAAAACAAAAAAAGAAACTATGTATAGACTTCCCTCTATATTTCTCAGCAGGACAGGAACTTTTTGCTTTTCTTCCCTAAATTGTTATTAAAAGTTGAGCTATTTTGTCAGAGTAACTCAGCACGTTGTGGCTGATTGAGCAAAAAAAAAAAAAGAAAAAGAAAAAAGATGATTACATTGGTTTCCATCTCCTCTATTTTGAGAGTGAGATCATCAACATGTACAAGGAGGACTTCCCTGCTGTGTATGTACTTCCAAACTTAGCCCTTGGCTCTATCACTTTTTTGTTAATCTGCTGTACTTCTGAAGGAATCATAGGGCGCTTCTCCAGAGGTCTAACTCTGCAGGTGTATTTTCTTATCAATTTTCATCAGTACTTTTAATCCTGTGGGTGAAACCTAGAAAGTAAAATCATTTTCCTTAAGTGTGTTCATTCAGTGTGTGTTCGATTGAATGTTCAAGTCAGTTTTGTAGAGTAGACCTTTAAAGTTGCCAGTTATTTTGCTGTAATAACAATTAGACTTGGGTATCGATTATTAATATATCACTGTTACTTTAATTGTCAGGAAAAGGATAGTTGATCCCAGACACTCAACTACAGCAATGTCACAGATAAATTGTATCTGAATACTTGTGTCCCTGACATAAAAGAAATCTTAGAGTGAGATCAGAAGTGCCACAAGGGGAATAAATGTTGGGGATCACTTTAAAAAGGCTTGCAATCAAGGTAACGTTCTCTGTGCCAATGATGACATGGTCCACAGGAATATACAGCTGACTCTGCTTTCTGGGGACTCAAAAGAGTATTTGCTGAGGATTTATGCTGTTTCACAAAGGCCTCAACAGTGAGCAATTCTCCAGTTGCTTTAAAAAATAGCTTTTTGGAATCTCAAGTTCACCAGGGGAGAAAGAAAAAGAAAAAGAAAAAAAACCCACCCACACACAAAAAACCAACTGATTGCTGATTGTAGCAAGTTAATACGAGTGCTCTTCTACTAGAAATTCATAGTTTATAGCATCTTTATGATGACAAAAGAAACTGTTTTTCTGAACAGATAGTGGACACTCTTATTTTGCCTGTGGCATGAAAGATTTCTCTGAGATTTTTGAATGTCCATTATAATTTTCAAGGTGGGTTTCTAACAGATAAAAGCCATCCACTGTTTAAATATCCCATTTTGTGTCATTTGTCAAACATTATAATGTTGCTAGAGACACAGATTTGTAGGATACTGTATTCATATCTACTGCAATCATTTACACTTTTTGGTATTTAAAAATACATCTATAAATATAATGAACATACTTCCACTGCTAGTATGGATTTCCTAAATCATGTTTTTAAATTTGAAAATTCATCTGAAATCTTGGTTTTGTTTTTACTCTATGCTTTATATTTTGAAATAAGTGTATGAATTCGAGGTCACTCTATTTTTAAACTTAATATCATTTTATTTAACACAGTATTATTTGACACAATTCAAAATTATGTCCAGGAAGCATATGCTGTTAGATTAGAATTCATGCTCCAGTTCTTGTCAACAATCCAATTTTTGTCAACAACAGGAAGTGTTTTGGAAGTTGTTTCGTAAAACAAGATATTAGCATTGCTCCCTGCAACCTCTTTTTTTTTTTTTTTTTCCTACAGAAGTTGAAACTGTGTGTAAAAGAAAAAGGAGAGAGACCATGTCAGTATACAAAGCGGGAATCGAATGCAAATGATGGGGAAAAGTAGTCCCTCATGAGCAGTTTTGTTGAACAGAAATGTAAACATGCTCAGATTACACAGACTATTCAATCTCAATAGGATGAAAATGTGTGTGTACATACCTGTATTTTGTTTTATGTTTCTAAATGAGTAGCTATGGGAACCTGAAACTGAAGTGCAAACTGGTGGTGAGGGAAGAAACTTGAGTTTTAGCAAATGGAACCTCATTTTAATGCTGCTGTAGAGAAAGAATGTTGAAGAAACAGCATGAGAAACAAACTTAGCAACTGTACTTAGCTGTTGGTAAAACTGTTAATTGCTTATCTGCTGGATATATGCCCATCTCTTTGGTCTCAGGTAATCTGAAAATGTAATTCTTAGAGTTTTTCTTTCCTCTGTTTCATCATTTCATTCTTTTGTGTCTGCCCTCTTACTGTGTCAGATATCTTTATGGATGCTTCCTTCTGTTCAGTGCTGTAAAAAAAAAAAAAAAAAAAAAAAAAAAAAAAAAGGGGGGGGGGGGAGGGGTAGTTTTGTTAAGTGCTGTAGAATAAAGGCAGTCCTTACTCTCTTTTGCCCCCTAATGTGTTGATAGAATTCTTTGAACATCAGAGTTCTTACATGCTCATTTTATTTCTCCACTAGGCATGACAGGTATTTAAAAGAACGTTATTGAAATGGAGACTAGTCTAAAACAATTTCCAGAGCTTATAATGAAGTCTGAATTTCTTGCATATTTTTAGACTCTATTTATAAGAGAATTAAAACTAATTATTGGAGCATCTACAACTATAGAAACTTAACCTGGTGAATCTTTCCAAACTAAAGCAAAGCTAATTTAACCAAAATTTAATCAGTTCTTCACTTCCTTGTGTATCTCCTTCTACATAATGTTATTCTTCTTGCCTCTCAAAGATCATGCTAAATGGTATTTGAGTGCAGACATGATATCCTGGTGTTCATTATTAACCTAGGGTGTCATTTTCTAACTGTATCTCTCTGTCTTGGCTAATCTGTTTGTACAGCACTTGTGTATGGAGAAAATTTCTGTTACTTTAAAAGGTAAGTTTCCTAGCTAGTGAGTTCACATAATCTCTAGAGTAATGGAATGCCTCAAGATGTTTGTATCTCTCCCTGAAGATTTAACAAGCCTGGTTTTTAAAGTAGAACTAAAGTTCTAGTTTAAAGTTTAGTTTTAATAGTTTTGTTCACTTAGGAGAACTACAGTACTAATGGTAAACTTAAGCATTTTGCGAGATTATAATCAGGTTACTATTCTTATTTCTTGAGCATATTCATATACTATCATCAAGCTTGGGGCACTCAAGATAAAAGGATATGAATTACAGAAGACTATAAAGCTGCATGAATTTTTGCTGATAAATCAAAATCACAGACTGATTTTTGTTGATTTAAGCTCAGTCAATGCATGGATATGGAAACAGATCTGGGAGATAGGTACAGTAAACTGAAACAAATCTGCTTATTCCTTACCTTCCATCATGGAGTTTGTGTGAGGCTAATCCAGTCTCAAAAATAATACTTAGGAGGAAGCACACACGTACATATGTGTGTGTGTGTTCTGTATTTTTATCTATCACCTTGTTAGCTTCTACTTTTGGTCTTCTCTAATGCCCTAATTTGTGTATTTAAAAAATACATGCTTGCAAATGAACACTTGGATAAAGGTCTCCGGCTGCCTTTGTTTGAAGTACAATGGGAAGGTCTAGTACAATGTTCATATTCTTGTAATGAAGCCTGTATGCTGTGATGTGTAGCAGTGAATTACTTCTTGTTACGCTTTACTATGTTAGCAGGAAGTTCAATTTGCATATTGGAGGAATGATGGCCTGAGTCTTTGGTAATGACCTGGTCTTCTCTTTGCTGGTCTGTCTTAGCAGATTTGAAGCAGAAACACAAAATACAGATGGATCGGCCTTAGTGTTATCTGAGTGTTATCTTAAAGGCTGTATAACAAATTGATCATCTTCTTGTAATACAAGAGACTGAAGTGTCTCATCTGCTCATAATGCATTTTACTAAAGGAACTGAAGAACAGCTGGACTGAATATCTTTTTCGTAGCTGATAAATGCTGCAATATCTAAAAAGAGCCTCATCTGAGTGTATGAACTAGACTTGGTAAAATGGATTTAAAGAACCTACTTTCCAGACTCCTGCGAGTTCTTACACTTGATTTCTCTCACTTACGTAGTCTGTTTCTTGGGCCTGTTTGTGCTAGGCTTTATATATGTGTACACATGATGACAGTTCCTTTAAAAAGTAGAGGTTACCATCCTTGTCTATTCCATATTTCATAGCTTCCCTTCCTTTACTTCCAGCTTTTGGGAAATAGCTAATTTAGAAACACAATGGCAAAATCGTTGCGAAGGATATTGGATTATTTGAGGCTATTTTGAGAATCTCTTTGCTTAGATGGGTTTAGTTTTTAAGTGGTCGAGCATATAATTTTGTCTAAGAACTCGAGTCTTCCAGGAAGACACCTATGAAAGGGTACTGTTCTGACATCCTGTTTATTGAACTTTTGCCTGCTATTGACATAGTTTGAACCATAGTTTTGAGAATCTGGTCTTTCTTAGTTCTTTCAGTAACAGCTAACAGCAGTTTTCAGTAAAATACCAGTTCAACAAGAAGTGCAAAGTCCTGCACCTGGGGCAATACAACCTGTGATATCAGGACACCAGATGATCTTTAAGGTTCCCCTAACTTAAGGCATTCTATGATTCTATGTCCTGAGACAATGCCACAAGCTCCTCTCACCTGTTAGCTGTCCAGTTTCATGAAGAAACTGTGCTTAAGTTTAGGCACAGACACACTGCTCTCCCTCAATAATAAAATATCACTGCTTGGAAGATCCTGCAGAGAGTAAAGTCTCAAAACCTAGGAAGTTTCTCATCGTTGTCCAGCACCAAGAAAACCAGTGTACACGGATACTTGGTAATACACTGCATTTGCCTTCTCGTGATGGAGAAAACTAGCTTGGAGACTTAGAGATTTAGAGCTCCATGTGGCACTGTTTATATTCCCATTAGTCATGCTGCAGAAGAGAAGGCTGAGGGGAGACTTCATGGTGGCCTACTATTTCCTCATAGGGGAGTGGCCCTACTGGAGCATGGGTTGGACCAGATGGACCCAGAGGGCCTTGCCAATTTAAGCTGTTCTAGGATTCTTTCCACATACTTGTTACAGTGAATAAAACTCAGAAGAGCCTACATTTTTTCCTCCTGTATGTGAGCTTGTTATCTAATTAAATATAATTTCCTTTTTTGCCTCATTGCTCTGAGGAATAAGGCTTAGAGAATTGTATATCATTTCCTTCCAAGTCCACTGACTCTTGAGTACTCAAAGACATGCCTTTTCTAGTACAAACAAGGTATTTCTGCTGAGTGACTGACTAGACAGAACATAAAAATTAAAAAAAAAAAAAAAAAAGTTTCTGCAATCAGAAGCGTACAAGGGGGAGATCTTGGGATACAAACACTTTTGCTAACATCAGACATTTTTCTCCTTATAAATCACTGTAATCTTCATTCATTACTTTCTTGACCTGGGGAAGAGACTTTAATGTGGCCAAAACTGGTGACAGTTACAAGGTTCTTTACCTGTTTTCATAGTTTTTTCCTCAAGGAATTGTGAGATTTTTAAAACGAAGAAACTACTGCCTCCCTTTCTGACTGTTTCTTGTGCTTACTGCGAAGCTGTGTGTTTTGAACTTTCCTAGGAAACTGCGTTCCTTGGAAGACTTGGAAACAGATCCTTGCTACTTCTGAGTTGCATTTGGCTTGTTTTGCAAGGATAGTAGGATTTTAAATAATGCTTTAGGAACTTAGTTATGTATCTTTACCTGGGAGGCGTTAAATACATAGCTACAATAATCCATTGTAATTCTCATACATGTGACTTGTGAAGGACTATGATCACAAAGGTAGGAAGGTATCAAACTCTTCCCTCCAGTGGCCAAATACCAAAAATTTTGATGGTTCTTAAATACTTATATTAGCCTGAGTTCCACTGATACTTTCCATACATAGATAATGCATACTCAATATAGGTAGGAATAGAAATTTGGATGAAATCTGGAGAATACTTCATATTTCGTGTAAGAATTCTTCCATGGAAATGCTAGTCATAAAAATGATATTGTAATAATAGGGATGTTGCACCTGTTGTGATTTGAGGTTTAGTAAAACATGATTTAAAGGAAGGAAATTAGGTCAGCTGTTACAGAGAAAATATATTTAGTAAAACGGAAAAGCTCTTGGTCATGCAGGTGCTTTATCATGTTTGACATAAGTGCAGTGAATATCAAGATGCCATCTAAACCACTTCTGAATTAATATCCCTCTATGAAGCCAAAGCCTCTTGTGAAGACTGTTTGGGAGAATCAAAACAAATGTGATGCATCACAGTAAACTGTAACATGAGGAAAGAAAAAAATGTTTGGAAAGTATTTTGAGAAGACAGTCATGTAATTTCAGACTTCCTGATCCTTATCCTTGAGAGAGATTTCTAAATATCTTCAGAAGAAGAAGTTTGGAAATGAAATTTCATTAATTCTGTTGAATATGGAATGAATTCTGTAGTCTGAGGTTGAATCGCGAGGTAATCAAGAGTGTGAACTGTAGAAAGGTATGACCTCATCATTATGATTTACAGAGGTTATTGTACAGTAATAAGGCAACTTTTTCTCTAATGATGTCAGTTACTTAATTTTCCTGCTTCTGGTGGTTGACAAATTGAGATCACCCAGGCATTGTTTGGTCTTTCCCACTGTAAATGGAAATAAAAAATTTCCTCCTGTATTACTTTTCTGCTTCAGTCGTGATCTTCATTTCTCTGGGCGAAATTGTCACTTGATCACATGCTCACTAAACATCTGGCGATCTTTAAGGCAAAGCAGTTCCAATTTTCCTAAATTATGCTTCATGCATTATGCAAGCATTACTTCATTAGACATTGAGATGAGCTATCAAGCTACATTGTTTGGTCAAAATAATGTAGGCTTCTCATCTTGATGTTGGCTTGAAATCAGACAAACAATTTTGGATAAATTCAGTTCATGCAATCATTTTTGCTTGTGATTCAATTAAGGTATATGTAAAGATCTAGGTAAACACAGTTAATGATTTTGTCTCTGTTCTTGACTTATGCTGATACCTATACATAATGTTTGAAATGGAATTAACAGTAAAAGAGCTAAATTAGTCTCTCAGGAACTATGCCAAACATAAATTTAGTCCAAGTTCTAAAATATTCCACATGGAAAGGCTCATAATAATGAGGTCCAAAGTAAACCCAAGTTTATTTTGGTGGTAGAACACGTTGGATCCTCATTGACTTCTGTCTTTTCACTTAATTTGCACTATTGGAAAAGGCAAAGACAAACACCAATATATTTCTACAGGGAATTTCTACTCTGTTGGATGGGCTGAGTAAACATGACATACGCTGCAGAGAAGGATCTGCCTGGTGCCTGAAGCCGTATGCTTAATTCCACAGGGACACAGATTCTCACCTGATGTAAATGGCAGACTGCATCAACACAAATGGAAATGGGTCCATATATGCTAGTCCACAGGCTGAAGCTTCTAGAGGTTTTATTTGTCTAATTACTTTTAATTCCAATTAATCCATTAGGCAGTGACTTAGTTTTTCATGCGTAACACTGAAGTCTTTAATAAAATTCTTTTGTAGAGCTTATTTAATAAAAAGCGAAACAAAAATAATAATGAGGAAATTGTCCAGTTGCAGTCACCTGAAAGCTACTAAGTTTGCCTTCATTATTTTCCCCTCAATGTGTTCTCTAATTCTCTTGTATCTGAAATTGTATCTATGCAAATACGTCTGAGTATTTCTTTGCGGTCTGGATGATACTGTAAAAGTGATATAAAGAAAGTGAAAGTGAGAAGAAATGTAGGAAACCCAGGAGAACTTATTACAAACATAAAGGTAGACCTGTATTTTGGAACTCACCTAACTGGATTGTGGCACAGCTAGATTAATAAATTGCAAAGGGAAGGTGATTAAGGAGTTACTTAGGAGTTCCTCTGGATTTCAAAAATGTCTGCCTGAACTGGTAGTATTAGAATATTCTAGCTAGTGAGGACAAAGAAGGTGATGCACTGACTGGTCAGCTTGGGAATATTTTTCAGTTTAGCCCAAATTTATGCTCAGAACTTTTGCTGACATGCTTGGGACTGTGACTTCTTTCAAAATACATCACCAGGAAAGTCAGCAGCTAAAATATGGAATCAGTGTGATCTGTTAATAAAGGCCTCTGTGATTGGAGAGTCAGCAATGGGGGTCCAATTGTTGGGTAGAAGTACCGTTACTGGCAGTCACATTTGCTAGCATTGCTCTGTTTCATCTTTAATAAACTTTAATAAAAAACTTGAGAGGCTATCTGAGAGGGTGGTGAGGCATTGGAACAGGGTCCTCAAGGAAGTGATCTGAGCCCCAGTCCTGTCAGTTCAAGATGTGTTTGGACTTACTGCTCTTAGATGCTTGGTTTGCCCCATGTGAAGTCAGGAGTCAGACTTGATTCTTGCAACTCAGGATATTCTACTATTCTGTGAACCTTATCAAGTTATCAAGTAGGAAAAAACAAACAAAAAAAACACACCTTTGATTTACTTTTCAGACAAAAAAACCTCCTTATTTGCTTAGTTTCCAATCCAAACCTGGAAATGCCTTTTCTGCTAATATGCCTTGCTCTGTATATATATGGAGGTTCTGACAGCATCGATAAGCATCTCTGAAATTTCAAACACTCCATAGGTATAGAGTTATTAAGAGTCTTCAGAAAACTCTTTAAATAAAATGACATACAATTCAGTGATCAGAACCTTCATTAAATAAAAATGTGACACATGTAAAAAATGTGTCAGCCTCTAAATAAATGATCTGACTTAAACTGAATATTGCATGGAAGCCGAAGTCAGTAACTTGGTTTGAAAGTGCTCCTTTGTTATTTTTGTGTCTAAATGAACTTTGCATACTGATTTCCATTTTCATTCACACTCTGCAAACCTTCCATGGGTTAATTCACCAATTGCTTTTGTTTTGTATTTTTCAGGATGTGACCAAAACAAAGACATTTTTATTTAAAAAACTATAGGCAATATTACAGTAGCTAGTAATTTGTTTCAGTTGATCTATCCTGAATTATAAAATTACAAGAAAATTTATAATTATATTTGTAAAATAGATAAGGATTACGCTAGAACTTCATTGAACGTCTATGTGGTATTTTTCTCTCTAAATAGCAGTTTTCAGGTGAATATTTTGATGATTCGATGTACATCCCTTGATAGTAGATAATTATCACAAAGCTTGCAGTTGTCAAGAGTGGTTGAGACAGAGTAGTTTGGCCACATCTGAAAGGAAACCAGGAAGAAACATTTGTTTTTTCCCATTCAAAAATGAGCAACCCTCTCCCTGAGCTGTACTATCTCACACTCCTTAGAAAGGACATAAAATGTCAAGGCTTTGGAGAGGAGGAGGGAGAGAAAGATGTTTCCTGTATGTCAGGGATGCCTTCTGCTGTCACTGTGAAAATCTGCCTTCAAGTCTGTTTGCACATGCACTGCAGAGAAAAAACTATTTTAGTATCTTAAATCCCTTGATTCCACCTGTGTTGCATATGTTTCATTCTGAAAGTGGGCCTGGAGAGCTTACATTTGAGCTACTACATTTGTTTGGAAAGAATGGCATTCTGTGCTGCTAGTGATCCTGCTGCACCAAGGCAACATGGAGGAGGGAATTCCCTGATGGCAGTGGACGTGGGATTGGAGATAGAGTCAGGTGCTGAAATGCACAAAGTAAATGTAACTAGAACTGCTTAGATGTGGCTATTTTGAACGAGGTAGAAGCTAGAATGAGAGACTGGCTGAGCATAATGAGTAGGAGTGGACCGAAGAGTATGGAGAAATCAAGACTGAGGATAAAAAGAGCGGGGCAGGGCTGGGGGTGTGAAGAGGGATACAGTAGGGAGAATGGATGGGAAAATCCATCAGAAGAGCCTTCAGGTGTCTAAGAGGATTCTTGTTCTTCCTGATAGAGACAGGATTTGATTGCAGGAGTTTACACCTCCTGGCTGGAAGGCTACTGAAGCTGAGTAATTAGCAAGTTTTAAATTATTATTGCTTTCTATTCCACAGTCATTTCCATAAGTTCTTGGTACCCTTCTTACGGTGTTTGTTTCATATTCTCATAGATAATGGAAAATACATCTACTGAATAGGCATGGTATAAGAAAATCACAGTGATCAGTAAATTGGATGAGGAAAGTAATACAATCTGTGTTTTGAAGGGAGAAGCTTACAGACAGCATATAATACTCCATGATATGTTTCCAGGTAACATGTGATATGCTGTGGTTGTGGAGAGGCAAAGAGTAACAGAAATCTTTCTACTTTCTTTCTCTGTAAATATTCTGTTATAGTTAGCCAAGGAACACTGATTTAATAGAAAGGCTACCAGTTTAGATTCAGTGTATTTTGCTTGAAGTCATACGGTATATTCTACATCTTGTTAGAATACAAATGTAAAAGCTTCACAGATTTTTATGGGTAAATTTATTTCCTGCTCACATATTTACTTAAAACTAGTGCATTATGGCATCAGCTTGTGCTCTTTAATGTTACCCTTGTAAATGGTCAAACACAGCCTACAGATGCAGTCTTCAACTATTTTCAGTATGAGAAATCCTGTAAAAAGGATTGTAACAATTATTGATTCTAATACTAGCCATTATTTCTTGTTCCACTTTGAGTGGAACAAACAGATTTCTATCCAAAATAGGTTGCTTACTCAACCTGTAGCTGAAAAGCAGGACCTGGAACACAGTCTGCTGCTTTTCTGATTATACTCTATAAAGATTCTCAGCAGATCAGTGTTTTTTTTCCCCGCATCTCAATTTTACCCAACCTATTTTTTTTTTTTCCTCTCAAAAAAATTTGTGTATTTTTAGAAAGCCTCTGAAGTAAATATGACAATGTTGATATTTTGGGGTCTTGGGTTTTGTTTTCTTTAGAGGACATCTATGTGGTAAATTTGCAGTCTCCTTCACTCATGGTTCCCTTTTTTTTTCTTCTTCTTCTTTTTTTTTTTTATATTTCTTTTTTTAGCATGTCTTGTTTCAGTCTAGTGTTAGTCATTACATTTTTTGAGCTATTACATGTAAGCAACTGTTTATTTCCTCCTGTGCACTGATGGCAGGTTTTGTTGTGTTTTCTTACTAGTCTCTGCTAATGGCTTTGAAGGCATATTTGGCTCTAAATACACAGAAAAGCTTGATGCAAATAAATTATTGTTAAAGTTTTTAGATATGACAACTGTCCTAAGTTTTCAAGCCAGTGATTTCTCTTCATAAAACTTGCCCACAGACAAAATTTGTTAACAGCAAAAACACCGATCAGTTTCCAAATTACAACTTCATGTGATAAATCAACCTACTTCTTTAGTGAGGAACCCAAATTCAAAATGAGAATAAATGTTTTTAGATTTGATCCTTGGCTGGGGAGGGTAGTGAAAGAACTAATTTCTAAGGTGTCACTCCTTAACAAAAACAATGCTATTTGATCAGGCTATTATAATTGCATGTCATGCTAAGCTTGCTAAACAGGTTAACTGCTGAAAGCAGGAAGAGGGATCTGATCACTCAGAGGAATAGCTCCTCCTTTGCTCTTGATGTAGAATTGGAAATATTTTCTGAAGTTGAAATATTTTCTGAAGTCCACAGGTTCTTTTGCATCTTGAATGTGTTTGATTTTTTTTCTGATATGTTTCAACTGTGCTATGCAGGTGAGTGGCTTAGCTCCATATATTAATGCATTAAATGCATGGCAGCACAGCCCTTTCTACCCTTTTTATGCTGTAATTCCATAAAGAACACAGACTCCAAGAGAGCCCTGCTGAAAAGATTTGTAGATTTGCCTGCAGATTCTGGAAGGAAATGACAGAATCACTTTGCACCTGCAATCTTCCATCTCTTGTGTTGTAATAAGCAATTTAGTGTTGTCAGTTATTCCCTTTACGGGCTGTGGCCATAAAATTTTGTCAGACCTTTTCTTCAGCAAAGAATCAGTGGGCACATTTAGACCGTTCTTTTGTCAGGTATGCAAGACACAGTGCAATCTTTTTAAGTCATTCAAACGAGGAGGGATATCTGCTGTTGTCCTACATGTTATACAGGTAGTGCTTCATAATGGAGAGAATGAAAGATGTACTGCAAAGGGAAGTGTTTCCATTTTTGTGGTTTTGCTAGATATGCCTTCACGTTAAGGAGGTGTTTGCTTGCCTTACTTACTCTGATACTCTCAGCTGGCTTTGTGACAGAAGAATGTTTCTACACCATGTTCTTACAAACACTTTAAAGTTGTATTTACTTTAATTTATAGCTCACAGAAGCTGTCCTGGCAGTTGTTTTTCAGGCTGCAAAAATTCCATAGTTGTTTGTTATGGCTGTATATTGATTGGCTTGGTCTTTGTTAGTGAACACTGAGTTGAAAATGTCTGTGTTTTTATGCAGTGCTAGCTACACAGGGAATACAGTCCCTGGCTGAGGGTTCTTTGTACAAAAAGAATAAAAATACTCTGTTATGGGCAAAGAATAATTTAGTGCCTAAGAGGGAATGGTGAGTATGTAATGGCAGCAGCTGAAGCAAAGTTAGCAAAGGGGGAAAAAAGTTACCTCAATAATTACTAATCTTGAAAATTTTCTTAGAGAACTAAATTGTAGACCACACAAATGAATGGGTTTTATACAAACCTTAAAGCTATGCTTAAATACACTTTCTTTATCTAGAGTAATAAAAGCAAAAGTTATCTTCTATGTCATTGAACTGATTCCATGGTTGTGCAGCAAGCCATGTAAGCTAGTGCTGTTCATTTATTCTTCTTTTTTCACCTAAACTCGTTTTCCAGTTTTGTGGATTAGTTGACTAGATTTTTCAGTTTAGATCAGTAAGATGAAGTGAATAGCTTGTTCTTTTGCAGGTCTAGGGGAGAATCACATCATACGCAGTATTGAATGTACAACTGCTTTTCCATATTTCTTACATTTCTTACATTATAGGAGAGCGTGAAGTCTAGGCTGCCAAATACTTTGTGCTGGATACAATAAATGAACAGAGAAAGAGATTATCTTGGCACAAAACAAGAGGTGAAGGGAAGCTGGAGAGAGAATTGATCACTTTACTGAACTTCCACTTACACAGTCTGCCACTGGTAGAGGTGGAAAAAAAGCCACTGTCTGGCCAGTTGTATTTTCTGTTGAGGGTTACTACTGCAAGGTGTTGACACTATGTGGCTAAATGGAAATACGATTATACTCAACATAAGAGAAACATATAATGAGAATATCATGTGGTAAGTGAATGGAAGAGCTACTGAAATCTGTTAATTGTAGCACGTTAGAAAGGAGTCTGCTCTCTGTTTCTCTGATTTCTTCTCCCTAGGCAATTTAATTCACCTTTGTTCCATTTATTTCTTAATTTTACTCAATTTCTTTTGAAAACTCCTCTTTCTGTCTTTTCTTCCATTTTTATATAGTTTTTCTGGTCCTTATTTACCTTACCTCCTCCAGCACAAGCGTGGCCCAGCTGGCTATGCTTCTATAACTATGCAAGATTTTGTTTCTTCTTTCTGTCCTTGTTCTGTCCTGCCTAACATTTCTTCAGGATATGAAACATACAATGGCATGTCCTGATTTTGTCTGCGATGGAGTTAATTTTCTTCCTGGTAGCTGTCATGGCCCTGTATTTTGGATTTGGGATGGGAATAATATTGATAATACTTCTTTGGACTGGCTGGGCGTTGGCTGGCAGTAGCAATTGCTGAATATAACCAGTGATTGTGTAAGCATAACTTGTTTTATTTTTTTATTCTTTTACCATTATTGCTTCCTTTTCTGTCCTTTTTTTTTACCTCAGCCCATGAGTTCTACCTTTTTTCTAATTCTCTCAAGTATCCCACAGTGAGGGGAGGGAGAAGACCGGCTGTATCATGCTGAGCTGCCTTCCACGTTAAACACAACAACAGTGGATAGCAGGATTGTAGTAGATTTTACCCTTCGTATAATTGCCATCTAATAAATATGAATAACCTTAAATGCGTACTTCTTGCCTAATATGCAGTCTGCATTGAAATGAAAAATATGAGGGATACTTGAATAAATGTCAGCTCTTGCAGTTGTAACATTTTAAGATTGCAAATGTCAATGTATGCTATGTAATGGTATTTGCCTGTTTGTGAAGTACATTATAATCACCGATGGATGAATCTTAAAATGTCTTAAAGTTCACACAACTTTTTCAATGCAAAATTTAGATGCTTTTAAAAACTACTGCTATTTTTCAATTACAAATCAAAGTGGATCAAGATAACTAAGAAGATATGGAAGCATTCAGAATGAAAATGCGAGCCACAACGAATTTGAGTGGTAAAGCATTGCTGAAGGTGTATGGTTGAAAATTCTCATCATTTTAGATATTCCTGATCTTGGAAAGAAATATTAGCAGCAGAGGCCTCTCATTCATTAAACATGCAGTTGCAAAAATGGCATGGGAAAGAGGTCAGTAATCAGTGGGCCAGCTGAAAAAAAACTGAAGAAATTCAAGTTTCTCCTATTAACCTGCTCAGCTTCTTTCTTCTTAAATGGAAACCTTTAAATGGTGATTGCAAGAGCAGGGAGTGATCCTTTCCACAGGCAGTGATTTTCAGTTTTTAATGTTGGGCTTCTCAAGTGATAAACAAAATATAAGAAAAATAAAATGCATACATTATTGGTGTTTTGCTTTTTTAAATTCATACGGAGCCATCAATCTGAAAAGAAAAAAAAAGTAGGAAACAGTCATTGTGTTCACACTCAGAATAATGGAATAATTTATGTTAGAAGGGAATTCTGGAAGGCTTGTCATCTGGTCATCTAGTCTAATCCATACTCAGAACAGGTGCCATTAGATCAGGTTGCTCAGGGACTCAGCTAGTGCAGTTTTGTGTCTCTGTGGTCTGTATTCCCCAGCTTCTCTGTACAGTCTGTTTCAGTGTGGTTAACCACTTCAGCGGATTAAAAAAAGTGAACTTAGATATAACTGGAAATTCCTGTATTCTGTGTTCATTGCCTCTTGTCCTGTCTCTGTGTTCTTTATCTCCTCACTAGACAAGCAATGAATTCTCCTTAGCCTTTTCCTTAAGCTGGACATATTTAGTTCTCTTAATCTTTTTTTCATATGTTGTGCTTTCCAGTCTCCCAGTGCTCTTGATGGTCCTCTGCAGGATTTGCTCTAGTATGTCAGTGTCTTGTACTACGGAGCTCCAAGCTGGCACAATGTTCCCCCTGCAGTTTCATGAATGCTGGACAGGGCAAAATGTTTCTGTCCTTCAAGTCCCACTATCTGTTCTGTTATCAGTGCAGCTCCCTGTGTGATTGGCTTTTATCTCTGCAACAACATCCTGATGATATGTGGCTAACTTGTCCACCTGTTTCCTTGAGTCCTTTCAAGCAGAGTTATTTCCTAGCCTGTCAGCAGCCAGCCTGTCCTTTTTCATGGAGTTATTTCATCCCAGATGCAAAAGTTTGCATTTGTCTATGTTGAATTTCATGAAGTTTCTGTCAGCCCACTTCTCCAGCCTATTGAAGTATTTCTGAGTAGCAACACAGTCCTCCTGCATGTTGCTCACTTCCCCCAGTTTGATCCACACTTTTTGAGATAACAGCATGTCCCATCACTCAAGTCATTCTTAATGACATGAAAGAATACTGGATTGAAATGTGTTGATCCCTTTGTAGACTGATGACATGCACATGATCACAACGATCCAGCAATTTTCTGTCCAACTGATACTCTGTTTATTTAATTCTCCTCTCGCCAACTCATCTACAGGCATAGTTTGGAAAGCCCATTCACATACCATTTGTATCTCATGATGCATGTCTGAGTTTTGTTTTTCCATTCTAGGTTTTTCAAATTACTCTTAATCAGAGTTTAACTATTCCTTCTGATCTAAGCAAGATTGACATTGTTTAGGAAGGATGCATTTTTAATATGATAGTTGACTATGCATGGGTCAGGCAAACAGGAGATGAATTAGATGGTACAGTTTTAATGTAGCAATGTGTTACTTATTACAGGGCCAGACTGACCATAAAATGATAAAGAAGAGTTAGGGAGCTTCATGACTGATTATTCTCAGGCTGCATATACAGAGGCAAACAAATTGATGGGTATCTCTTTCTTTCTTGATATTTAGGACAGTGGCTGGTTGCTGTCATAGAAAGATACATGTTATAATCAATGTCCTAGAAGTTAATATGAGGGTGGGAAAGAGGACTGGGAAAGGGCTGCACATCAGGCTGTCAAAATCTCTCTTACTAGAGATTATTCAGTTTTCTTTTCAGTGGGCTCCTAATGCAGTAACTGATTCTGCTTGATAAATTGACTGTAGCAAAAGTGAAATGTTAACTGTGCAAAGCCTATATTGGTTGAACTAATACATAGATGAAAGAACCCTTTCCCATTGAGGAAATAATGGTGTAGCTACCTGTAATTGCAATATTCTCTCAACCCCAGTTGATTTAATTTAGCAATCAGACAGAACAGCAAGGAACCTTCTACCCAGCCCTTCTGAGCTTTGATTTATCTTCATTTGGCTGACTCAAAGAATGTTGACTATCTAATCCACATGTAGAAGTTGCTCTATTTTTAAAAGTCTGGGTCACTTTGTGTCCAAGGCAACCGTTTGAGGCTCGGGAAATCCTGGTATCTACAGAACCTTCTCTCCACGTATGCATGAGTCCTGCAACAGTAGGCTGTCTCTTGCAGGCTGACAGTTTGTCAACACAAATATATGGCAATGCAGATATCATTGGTTTGTCTCCATGGGACTAAAGCTCACAACAGTTATGGGGAATTTAATAACTGCAGATGTTTAAACACAGAGAGCTGCTCTTTCATTTTGCAATCATTTTTCACTTCCTTAAAAAAGGAATTGTTTTTTTGTTTCCTGGGGTTTAGTTTTTATTAATAGATTAGCCATATTAATCACAGCACTATTCCAAGCTTTCACAAAGCATTATTGAGCAAACTGTAAATGCTTATGCATGTGTTTGGTCTAATTAGGTAAATCAGTTCTTCATTTCTGATAATCACGTTTTCGTGATCATGATAAGATGTCAGTAAAGTGTCCTGAAGGCATTTTGATACCAGAAAATTAGGGCAAGATGCACTCCATGAACTATTTGACAAACTCATTAAGAGTACTGTGAAGCGTATGCTGTGAGTATGGCAAGTGATTTTCAGGCAAGACAGTGTAGCTACTTATTCCTGCATTTTTTTCCTACTTTACTTAAAAAAAAAAAAAAAAAGTGCAGCTATATATTTGTTAAATAGGTGAGCAGCAGTTTTTCATGAGATTATAAGATTATTCTTCATGTTTTAGAGATGTGAATGCAAGGTCACAGAAAAAAACCTCCATGACAGCAGGGTACAAGACTGTCCTTCCCAAATCAAAACAGGAACACCTAGGATATAGACTAACATTTCTTTCCACTAATCTTTGCAGGTAGTAGGTAATCTCCCATTTCTCATTTTCTTTCTCTTACCAGTTGCTCGAAAATGCTAAGGAGATGAAGAAAAAGATCAAACTGTACCTTACTTAAAGCAAACAGCTAATTCTTACTGTTACATGTATTCTTACTTGTAAAGACTTGCTTTAGGTTAAAGCTGTGACTGTATGTTGTAATTAATATATCAGGAGATAAATGATGAGAGATGTAATTGCAGAAATAGTCATGCAGTTTTTCTCTTGTATTCAGAAGAACAGTGCAAAGTCACCACATGTCGGGATGAAAAAGAAAACAACAACAACAACAAAAATATTCCCTCTGTTACTTTTTGCATTGCTAAACTGCTTCGCAGATATTCATAGTGGTTTCCAAAATGGTGATGGACCTTTACCTCTTTCTGTGGATTCAGAGCTATTCTGGAAGTGTTGGAAACCTCTTTGGAAGAAAGTGAGTTGTTAACGTGGAAAGATTGGGCAAATTAATTCTGTAAACAGAGGAAATAAAAGGTCAAGAGGTGATGTGATCACCTCTGATGTGATCAGCCTGTTCTGCATTTTTTTTTATTCACCTAACAAGTTGTTGAAGTTGATTCTTATTTTGCTTTCTCTTTCAGGAAATCAAATCATTTTTTTTTTGCACTTCTGCAGAAAGAAAGCATCCATCTGGCATTTCCTTTTTTTTTTTTTTTTACCATTAATGATAGTTTAGTGAAGAAAATATGAAACAAATCCCATTAATTACGTTTCTCTTGTGCTGAATCCGTAGGAAAAACAGTGGTGTGTAGCGTATCAGTGTTCTGATGCCTCCTCTGGATTCTTGAGGTAGTTTATTCACAAGTACTACGGATTTAATTTCATGAATTAGTAATAAAAATAATGTTTAATAATCATCCTGTTATCTTTTGTACCAACTATCATTTTTATTTATCTATATGCATTTATTTGTTTATTGTTTGTTTGTTGGCTTTTGTCTGGAGTTATGCCACTGCATCCTGTTACCTGTTGGATCATGTAAGACGTTTTTTGTGATTCTTACTGGGTAAGCTCAATTCCTGGTTGAATTATATATATATATATATATTTTTTAACAGTACTTCAGTCTCAGAAAGGCAGTGGCAAGAAGGACTGAATTTAGATAGTCCTTGAAGTTTAACTGCCAAATATCAACAACTTTCTAAAGATCTTGGGGTCAAGCCTAGAACAACAAATGTATTTTTATAATGTCAGCAGTGACGTTCAAGCCAATGCCATACCAAACTACTACTTGTTAATGAGAAATATTGAATAAAGTATTAATCAAATAAAAATGCTTGAATTTGGCAAACACGTCTTGAATTTAGTAACTTCTGATAGTTCATGAAGATCTGACTCTCATTACCATGCAGTGATAGAAATAATTTTTTGAAAGATTATTTTCAGAGTAGGGCATAACAAAGGAAGTTTTGAATGTACAAGAGTGGCATGAAAGGCTGACAAGGGCTTCTGGATTTTGTCTAAAATTCTTGAGAGTAGCTGAAAGAAAGGCTTTTTAAAGTTGCAGGAAATCTACTGTTGTTATTTTAAAGATATGTTCAGCTAATTTATGTAGAATTTTCTGGGCTGCATTCCATTTTTGTAGTTTCCAATGCTTGAGTCTTTTCTTGCTTAATATTATCTTGCTTTTCTTAAAGCAACTTATTCTACAGTTGCTTTATCCATCTTTGTGGAAAAATTGGTCTTGCAGCTTTAGAAAAATCTGCAATTCTAGTAAATATTGCTGTGATGTCTACAAGAGAAATTTCTTTAAGTTACCAGAACAGAAATAAATTGATCAGCTAACAAGCCACAAGATACTAAAAGCTAAACTATTTTTATTTTTGAAAGTGGATTTTTGAGCCGGCTGTAATTTAAACAGAGTCTAAAGTTTGCAGATTAGCTTGCAAGCATAACTGTAATGTTTTAGGAAGTTAATTAAGCATTCTTTAATGTAGTAATGTTGGGTCTTCTTCACAAGAATTAAAAAAAAAAAAAAAAGGTACTTTGTAAAGCATGAAACAGACAAAATAGACTTGCTAGTGCTATAGTATTTATACTTTTCCTTTGCAAACCATTTGCAAACCAGAGTATTGATTTCTGAAATTTTTTGATTGTAATCTTGAAATGATTTAGGGAAACTAGAGAATGTTAAATTTAGTTCAAATTTTATCACACCAAATTGTGATGTGGAGAAGGGCATAGAATGCTGGGAAGGGGTCTGGACCATCTTGATTCTTTTCCAGGCTTGTTACCAAATTCTGGCAAATTAACTGTCATCTCTCTGCTGTTATATATATATGTATTTATCTTTCTTACAGATAAGTGGAGACAGCAGAGTGCAGCTGGCAAACTAGTTTCCTGTACATTTACCCAAATGCCAAGTCTATCACGTTATTAAATAGTCATGAAATCCTGCCATGCAGTCAACAACACATTGTAATCTACATGCTAATGCATCTTGCCATATTACTGTCTGGAAAATCCAGAAGATATTTTGCAGAAAAATAGAACATTTGCATGTATTTTAATACACCGCATGACAAAATGTTAGGATACGTATGCTATGGCAGTTAAAAAGATTCATCCACTGGTGGAAAAACCTTTCTTCTCCCTAACTTGATCTGATCAACAGTATTTCCAATGTATAATAATAACAAATAGTATAGTAACCCTAATCTTAAATAAATTGTCCATTTTGATGTTCCATATGCCAGCATGAACGTGTGTATATTCTTTGGAATATTATAGTGCTAGCTACTTTTGTTAGTGGGGAAAAAATGACTTAAACTGAGAAGAAAAAAGGGAAGAAATTGGCAGATAAAGGAATTTGTTTTGGATGCTTTTTTTTTGAAGAAGTGTTGTCTTAAGTATTTGGATGCCCAAGCTGTAGGACATTGCATTTGTACCTGATGAAAACATTTTTCTTGTCCTTTTTTTCTTCTTGACTGAAGAGAGAATCAAGACCTAAAATGCAACTGAAAAAGTTTTGGATACAACACAAATATATGCAGTTGTCTCTCTTCCTCCCTCCAAAACAAAACAAAACAGAAACAACGTGAAAGACAGAATTTTGGACTGAGAGTTTAATGTGGGGAAATACACGACCGCAAGGACAATGTTGAAGTATAAACAGAGTGGAGGAAGATATGAATATATTGGAAACAGGAGGATAAGCTGTCAAAACAGAAGCTGAGGTGAGAAATAAAGGTAAAAGAAGATGCGTGAAGGACTTTTCCTTCTGTGACAAACGTAACTGTTATATAGTTTTCACAGTAAACTGTTCTGATTGTTAAGAAACTTGAGGCATACATGGAATCTGTGAGTCCTAAAGTTGGCAATGGATTGCATGACTGAAAGATTCTTGTTCCAGGCCTTTTACGTCAAAACCTTACTGCCTTTCATGCGAGAAGCATGCTGACTGGCATCCACGTCTTTCTGCAACAGCACCCATATTATTCAGAGCTTCTGGAAACAGATGTTTTACAGATGAAGAGATGATAATTACCTGATTGCTATGTCCTACTCTATGGGAACTGCTGAATCATGGCCTGATTGATCACCTGAGGCAAGCAATGAGTCAGCCACAGGAGCACAGATGAAGGCAATTCCCCTGTTCTGCTGGAAGAGGTGGAGCCTGGCTGCACCTCTCCTAGCCCCATTTAAGAGCTGACTAGCAGTGGGAAAGGATTTCTTCTGGAGATCCTTTTCTCTGGAGTTTCATAGCGAGCCCAGGGTATGGATAAGCATTCTATTTATTATCTTTTGGTATAATAACTGCTTAGCCAAGCTCTCTGGTATATTTCATAATTATGATATCTGTACGCTCACTGGTAGTACACCTACTAAGGAAAGGTAGGTCAAGTTGCAGTACTGTTCTTGACTGGCTATGGGTTATCTCCATAACAAAACTGTCTTAGGGATGGAACAGGCTTGTTTTGAATTCCATGGTATTTTTTGCAAATAATTGGTTTGGGGAGAAACTTAACAAGAAATCTCAGTAGGTTTATATATAGTGTAATGTAACATAAACAATAAGTTGAAGAAACAATTTGACCACGTAATTGATGTTTAATAATATTTTTCATTTATGTAAAGAGAAGAAATTACAATCATGTGATTTCTTTCTGGAAGCTAGTTGCCAATCTCAATAAATTAAGAATTTTTGTCTGTAGAAGAAATATTACCACTGATGTTAGAAATCAGAGTTACTCTTGGTTTTAAGTATTTATTTTCTGACTTGTTCTATCTGCAGTTGACCATCTTTTGCACCACTTTCTTATCAGTGTGGCATGTCACATCCTTGCTGACTTACTGTGTAATTAAAATGTTAGTTTAAAAGAATTTTACTTTTTTACTGAGAAAGCCTGGTCAATTCAGGTCTTGTAATTTTCTCAGCTAATGTGTGAGGGTCAAGACAAAGTTCACTTACTCTTAGATATGATAGCAGTCTGACTTCTTTGCTATGTAACTCCTGGGACAAAACCCAGTGATGTTGGGTTTTTTAAGTGTCAATTTCTTATTTTTTTTAATAAAACTGTTGGATTATGGAGTCACACAGCAGATTTTTCTTACAGCTGATTTATCTTAAAAATAATATTTTGAGAACTTAAGGTGAATTTTTTAATGAAATTGGATTGATTGCACAACTCCAGAAATTTAACGTTAAAGAGGCTTGCAGTTAGTTCGAAGTTCTAAAATTGACTTTTATCTCAAGCAAAAGGAGGAGTAGGATGGAGGCGGAAGGGATAATGGAGGAGAGGGCTCCAGAAATATGTAAAATGGAACTGGGAGTCAGCAGAGAGCCTATTAAGAATGGAAAGTGGATTAATCAGTGAAATCCAGCACCTTTATAAAAAAAAAACACATAAAGTATGGAATTCAAAAGATAAAACCCACTGTAAAGAACGTTAAAACACCTGGTACTTTAGCTGCCAGGTACGAACAGAATATGGAAAACTCCTATTACACACTGAGGATGTGCTGTGATCCCCAAATTAAATGAATACTTGCTAAATTTAATTAAGATGTTGTGCAAAGGAAGAATAGCAGAAAGGAATGAAGAAGTAAAGATAGTGGGTGCAATCAGATCAGGGAACTGGCTGCTCCCACCAGCACAGAACTAGTGATAGGAGTTAGGAGGACACTTCAGCTGAAACTCTAAGATGATTTCAAGATGGAAGAGGTATGGCAAAGAGCTACTCAAATTTTACTTTCTAGGGGAAAAAAAAAATACCAAATCTTGTCTTAGACTAGCCATTTTAGGTGCAGTTGAGTGGGGTTTGTATCGTGTTTGTGTTATCTAATCTGTTTCTGTCAAAAACCCTGCTGTGGAAAACTGCTTTAAGATAACTTTGACAGAACTGAGAACTGATATATGGTTATGCTACTTCAATTGAAGAGGTAGATCTGAGAAAGATTATCTGAAAGTTTATATTCTGATGGTTTAACTTAGCTCAGCTCCAACAGAATAATACAGATCAATCAATAGTTTGACTTGTTTAGTAAAATGATGTTTGTTTGCTGGTTTTTCATAAGGCTGGACATGAGGGATGAAGTTTTTCGAGTGTGTTAAAATATTTTATAAAATTTATATTATCACTAGTGACAGGATAGGACTGCATTTGATTATTTAATTCCATCATTCCAGTTGTAGCAGAAATGTCAGGGCTTGAACCAATTATTGAGCACCTGGTGGAAAGGCAGGGCCAACCCCAGGAAGCTCAGGTGCATGCAGTGCCTGATTGACTGGAAGGAGATGGAGACAGGATTCACCCCTTCCCAGATCTCATTTAAGGGTTGGCAGTGAAGTAAGGGTGTTTTGCTGGAGATCCCTGCCTATTTGACGCCTTCTGAAGCTAAGCAGGTATTTTCCTTTGTTTCTGTGTTGATGACTACTGTATTTGAGGGTATTCTTATTTGCTGCAACTTAGGACTTTGTTACTGTGCTGTCATTGCTGCTCTTTCCATCACATTACATCAATATGCCAGTTGACAAAACACAAACATAGAATTGACAAAATAAGTAATAATGCATTTAATCCATTTGGTGTTTCACTTCATTTTTTCATTTGCTTGCCTGTACAGTTTCAGTGTTTATTTCTAGATCTACAATGTGGTAATATGTTCAATATAATGCAGAAGGAGTCTTTTAACTTTTGGCTGTTTCCAGTCGAAAGATACAGCACTTTTCCTAAATCCCTCAGCCTATGTGTTTTATTAAAGTAGGGTCTACAGTCATCTGGTTATAGAAGTGTTTTGAACAGGATCTTTAATCTGCTTTCAGGAAAACCTGAATTTTGTTAGATGCTTTACAGATTCTTTAGAACATTCAGAGGCCTTCACTAAGGCTTTAGATAACACAGTGTTCTTTAGCACTTTGGGATTCAGTTATATACTTTTGGGAGTATAGATAAGTCTAAATTGACATGATAAAAATGGAAAAAGGCTTTCAGTTTCATGTTGATCTATATGAATTTGCAGTGTAAAATATTTCAAAATAGTATCAAAATAACATATTTCCTTTACATCTGAAGCCAGTAGCGTTCCTTTGACTGCAAATAAGTAATTCAAGAATGTATGCTATATCTTATTGACTCTCTTTGTATAAACAGAACTTTGAACTTCCCACTGCTATTTTTAGGTTGAAATTATGGAGACTTGTCACACAATCTTATGCAATCACTGAAATGTATTTATTTTGTTTGGGTTAAGATGCTCAGGAGCAGGAGGTAATCTAACGTCTTGCTGCAATCAGGAGTGTGTGGGGTGGTGAACAGAAGTGGGTCGTGTGTACTTCTGTGTTATATACCTTGGTAACAGGACAGAAACCTTACTTGAATTCCACTTTCATACAATTTATGTGAATTATCTAGAAGTAGAGGAGAGTGCAATGTAGCAGATCAGTGAATATACAGAAGTGTTTCAGTGCTGTGTGTATATAAATCAATGTTGCTCCAATGGAAGCAATAAAATAACCTGTGAAAGTTGAATTCAGGACTTCAGACTGACAATCTTAGCTTCTTCTGTTTGTTCCATGTTACTCAGTTGTGCTTAAGCACTTACCATTTTTAGTGGAGCTGTTAATAGTTATTCTGATTATGCAACTGCCTTCATGATGCATTGTAGATTGCATAATGTCCTATTAGAGCTCTGGTTAGCCAGCAGATCTAGCTTGAAGCCAGCTGTAGAAAACATTTTCAGAAAAGTGCACTCCCAGTGGAAGTTATTCAGGTTTTAATGAGCAGGATGTTTTATGATCTTTGCTAATAAAAATGTAGCTGGAAGAGAGCACTCTTTTACCAGAATGTGTTCTTTTCTGTATTGCCAGATATTGCAGACTATGCATGAACTGCAGTAATTCTAAACATATTCTGTCAAAGCATGCATACGTATTATTCAGTTAAGCGGTGTAGTATGACCATATAAATGGTAATAATGTGAGCTGAAATGGGAAATCCCATATTTTATAATAATTCCAACAACAGAATAGGATGCTAATGGATCTTAAACACTCAATGGCAAGTAGTGACCTCCTTGCTCAGGCTCTCTTCAGACAAAAGACCTAAAACTGTTAGATTTTCCACCTCTCTTTCTCAGCCCTCAGATTCCCAAAGGAACAGCATATGTTAAGAACTAACTGCCTGCAGCTTGTGGGCTTACAAAATATCACTTCATTTCTTTTTTCTTCATGACAAAAGCTATTTGAAAGCATTAATTCTGTTATAAATAGAAAATGCCTGAACAGTTAATACTTCTATTAAAATGTATTCCCGAATACACAATCTTAAACCAAATGCTAACATAAAATTTACTCTGAAAAATAAAATTTATTGAAAATTATATACAGCTAATAAACTTGAAAGTTTTATGCTCCCAAAAAGATGTCCTTAAAGTACTGCCAGCTCTATTCTGTTTCTATGTCTCTAAAGACGGTTTACCAGGTCCCATCCAATGATTCCTTAAGTAGCCGAAGGTCTGCTCTTTTGAAGTTCAGGGTCCTGACTTTGCTCTTTGAGAGGCCCATCTTCCTCAAGATCATGAACTCTACCAGGATTTGATTGCTGCAGCCCAGACTGCCTCCAGTCTCAACCTCTGTAATGAACTTGTCTTCACAGGTGAGTACTAGATCAAGTAGTGTGCTCCAGGAATCCATGGGATTGTTTGGAGCCTGCTGTGTTGCTTTCCCAGCAGTGATTGTAGGTGGTTGAAATCCCTCATCAGGATTTGAGCCTATAAGTGCAATGGTTCTTGTAGCTGAAGCGAGAAGGTGTTGTTAGCACACTGTTAAACCTTTATTACTCTTGTTCTGTTAAACATAGGGTAATATCATTCCTAGAAAGAACTTCAAGCAGTTGCTATTATTCTTTTTTTCAATAATGTATTGAGTTTATTTTCCATTCTTGTTTGACTGATTTATGACCTTCTATTATTGCAAGAGTTTTTATGATGTTTGACTTACACCAAGATTTTAATCTTAAAATACAGCATCTTGTATGTTATGTGTTTAGCTTAGAACATTTATCTGATTTAGTTTCTTCTGACATTATTTAGAACATATCATATGCTTTGTAGTAAGAAGAGTAAGAAGACTTTTGACACAGCAGTTGAAGGATAGGTATATTTATGATGAGGCTACTCAAATCAAGTCTATTTAAGCTGCAGATCATTGTCATTTGTAAGTAATGGAGAAACGAGCAACAGTACTTGTAGATAATGAGTTATATGTTTTCATGGAGGAGCTATTTGGTTGCTCTTTATCCTTATGTGATGCTTACTTATGCTTTTTATGTACCCTCCATCTATTTAGCTCAACAGTGACAAAGAGAACCAGATGAAATTTAGAATATATCTAGAGTTTGACAATAATACATTGATCAATGATACACATTGACTGATATTTAGCTGAGAGACTAGTCCGATAGCACTTAGGTTGATGACTGGATAGGTTCTTTACATATTTATAAAAATATGGTTTTACTGTGAATTGGTTTTTTTTTTTCAGTTTTTTTTCTTAGTGAGCAACTGGTTTTATTTCAACAATCTGTGTTGTTTCTAATAAAATCTATGTTGTGTGATCTGATGCTGTGTTAAGTATAAACCACTTTGTGTTATAGCGTGACATATGCCTGCTGCCCAGTATGCAGTTCTGCCTAAGACATTTTTTCTGAGGGCACCAGTGGTGTGGTGTCCTGGGTTAAAAGAAGTAATAAATATATATGTATTTCCCTATTGTTGTGCCTAAACTTCAAAGCGGGAACTGAAGGAGTCTAGCTAGCTGGAGAACCATCATGGTGTTAGGGTTTACCTCCAGCAGTGAAGTGAATCTGAAGTTCCAATTTATTTCTGGATTTGCAGTTGGAGTTGAGTTGGAGAAATCCCCAGTACTTAAGGATTTTTTTTCTATAGCAAATACACTGCATGTTGTTTCAAGATTATATAAAAAGAAACTTGTATTCTCGCCCACAGTTTGCTTCCAAGAAACCAGAACTAAGAATGTAATAACAGAATAAGCTGATCAATAGTGCATATCAAACTTTATAGCTTCATCATGATGTCTCTGGGGACTTCATTTCTTTCAAATGATTTATTACAACCTTGCTGTAGCATTCAGTGTTAAACAAAACTTGTAATAAAAATTGGAATAGTAGTTTGGCCCACAGTCATTTTTTTCCCAGAGTGTGTTCAGAGTTGGAAATTGTGAGATAGAGTTGTGAATAGAATGTCTTATTTCAGCTCTTGTTTTGTTTTTTTTTCTTTTTTCTGCACAGAACAACACTCTGCTTTCTAGTTGGGAACTTGGTTCTTTTGTTTAGAAGTCTTCTTCAGGTCATTCTCAGGTGAATAATTTCAATCGACTACAAATGTGCTGCTGTCTGTTCTTTTGAAATGGTATTGATCAAATTTTCTCTTTCTAGGGAAGAAACCATTTTCAGCTCTTTCACTCAAAATGCTGTTTGCAGGAATGCATATATATCTGCAAATCACTTCCAGTTAATAAAATAATGACATCTGAGTTTAATGCGAAGGAATGAGGGATCAAAAACATTTCATTGTAGACTTGAATCCTGCAATGGCAATTCTTATGTGAACCATCTGTTAACATTTGGTCAGGGGGAAGTTTTTCACTGAGTAGATGGTAAGGTGCTGGAACAGGTTTCCCAGAGAGGTTGTGGATGCCCCATCCTTAGAAGTGTTCAAGGCTAGGTTGGATGTGGACCTTGGGCAGCTTGGTCTAGTGGTTTACCTAGTGGTTGGCAACCCTGCCTGCAGCAGAGGGATTAGAATTAGATAATCTTCAAGGTCCCTTCCAACCCAAGTAATTTGTATCATTGGGGTGTAAAAATGTGTAGTGTGTTCAGCACTACAGTGGTCATAGATTATGTGAAAGATCTTCAGTGTGACATATTAAATAGTGTCAATCAGCAACTGTGAGAAACAAAAGAAGTAAGCATACCTACCACTTAATTACTTTAAATTGAAATGATCTTGCTAATGGAAGCCTTTTAACAAAGGGAGTTTCTGTTTTTATGAGGATAGATTAGAGATGTGGGAATGGAGAATAAGGAAGACTGAGGTGGCATTTCCTAGAAAAAGACGACAAAAGATTATAAAAATGCAGAAGTCATGAAATGATAGAGATAATGATCACGGGAGCTGGATAGAAGAGAGGAACTTACGTTGAAGAAAAATCCAGTGTCACATGGTGACTGTGTAAGGAGAAAGGAAACTGACTGAACAATAAATGGCCGAATTTTCAGCAATAATAGTTAAATGCCTCTTTGGAGAGGAAAAAATAGTAACAACAAAGTTTTTGGATGACTCTATGGTCAAGAATTATTTGGGAAATGTATGTATTGTTTTCACTTTGTCTAGAGTTCTTTAAGCTACAGCAATAAAAATGAACAGTAATTTGTGTGGAAAACTCCAGTTAAATTTCACCTTACTTATTACATCTACCTCAGATTTAATAGCAGTTTTGAACAGTCTTTCTAGAATTATGTCATTTGACCAGACATTACTGTTTATTTGAGAATGAGGTGAGTTGCACCCTACAAAAAATATTTTTCTTGTCTGGCTTTCAAGAAAGACATACTTCCAGTTCTGTGAATCTGTCACTTTTTAGCAATTGTATGTCCATCTGTGAAGAGTGAACTGTAAATCCAGAGTAAGGATAGTAGGGGAAAAACTACTGACCAGTGTAAAGGGAGAGGAGGTACTGAGAAATGAAAGAAACTAGCAGTTGTCCTGCTGATTTAAAGACCTTATGGTTCCACAAACTCATTTTCATTAGTTGACAATAGAACTTGACTGTGCCCTGAAAGTATATCAACTTTAGCTTGGCTTGATGGAACCAAGGAAAATATGTGAGCAGATGCATTTCTTTTCTCAGGTTCACATTTTAAATTCATGTGTGTGCACCCATGTGCACATGTTTCTAGAAGAGGAGAAATCTGCCAGGCATATTACAAACGTTTATGCCCTCTTCTAAAGGCCTGATGCCCTGCATACCTGACTGTCCAAGCCAAGGATTTTTTTTCAGATCAATTTGTGGCTCTTTTCCAGTTCAGTCATGTTGGTCTCTTCTTGCAGAAGACCAAGGGGTTGAGAATTGGTTTGCATTTGAATCCTGCTCAAATATCGACTCAGGAAGTGCACCAGGATGTGGGGTTCAGAGATGCTCTTAGTCACAGTGATTTGAATGGTTAACTGGGTGAGTCAGTGAACACAATGATCTTAAAAGAGATAAATTGCAAATGTCCTTTATTTATTTTTTCCTCAAGCCAGAATAGAAACCCTCTGTAATATTTTAGCAAAACTTTATTTACTATAACTTGTTGGATAAACATTGTTCATTCTGTTGTTCTTTCTTAACTTTCTAGTACGTATTTCAAGTGTTACAAGCTTTTAGAACACAAGGTGGTATAAATGGTTTCCCAAAATGATTATTTGTAGGTTCTTTGCAAGCAAATTTGACATTCCATAATGACTACACTGAGGCCAGGGCTATTATTTAACAGATCCTACTGAGCCAAATGAGAGACTCATCGAAGGAAAAACTGAATTGCTGATTTAAAATCTAGTTGAGTAGGAGAAAGTCAGACTCCTTAGCTGAGAACAAGAATGTAAATACAGCAAAGGAATGTTGAAAAGAAACAACTATAAGACCTTTATGATTGAAACACTTATCACTGTAACAGTGCTCTGCAGGTATAGCCATGGCATAAACAGGCAGCAGAAGCTCAAAAGTAACTGTAATAAGCTTTTATAATAAATGAATAAGTGCAAGAGGTTTCTTCTGTTTAAGTAGTACACAAACAAGTGTCCTCCGTTCCAGGGCAACTGAATCTTTCAGAGAATGAAAAGATATTCAAAAAAGCTTTTTTAAAAAACAAAAAGCACAACAACAACAAAACGTCAAGGCTAATGAACTTGTGGATATGGTGGAGGTCAGGAGATAATGCCAATAAGGATGGCATGTTTGGCTTATTCTCAGTGTACTAATCCTGAGATCATGGTCAGGTAACTTAATTCATAACAATTAATCAGTGACAACTGCTTTTCCTTTGTAGAACACTGTATAACATTTTGGAGGTCTCAAAGTGATCATAGGACTCTCATATGGTTTGCAGAGCATGACAATTTATTGACCTCTTGAATTATTCATAGTAACTGAGTGGTCACCAAGCAGTAAAGTTCAGCAATCTTGCAACTACAGCTGATAGCCCACAAACAAACAGGAGCCTGAGATGACACAGGAGGAAGGGTTTCAACTAGGTCCAAGTCAGCAGTAATTGCTTCCCAAAGAAAATAAAAAAAGAAAAGGAAAGGCTGTTGATGCAGTCTACCTAGACTTCAGCAAAGCCTTTGACACAGTCTCCCAGAGTATTTTACTGGAACACTGGCTGCCTGTGGCCTGGACTGGTGTACCCTTCTTTGGGTAAGGAACTGGCTAGAGGGATGTGCCCAGTGGGTAGTGGTGAATGGATTTAAGTCCAGCTGGCAAACTGTTTCAAGTGGTGTCCCCCAGAGGTTGATACTGGGGCCCATCTTGTTTAGTATCTTTATTGATGACCTAGATGAGGGGATTAAGTGTACTCTCAATAAGTTTGCAGGCAGCACCAAGTTGGGAGGTAGTGTTGATCTGCCTGAGGGTTGGGAGGCCCTTCAGAGGGATCTGGATAAGCTGGATTGCTGGGCTGAGGTGAATGGGATGAGGTTTAACAAGGCCACATGCCGCATCCTGCACTTTGGCCACAATAACCCCATGCAGCGTTATAGGCTTGGGGATGAGTGGCTGGGTGACTGTGAAGAGGAAAGGGACCTGGGGATGTTGGTTGATGCTTGGCTGAACATGAGCCAACAGTGTACTCAGATGGCCAACATGGCCAATGCCATCCTGGGCTGCACTGGCACCCTGGAGCGTGCCCTGAGAAGGGCAGTGAAACTGGTGAGGGGTCTGGAGCACAAGTCTTATGAGGAGTGGCTGAGGGAACTGGGATTGTTTAGTCTGGAGAAGAGGAGGCTCAGGGGAGACCTCATTGCACTGTACAACTTCCTGAAGGGAGGTTGTGATGAGGAGGGATTTGGCCTCTTCTCCAAGGTGACAAAAAGGGACCTGAGGAAATGGCGCCAAGTTGCACCAGGGGAGATTTATATGAGATTTAATCAGGCACTGGAATGGTGTGCCCAGGGAGGTGGTGGAGTTGCTGTCCTTGGCAGTGTTCAAGAGGCATCTGGATGAGGAGCTACGAGATACAGTTCAGTGGATTGTAGTTGGTGATGGTAGGATGGTTGGACTAGATGATCTCGTAGGTCCTTCCCAACCTTATGATTCTGTAGATCGCACTTGATCTTCTCCTGCAGATCTATCTTTCTCCATTTGGCACAATCCTGTCATAGGTATTGGCCAGCAGCTTTATAGAACATTTTGTCTTGACTATATTCTAATAGGCACTCTAAAACCTTGTACTATTTTGGATTCTCTTCTTATTACCTGTAGAAGACCATTCAAATACCAATGGCTCTGGACGTTCTTCCTGCAGGAGGAAGCTTGGGGTAAATAGAGGTCTGATGAACCTTTGAAACATTAACTTTGACTTTCATTGTATATGGTTAATTGAATTTAAGGAAACATGGCAGGAGCCGTGTAAAGAGATGCAGCAGGCACTGCTTGTTCTGCTGGGTCTGTTCTTGGACATCTCTCTCATGTAGTGAAATATCACTGCTTGAGTCGCTAAACCATTGAGTTTATCAGGTGACATTCATGAGTGTGTTAAACTGTTGGACCTGGAAACACTTCTGAGCTTGCCAGGTCTGGGTATAGTCCTAGCCGTATTCTTATACCATAGTGAGGTAAAAGCCTAATGCATGGTGCCCTCCTCATGCACGCTTTCCTTTCAATGGAAGGATAAATTATGATGAGTAATAGCATGCTCCAGTCAGGTCTGAGGTCTGTACAACAAATGACTAGGGCTATGGAGAATGCCATGGTCTGCACTACTTTGTCTAGCAGAGAAATCTTGTTAAAGATTTACAACATGTGCGTGGTCAGCTGATTTCCAGAGAGCAGAGTAGCACAGCATTAAGCATTCATTACACATGTACTATATTTAGCTAACTCTTATTGCATCACAGGGGATAGGATAAAACATGGTAATATTTAGTCACAGAAAAAGAGATTTTGTACACAGATGTGCTCCAAGGTTTCAGCTACAGATGAATCTTAATTTCTCCCAGATAGCTTGATTGATAATTTTATTTTTGCAGTCTGTAAGATACTTTTGGGACTAATGAAGCTAAGATTTTCTTGGGAGAGAATTTCTTTCATCCTCCTATCAAGGGGAAAGCTGCTGGCTGCAATAATTCTGCCAAAGAAATAGAACTTATGAACAGGGAACAAAGAAGCTAGGGAAGTAAATGTGTGTATTTATTCTAGTTTTTTTTTTTTTTAAAGAAAAATCTTTGAAAAAAAGCTTATCTACTTTCTGAACATTCACGGTATTTTTCTATTGATCATATGGAGTGATACTCAAACACAACAAATAGGAATTTCCAAAGGTCATGTAAAATTTTGAATTTACTGCTATTAGAAAGATTATCAGCATTAAGCTGCTTTAGAGCAAAATCTTGCATGTCCTTAAAGAGAGAGTCCTCGAAAAATAAATTCAGCAATACAAATCTGAGTGGCTTTCAGAGGAGATGTATGCATAATTATTTAAAGTTATAATGGGTCAAATAAATAACAAAGAATTCCTTGACATATTCCTAAAGCAAGAAGGTCATAATAAAGCAGATTATTAAACAACTCTTCGAAAAATCTGTTAGCAAATCACTTAAATAGTTTCTTTAAGCAGTTGATGTAAAGATGCGTAAGTTACAAAAACATCTCAGCCTCCATTACTGCAACATAAAGAACTTGGGAAAAATGAGCACAGGACAGGGATGGCTGGGGTTGTGATTGAGGCTGCATGAAAATATATAGGTCTTGCATTGCTCTAGTGACTGACTGTTTAAGTGAGGGAAACAAAAAAAGAGATTGCCTAAACATTTTAAGGTGTAAGCCATGAAAAGTTCTGGATGTTTTTTGAAGTTAAAAGATGCATAGCAATATATTTAGTGTCATGCTCATCTGTCTCTAAAAGCTTGGCCAGTAGGTGTTTTAACTTGTACATACCGGTTCGAGTTAGCCAGAAGCAATGATGCTGCGGTTTGAGATCAACAATTAGATCTTTACATTTGAATGGATGTTTAATTATAAGATAAGAGATAGAAATTTGCTTAATCTTAAGCATTTAGATCATGAATGGAAAATCAGTAAATGGTAGAGTTAGTCTAACTGATATCAACAGTGAGCTCTATGGTCATTGGAAACCGGTAAATCTAAATGAGCTAGATTGAAAGTGTCAATATGAGAGTCGAGTTGAATTTCTGAAACTCCAAGGAAGAACGTGCAGAATCAGAGTAGCATTTCTTCCTTAAAATAGACTGTTCTATTAATAGCTTAAAGTTATACTTCCACACTGGGATGCTTTGGCTTGACATCAAATGTAATTTTCTGTCTGATACTTGAAGATACATCTCAAAATGATGGTAATGTTTAGACTGAGGATGCATTAGGAATTCTTTTCACTGGGATGCTTCTGATGCGTTTTTGTTCTTGTTATCTATGCATCCAAAGAAAGTATATTCTGTATGAAAGTATTAATAATAAGCAAGGTTCTATACTAATATTTGTACTATTTTCCTAGTACCAAGGATATAAAAATATGTAATGAGACAGGAAACTCCTATAAAACACAATTAATTTACTTGTAAATTGCTGTTACATACAGGTGAATGTAAGTATACATCTGAAAGCAAAAACAGATGTGCGTAGGTCTTTCTAAAAAGGTTACCGAAGAAATCTGCTCTGCTCATGATGGATGGTTTCCTCCACAAACAGAAATTTGCTTTTCACTTTTTTCCTTTTTCATTGGCCTCTCCTTAAAGAACCTTGAAAATATTACATTCTGCTCAGAAGTTACTGACCTCTTTCTGTTACACTGCTGCCAGCTAGAGAAGCATTTTACCATGTGAAATCTTAAAACTCCTCAGTTTTAAGTGATGTATGCTGTTCCTACATTTTCCCCATTACTATCTATAATGAGGATATTTGCTCATCTGTAGTATTTCACTTTTACAACAATTCTCTTGCTGCTCACTTATTTTTTCTCAGCACTATCATAAACCAGTGTTCCAGGCATGGTTTTTTTTGTTGTTGTTTTTTTTTGTTGTTGTTGTTGTTTTTTTGTTTGTTTGTTTTTTGCCTTTGTACCTTCTGAGGTTTTCAACTGTATTCATGGTCACTGTATTGTTATCTGTTTAGGGCATGGATTGGTAATGGCACCATTCAAGATATTATGTTTTACTGCTGTCTTGCAGTTCAAATATTTAGAGAATGTAAGTATTTTGCCACTGGGGACTTGATTAAGTAGAATAAATAGAGGATTTTGTTTATTTTGTAGTTTTAGCAGTCAATAGTGAGATGACAGTGTCAGAGCTGAAGATTGCTTGAAGAATACAAATGGTGTGGCTTGATTCATTTCACTTCCTGTTTGCTATCGCAGTCATTCTAAGGTTACAAAATTAGAAATGTAATCTTCATCTCCTTATCTCCTGTGCATATGACATCACTACTAAGAGAAGATCTGGACTCTGACAATATTCACGGTATGTTTTCTTGTGATGTCAATAAAATGCCTGGAAAGTCCTCACAAAGAGATCCTAATTACTACTTGCACCATGATAACTAGATTGTCAGAGAAGTTTTGTCTTGCTGAAGTTTGCAAATTCACAGTCTTATTTTTAGGCATTATTGAGCTGCTTTAGGAAACATCATGAAAACTCAAGGCTACGCTGCCTTTTGGACCTGCTGGGAAAGTGCTGTAGATTACAATTAGAGTGAGGACTCAGGTTCTTTACCGAGATGTCTATTACTGCTTGCATTGTAAGTTATCCATAAGGCTAAAAGTATTCCTTTCACCATCTTCTTTTCCTCTGAAAAGATGCAGAATCACAGTTTGAGGAGAGGAAATCGTGGTAAATAAGAGCTTTGCAGAGATATAGTACTCTGTTGCTGAGGGTCAGGCATCTGTTTTGTTTGGAGGTAGTTTTGTTCTGTGCTTGCCAGGAGCATTCCTCCTTTGGTCACGTCTTTACATTTTAATTAAGCAGCGCAGGTCACTTTACCATGACCGTGTAAGAGAGAAAAGGTTTATTGCTAATAAAAGAAGAAAAAAAAAGCATTAGATGAAACTTTTAAACCTTATAATTGGTACTGAGTAATTATGATCTAAGACTATATTCTCTTTACTCTTCATATTTCATACTGCCTTTGCTTTGTCCGGAAATCTTCACTCTGTCGAAGTCTCTAATGGTGAAATCAAGTGAATCAAAGCTATTTTCCATTGACACCAGCAAGCTTTCAATCTGACCATGTTTATGTATCCGTACTGCACTTTAATGTGTGAAAGTGGTGTTATGTTTCTTTCTCAAAGCAGTGTAGTGGGAAATACTAATTACAGTTTGTATTAGTTAAACCTAGTTTCAGTTTGTAGCTTCCACGTAATGGCCTATTTTCTGTTAGGGTCTTTGACTACCCAGGATTCTAGTTTTGCAAGACACTGTTACTAAGTGTCTTGTATTTTTTCTTTTCAGATTCTAAATCTCATCAAGCCTGGATTTGTTATACCTTGAGTCACTGTACATTCTTCACTTTATTTGAAGTGACGCCTATGAAAAACTGTCTAAAAATATAGCCTGTAAACTTCTGTATTGATTGCAAGGGTAAAACCAGATTATCTCGCTCTTATTTTGTCAGTCAAGTTTTTCAATATTATTTTTTGTCTTCAGCTTTTTGTTCAGGTTTCTCCAATTTGAATTTCCCCAGTTCTTGAAGTTGTGGGCAGATCTTTGACTAATCAGGCATTCTCTTGTTTGTTTCCATCTTCCCAGAATTCACTGGGAGTTAATTATGAAGTATAAATCCCTTGGAATATGCCCATACATGCAGTTAGTTGTCAATTATTTATCATCTCCTGTAACAGTTCCCAAAGTCCCTTTGGGTAATCTTAAAGCCTCAGAGAAACTAGTAGTAGGAAAATGATTGACAACTCATTTTGGAATATTGCCAGTACTAAATAGTAGCAGTTGATAGTGTTATTTCCAGGGTCTGTAACCATTTTATTTGTAGCATTCCTAGCCAGCATCCTCAGTGCTCAGGAAAATCAAAGGAGTTCTGTGAGTCTGAAATTCTGAGAAGACTGGAGAAAGATGTTGGCTTTTTGTTTTGGCTTTTCTTGATATTGAAAGGGATAAATAAATGTAAGTGATCTTCACTGAAATGAAAGTCTATGCCATAGACTATTAGTCTGCCAATGGACTAGTTACCTCATATTTGGTATGAAGGGTTGAGTACTGGTCATTATTGACACATTGTGACCAAAATATTCTCTTGCAAAAATGACCAATAGCCCTAATTTGGCTCTGAAATGTGTAGCTTGCAGTTGTGAGATCAAAAAGCCCACAACTTCATTGATAAAAGCTAGAGGTGCCTTGAAAGACTGAAACAAATAGCTCTGCTTTCTTTCCCTTTAAAAACAAAATGTGCAAGCACACTGGATTTTAATTAAATATTGATGTACTACGTAAGCTGTTTTATTTTTGATTTCAAAATCAAAACATTGAAAAGGATTGCATGATCAAAATAAAATTCTGTCAGTTCATTCAACTATGTCAGAAACGCAAATGTAGAATATAATACACAGTGCTGTTTTCAAATTATTTTCTCGAGCACTACTGTTTTTCTTTAGCTCATAATAGTTCTCAGAAAATTATTATTAGGTTAGAATAGAGCTGATGTTGTTTTTAATAATTTAAATTATTATTCTTTTACATCAAATAAGGGATATTCTGAAACTAATGCTTCCTGTTTTGTTATGTTGGCCCACAATGTCAGAGGTGGATATTGATGGTGTGGTGGTAGAGGTTGAACCTTCCTGACAACATTCCCTTGCATTTGTTGTTACGTGACAGATGGCAGCAGAGAGGCAGTCTGGTGAAATGGTCTCTGACAAGGAAGTGCCTATGAAGCAAAGATGTGTCACTCTTTGCTGAATTTTTATGGAGGACATGAGCACAGTGAGGTAGTGAGTGGTGCATATCAGCAGTGGGTTTCTCTACCAAGTAGGGTTTTTGTGCTCTCTGTGTCTGTTGTATTTTCCATGGAAATGAATAGGCCTCCTATTTTACTCCTACTATTTTACTACTACTCCTAAATTACTTTTGGAGTAGCCTACATGTTAGGTGGGTCTGACTTTTTGATTGGACTACCAAGATGCATGTGAATGTGCGGAGAAGAATCTAGTTATGTATTCTTCAAAGTCTGTGAGGATTCGAGGCTTTCACTTTTCTGATTCCAATACCACACGGCTTAATAGCACTTTTCAGATTTAATATTAGTAGTGAGGGGATATAAGAAGGAAAGAATGAGCAATAAAAAAGCACATAAGTTAAAATAGTGTAGGATTGTATTTCTTGCTGATGCACAAAGGATATCACTTATTGATCAGTTTTCAGACTTGGAACTCAGAGTGGTTAAATTCTCAACTGACAGGCTATAGATAAATGAAGCAATGTTAGGGATAATTCCCATAAAAAGACTTACAATTTTAGCAAATGTTTGCTGTATTCTTTTTTCTAGTGGAAAATAAAATATGTCTGATAGGAATGTGATATAAGAAATAATGGCACTGCGAAAACTATTTGAGCAATTTATAGAAGGGAAAACATCAAACTTAAAGATTATTGTTTTTCTTATATTGCTTCCTTCACTGAATGAAACTCATTCAACAAATGGTTGATAGAATTATACTTCTGTTTCAGATTAACTCTTCAAAACAGATTTCTAGTGACTGCCTCCAGGCATCTCCTGAACATGTTTCTCCTTTAACCACAAATTTCAGGATAACTTTTTAAAACTTTGTTTAAATAATGAGATAGAATATTTAAAAGTAGGAACAGTTCCTAGCCAAAGATCTTACCATTTAGCATGATTTATAGGCCACATTTAGTCATAATTTTGTGAAATTAATTGTATTTTGTTCCCCCCTAAGTCTGTCCCCCTGCTCCCCAACCCCCTTCCCTACACAGATGTCTTTCTTGAATAATGCCTGTAGCAATCAATGTCTTATAGCTTTCTAGGGCAGCAGTGATGCATACTGGGAAAGTCTAATGCAGAAGAGGAGAATGGTTCTGATCAGCCTAGTTCTCACCAGCAAGTAAAAATAGACATTCAAACTAGAACGAGTATGAAGATGGGAGGAAGAGAAACTTAAAACAAAATTACGTTCAAAAAAAAAAAAAACCACCTAAAAACTTAGGAATCCTAGCAATGTTTGAATATAGAATGTCACAGTGAAACCACTGGAGAATCTCTAATTCAACAATTGTTAATGCTTTTCCTAATACAAACTGCATCATAGGAAGGGTTAGTCCACAACTTTTCATGGTCTGGTAGTGATTTCTAGACAGTATCCAGCTGTGATTACATGCTTGGGAGAAGAAAATTCTGCAGCCAACAGCAAATCTTCTATGTAGAAGCTGGAGAGTCTGGTTAAAAGGAGAGATCATCCAACCCCATGATGACTAGGGGGTGGGTTCCACACAGTTTCTTCAGTTTAGGTATGTGGAAATATTGGAGTTTTTTAAATTTTCTCTTGGCTTTTCCAGAAAATATGCTTTTAAAGTTGTATTTATTTATTTTAAGACTAGTTGCTGCAGGATTGCCATACTCAGTGGAGACTTTATATAGGCTATGAATATGTAAGCAAAATTTTTCTTGTGTGAAGGAGATGTTAAGGAGTCTTCCCGACTATGAGTGAGGAAATTGATTAAATTAATGTGTTATTTCTTATTTCTTCATCACTGTTTTTAGTCCTCCAGAAGGCTCACATTTTCTTGTAGCATAACTTAAATAAATGAATATTAACAATTCCAGTACAGAGATAACTTTTCCTGTAGCATCACGGAAAAGTCTGACGGAGCTGGGATTTTCAGTCTGGAGAAAATTTATCAACATTTCTAAATGTCAGAATGGAGGGTTTAAAGAAGATAAAGCCAGGTTCTCCTCACTGACATCCAGAGAGAGGACAAGAGGCAACAGGCAGAAATATGAAAAGAAACATCTTTGCATTTATTTTCTTTGCATAAAAGTTAGACTATGTCTCTTCATGTGTAAAAATTGATATGTTTCTTTTTGTAGATGCAGAAATTAAGGTGGACAGGACATAGTAACTAAACAAACCCAAATAATATCTGAAATACAATGTTCAGCTAGCAGATAACTTTCACTGAATATTAATTACTTTTGATTTTCTAGCTGACAGCAATATGCAATATTGCTGCAATAAAAAATCAGAGGTAATTGATGGTATTTGTAGCAATTACGTCTTTCTGTTCTCAGAATACAAGTTTCAAATACTTCTCATTCAGAACCTAAATGGCTGAAAAGAAGCTCAAAGAGAGGTTTGAAAAGTGTTTATAAAAGCATCCATTAGGCTCTACAAATGGTTTATTAAACATCTGACTTAAAGAACCTGTTTCTTTCAGAGTCTACCTGCCAATGTGTTAAAGAAAAGGAAAAAAAAAACAAAACACTGCAACAAATGAAACAATATTTAAAACAGCAAAATGAAAACTCTTACCACACCTGCCCATTTCCAATTTAGTATTTAAGTAGCACTCTTGGAAAGGATTTCGTGCTATCATTTTTGTTTCATGTCCTCCACCTTTTTCTGATCATTTCAAAGGAATCTAAATTTTCCCGAATCAGAAACTGTTCCATGGACCTGAGGACAGAGAAAGTTGTCATGGATTTGAATGTGCCTGGCTTGAAGAATTTTTTAAAGCAAGTGGCCGGATTGCTTGAGGAAATTACCAGGCAGCATAGTAGTCAAGAACAGGAGAGAGGTTAATGCATGATCTAGTGCAGTGACACAAACAGAATGATAGCTCTATCTGACTAGGATCTGGGTAGGAGGAAAAGAATGGGTTGATAAGACTAATTGGCTGTGTGGATGGGTCACACTTGGGTTTTGGGTTCTGTGATCTTGGATGTACCTCTCAGAGATTAGTGTTGTTGCAGGTAGCTAAGCACCACACAGTTATTTGCTTGCTTCCTCCCTTCTCAGGAGGATGGGGAGAAAGAGGGGGAGAAAAAAAAAAAAAAAAGAAAAAACAACACGGGGGAAGAGAGGGAAAAACAAAAACAAAGTGGAACTCATGGTTTGAGATAAAAACTACTTACTATGAGAGAGGAAGGGAGGACAGGAAGAAAGAATAAATGGTTATGATAACTTTGTGTGTGTGTGTGTGTGTGTGTGTGTGTGTGTACACAAGTGATGCACAGGCAATTTCTCACCACACGCTGACTGATGCCTAGGTAGTCCCCAAGCAGCAGCAGGCTGCCTGGCCAACTCCTGCTGTTTCTAAGCTTTTCTCCCACATGATGTCATCTCACATGATGTCATATGGTATGGAATATCCCTGTGGTCAGTTTAGGCCAGCTGTCCTAGTTCTGTCCCTACACAACTCCTTGTGCCCTGTTAGCCTCCCACACTGGCAGAACAGCATGAGAAGCTGAGGAACTAAAATATCCTTGGCTCTGTATGGCACTGCTCAGCAAAAACTGGAAACATGGGTGTGCTATCAATGCTGCTTTTTTCCAAAAGCCAAAACGTTCCAGTTGAAACCAAGACAACCAGGTATGTTGATGTTAGATGGGATGCAACCAACCAGGTGGGGCAATAATGTTCTGGACAGCAAATTGTCTGTACTGATTAGCAGAGCTTTAAACTAAATTTGATGGGGGGAGGGGAATTCTCCATTAATGGAGAAGAGCCAGGGAACACTGTCACTATGGGAGGAATCCAGGGAAAACCTCAGGTTTTTCCCTAAGGAATTTTGGAGGGCTCTTCCAAGAAGATAATGTGACTGACAGCCCATCTGTAGCACCTCTGCACTAATGCATGCAGCATGGGAAATAAGCAGAAGGAGTTGGAAGCCACAGCACAATAACAAAACTATGACATAATTGCTGTCATGGAAACAGGGTGGGATGAATCACACAAATGGAATACTATGGGTTGAAGGCTACAAGCTTTTTAGAAGACCTAAGCGAATCAGCAGGGGTATGAAACTTGCTTACTATGTTAAGAAGTGAATAAATTGCAAAGACCTGTCTATAAAAGGCAACCAAACAGGTTGAGTGCTTGTGGGTAAAAGAAACTGGGCTAGTAATGGTGGTTGGGGGCTACATCTGGTGGTTGTGATCCACTACAGGCTTTGATCAAAGGGAGCCTGTTGACAAAGCCTTTCTGTTTCAGCTACAAGGAGCATCGTATTTACAGGCTCTGATTCCGATGAGGGATTTCAACCACCTACAATGTCTGCTGGGAAAGCAAGTCTTCAGAGTCTGGCTTCCCTGAACCTCTATCCTATTATCCCAAGCAAAGGGCAAATTTGAGACTACTTGGAGAGAGTGAATATGTACAAGTTTATGGGGCTGGACAATATGCATCCCAGTATCCTGAATGAAATGCTTATGTAGTTATTAAGCCACTCTCCATCATATTTGGAAAAGTCTTAGCTGTCAGGTGAGGTCCTTACCCGTAGAGTTGGTTGGAGAGGATCCATATGTGGTTCAGCTAGGGCAAATGTGGAGTTCTACACATGCGAAGGAATTACCACACCCATCAGTACAGGTTAGGGACTGACATGCTTGAAAGGAGCTTTATGGAGAAGGGCCTCAGTGTCCTGGTGGACAACAGTTGACCATGAATCAACAGTGTGCCCATGTGACCAAGAAGGCCAATAGTATCTTGAAAAAAGATGGTGTCTACGCTATACTATAGCACACTACTTCTATAAGGTAACATTACCTTTTAAGTCACAGATCGTTTATCTGATATTTGGTAGGAAAGAGTGAGTCTGTCACAGAAGCATGGCTATGGTCTTCAGGTTATGAACTATGCTTGTTAATGCTGTTGAAAACTGGTCTGGGTGTCAAACATGACCCAGCAGTAGGCCCCTTCCTACATGAGGGGAAAATCTGTGAAATCCTGTATGTTACTGACCCATGGGGCTTTTTCACATATGTGTAGATCCTGTTTCTGATGCATAAAAATTTTAGGGATGGTTTTTGCTTTCTTCCCATGGAAGTGTGAAGTGGGTTCAAAATGCCTAATGCAAATGAATACCTCTATTAATTGCTGTGATTGTCAAGATGCCTGAGCTTCGCTTTATTCATGTTGGAGGAGAGTTAAGCTCTTTCAAATTTTGTTCCACCAACCTGCTTGCAGAGGCATATGATGACTTGCAGTGTGTTACTACTGCTTTTTAGCAAGGAGAGACAAATAAAGTCTTTTTCCTTTCTCAAAGGTCTCTTACTGTGAGCTGGCAATGCTAGTAATCAGCTCTGCTCAGTAGGTGTTTATTCATCAACTTTTATCACAATCCTTTGCATAGGACAAAGGGATTTGTTCAGCCAGGGCATGAAAAAAAATAATAAAACACGGTACTGAAAAAAGTATTGATGTTATTAAAAATGGACTTCAATTATGTTATGAAAATAAAAGTGTGTCTTCTAACACCACTTGTTAAAAACTGGTCATAGAAAAAATGTTAATATTCTTTCTTGTGCTTAAAAAAAAAAAAGTTTAATTTGGTTTTGTTTTAAAAATACCATTAAAATTTCCTTAGCTTTTTTTTTTTTTTTTAATCAAAACATTCTCCTTCTGGATTTAGCCATATGTTCCTGTTAAGAAAAATCCTTTGTAGATTCCTAGTAGGAGTTCTGCTATTGTGGTAGACTGACAAATGTGTAGACGTGCTATTCTTTAATTATGAAACTTGAAGAGTTTCTAATCCTCCCTGGATTATAATCAAGAGATGTTGCATCAATTTCTGTTGTTCCGGTAATGTTACAGGGGATTGTAATTTGAATTGGTAACGTCCCTCCGATCCCTTGAAAAAGAAGCTGGCAGCATAGTGATTAAATTCAGATTTCTGTAAATTATTTTTATTGCTCATCTTTCATGCAGTAGCACCTTGATTTACTCAGGCAATATCCTGCAAGGCTTTGGGGATATGGTTTTTAATCACTGTGAGTAGCCAAGAAATTTAATGACTTAATGACAAGTCCACCCATTTTAATGGGAACTGTGTGCTAATTAATTAGTAGAGGTAGTCTGTCAGCTTTTTAAAAAACATTGATAACTTGGCTGCATTTGCCCTTTGAGATTGTGACTAATTGACTAAGTTTAGCTTCCCAATCAGTTGAATTGGGGGGAAGTGGAAGAATCAGTTCAGTTTAACAAAATTCTATAATTTTTCTTTCTAAGAAAATGAGACCCCTCAGAGTATCTTGCTGTCCTGAAGAAAAAACAACAACCAAAAAAAACAAAACAAAAAAAAACCCCTCTATTTAGTCCCATCCTTTAATTTCTGCTATTCACTTAAAAACTAAACTAATGGGAAGCAAGGGTCTAAGTTTACTGCTTTGTTGTTAGATTTGTCTAATAACAAAGAGGGTGGAAGCAAGGCTTACGGCAAAACCCTTCCAAGATTTGACTTTTTTTTGCAGGGGTAAGTGGAAAGATCAACCAACTGATGAGATAAAGAGAACTCTGGTCTCTGAACCTCTCTCAGAGGATTTAGAATAGTGGTTTCCAACAGACAAAAACAAAGTTGTGTTCCATCTTTTCAGTGGAAAAAAAAAGATTTACGTTTGTGCTTGTTCCTTCTAACTATGGATAAATACGGATGAGTGGATATCTATAGTTCTATTACCAGAAAACAGTGATTACTTATTTATTTAGTTATTTATTAGCAGTGTATGTAATTCTAGCAGATCCCAGACTGGAATTCTTTATATCAGCTAAGGTATAATTATTGGTTTCTTGAGAACTTTTTTGTTCTTCCTTCAAATCTTCTCAACTTTTTTGAAGTTCTTGAATCTACAAAAATTGCTTTCCTTAGGGATTGCATGGAGTTTACCTACTAGGAGGGAGCTCATAGTTTAAGAACAGGATCTTGTGGGAATAAAAGGGTCCCAGAACTTTTTTTAGTGTGATAGGATTCTTAAGTGAAAGATGTTTTAAGTTCACATTTTTAGGTCCCGATAGATTTTTCCAAGAGATATATACTTTTAAAATTGTTGCTTTGCTTTTGCAATACTGACTTTATTCTAATTGAAATCAGTAGAAAGAGGCTTTTACAATTTAGAAAGGTGTTTTAAGAGCAATAATTATTTTCAGTATAATGTTTAGCAGGAGCCTAAAAAGTTGTAACCCAAAGTCATTTGTGCTGCTAGCTGATCCTCAGATTCTTCTGTTGGTAGCTCATCTTGCTGCAGAGAAGTTTCTTTGCATCGCTTATAAGTTGTCTTTGTTCTTCATGCAAATTACATGTAAGAATAAATATTCACTGCTGTAGGCTTGCTTTTATAATGGTTTGTCATTTATCTCTGCAAATGAAAATAGCTGTGGTGTAGCAAAATATAATCTCAAGTAATTATTCTTGGAACCTTCTCCTACAGTATTTATTAAATATTTACAAATGGCAGCTAGCTTCTGGGTTTTCTGCTTGTTTTTTTTTTTTTTGTAGCAGAATGGGAAAACAGAGGGGAAAAGAGTCTGAAGGTTTTGCCAGTATTGAATGTGCATAATGTTTTTGATGGGCATATGAAGCATATGTTGTTGAGAAAAATCTCCCAGTATTTAGTAACATTTAAATCCATGGGGAAAAAAAAAAAAAGAAAAAAAAAGAAAGAAAGAAAGAAAAAAAAAGATAGTGCTCTTACAAGCATGTATATGGGATGAACTGTAAGAAGGTTTAAAATTTTTTGCCCAAGCACCCATGATTGTGTTACTTGAACAAAACAAGGAAAAGAGACTTCATTGGTCTTTGGCCAGTCCCAAATTTTCTGAGCTTGGAAGTGTAAAAGTTCTACTGCTGTGGAATTACTTGGTCAAGAAAAAACAAACAGCAAGAGGCCCCAGGAAAATGCTTTCTCTCCTGGTTGAAGAGTCTTAATGATCTGCTGAGTGAAAATCGCCTCTGTCTTGCAAGCCAGTTCTTGAATGCTTCACTTTTATGTACATTTTAGCACCTTTCTACTTTTCTAAAGTGCTGCTGCCATTCATGCTCATTGGCTCTTCAATTCTATTGCTGTCATTACTTTATTTTTTTAAGATGCTATCCTTTAGTTCAATTACTGAAGTGAGTAAATTGTTATGAAGTCAAAACATTAAAAAAAACAAACAAATAGTATTTTAGTATTTTCTACAAGCAGTAGATAAATGTAGTCCTGAGCAGTATCAGCAGCTTTTTTTGAAATCCTCTAAAAACGAAATAGTCCAAATCACTTCTAGAGAAAAATGTAGGTCTTAACACCTTTTAATAAATGTGCTGGGAAATTTTATTAGAAATTTTATTATTAATAACAATAATAATAATAAGTAGCAAAACCAGGAAACAACCACTGGCTGATTAATGTAGTTATTATTTCTGTCCTTTACATTCCCACTTCTTTATGCGATGTTGGAACAGTGCAGCTACATCAGACCAAGTGGGATAGCAGATCTGGTTTGACAGGTAATTATAATTAAATTATTTAAATTTGCATGCTTTGAATCCTTTAGCATACAGGCAAAACTAAGTAGTGAGCAGACAGAAATGGGAAATTTCAGTACAGAAACTGTCTTTAATGTGTGGTAATGGTTAGTGATCTTGAATCACAGCTGGAGTTGTTTTCTTTATGTTAATCCCATCCCTGATACTGTCTCCATATCTGAGGACAAGCTATTTTCCACTGAAGTTCCTCCAGTCTGATAGTGCTTCCTCATCCGACTCACATGGCTTCAAAGATCTATTTACGCTGTGTACAAGCTTTATAGTAAAAGTGGATTAAGAAATAAAATACTACCATGACTTTCCTAGATTGTATTTGTTCCACTCTCTTGCTGTCTCAATTTAAAAAGCAGTTTTTGGACTGGAAAATGAATAGCGAAGCAGCTGTAGGGGTTCAGAAAATGAAGATGGGAACAGTTGTTTCCATGGGGGAGGAAATTTTGCCTTAAAGATACTTTGGTAATAGATCTTGTCTTTCACTTCAACAAATCAAATGCATCTAGAAAATGTGATGCATATCTGCATAGCCTAAGGAGCAAATGGTGACCAGAAAGGTTTTGAGAGTTGTCTTTTGATGCCTGGGATTGTGAACGGCATGCAAGAAGAAAGTGTCAGTACTACTTGAGCCTGTGAAGACAGTGGTATGACAGAGGAAGCCCATGGTGAAAATCGTTCATTTCTCTACAGATTTCCTTTGTCTTTACTCTTATATTCTGTGTTCAGGAGGCTGGTAAACCTCCCCTTCAGCACTCATCCATGCAGCAGCAAATTAGAGAATTGTAAGAATGGACATCAGAGATCAAGTCCATATTCCTGCTAACGATATCAGTACTTGTTCTATTAGTTTTAAATCTATAAGAATGGAGATCCCCCAGACTTCACATTCCACTGCTTCATACTTCATGCTATTAGGAACCGAAATACCTCTTGCTGCTTTGGGTGCTGTAAATATGGAAAAAATGACTATATTAACCTTTTATGTATTTAAAAATTATGAATTTTTGTTGTGTCTCTTTCAAATTAACTTTTCCCATTTCAGAATTCAATCATTATTAGAAATTATAGATCTTTGGTTTCAGTGGTTGTAGTCTTTGTTGCCTTTCTTAGAATCATAAAATCACCCAAGGTTAGAAAAAAATCTCAAAGATCATCCTGTACAACCATCCACCTACCACCAATATTTTCCCACTAAACCATGTCCCTCAGTACAACATCTAAATGTTTCTTGTACACCTTCAGAGATGACTATTCCCCTCCTCCCTGGGCAACCCATTCTGGTGCCTGGACACTCTTGGGGAATGAATTTTTCCTAATGTCCAATCTGAATCTCTCCTGGCACAACTTGTGGCCATTCCTTCCAGTCCTATTACTAATTAATTGCTGGAAGAGCCAAACCTCCACCTTGCTACAACCTCTTTTCAAGTATTTGTGGAGAGGGGTAAAGTCTCCCCTGAGCCTCCTCTTCTCTAGACTAAACATTGCCAGTTCCCTCAGCCACTTCACATAACACTTGTGCCAAGGACTGCATTTTTGCCTCCCTCTGGGCATGCTCCAGGGCCTCAATGTCTTTTTTGTAGTGAGGAGTCCAAAACTGTACACAGTAGTCAAGGAGCTGCCAGAACTGAATACAGAGGGACGTTCGCTTCCCTGCTCCTGCTGGCATCACTATTTCTGGTACAAGCAAGGGTGCCATTGGCCTTCTTGGCCACCTGGGCTCGCTGCTGGCTCGTGGTTCGCTGAGCATCACCTAACACCCCCATGTCCATTTCTCCTTCACAGTTTTCCTGTCACTTTGCTCCAAGCCTGTAGCATTGCCCAGGGGTTGTTGTGGCCAAAGTGCAGGACCCAACAATTGGCCTTGTTGAACTTCATCCCATTGGCTTCAGCCCAGCTCTCCAGCCAATCCAGATCTCTCTGTACGGCCTTCCTACCCCTAGGCGGATTGACACTTCCTTCCAGCTTGGTGTCATCTGCAAACTTAGTGAGGATGCACTCAATACTCTCACTCAGGTCATCAGTGAAGAACTTTGAACTTTATGACAGCCTGTGCCAGTCTTGGTTTCCTGCTTGAAAGTAGATCTCAGACTCGTTTTATATTTGTGACCTATCATACAGAGCAGGATTTTTTTCTTCTGTGTAGCTGTGGTATCCATTATCTACACATGTAAATTTACATATGTTCTATCAAATTTCATTAGATTTTCCTTCTGCACATTCTTCAGTTTTTATTTTTATTTTTATTTTGAATTCTCATTCTGTCCTATAGCTGCTTAAAGCCACTTCCATGTGACCTTAGTATGTATGTATATATTTATTTATTTATTTATTGTGGTAGTGTCTCTTTTTTGTATGGTTAATAAAACTGTTAGTTAATTCTGGACCACCATTAGTCTTTACTGCAACCTTACTTGATTCGGCTTTCCAGTTTATTTTATTCACAATCTGCAATGAAGAAGTTTTTCATTACAGTATTTTTTTTTTTCCATATTTGTATACCTCATAATCCATCTTAGTAGAGGAACTGTAGGTGTTTGAGGGAAGGAGGAATGGGTACACTTGATAGGCAGTCTATTTTCTTCTTAATTAAAACCTTCATTATTGCCCTTTTTTCCAGTCTCCTGTATCTAATGGAAGATGTTTAACAGCAAAGCACAGCACATTTGCACAGTCTTTTAAAAGACTAGAGAAGTAAACCAAGGAAAATATTTTTTGCTCTTTTCAACATGTTAAATCTGTCTGGGAATTTTTTTTCCTATGAATGAATTTTATAGAATTTAAAAAATAAATGTGTAAATTTGTTTTGAGATTTACTGAAAGGAAGCTGTGCAGCTAAAACATTTCAGTGCAATTTCTTTTCTTTGAAAAGGATTTTCAGTTGGCTAACACTTCCACTTAAGTGGAAAAGTCAATCCAGTTTGGGCAAAGAGATTTGAATTCCTAACTCAACTCATTAACTGTTGCTAATGAACATGACTGTAAGAGTTCTCCCTATCAGCAAACATGCTGCTTGTATAATCCTCTGAACTGTGCTTGAATAATTTCTATTCATGTCACTATAGCATGCTTATTGCCAGAAAGTCTGAGCTCCTTCCAGGAAAGTGACAGCAATATGATCTACCATATGATGACTTTTTTGTTCTCTTTCTTTAATTCACAAAGAGAAGCTTGCATGTGAGATACTTCTAAGGAAAAAAGAAAATGTATGGTGTGCTAAGTGAAAGCTTTGTGTCCTCAACAGGGAATGCTAATGGAGTCTAATGCAGTTACTACCTAGCACATCTTGGTGTAAGTCTGTACGTTATTGTGTTAGGTCAGTGTTCAGTATTAGTTTATCAGAAGTATGGTGTTTGGAATGAACAGAGTTTGACATGGAACCTTCAAATTTAACTGTAAAAAATTCCTTTTTACTTAATGTTAATTTCATACATGCTTCTCAGGTGCCATAACCAAAATCAGTCTTGGAGAAGAATCTCAGAAAGAAATTTTGTTGCCAAGCTAGCCCCTTGGTATTTCCAACACTCAGCTTATTGTAAAAATCTACTTGTAATTCATTTATCTCTTGCAGCCATAAAATCTGTTTAGCTCATCTTTCAACATGCTTCTTCAGTTAGTCTTAACTAGTTATTTCTATCTGAAGTTTCCAATTCTAGCTGCTCTCTGTTCATAGAGGGAAGTAATGTATTGAATATGCTTTCCATTAACAGTGTACCTGAGACAATCAGTCTTCTAATAGCACAATATGATAAACCAGTTAAGCTAAACCTCAAAAACACAGATGTAACAAATAGTTTTTCCTAAAGCTTCTGTAGAAAGATTTTAACCAAGACTCATTCTTCTCCCACTCATTTGCTAGGAAACAATGTGAATTGCAAGCTCACCATAATCTATTTTTGAAGCCTTTGTTTAGTTTCTTTAGGCTGAGTGTTGTGATAATGGTTCTGCTCAGATTTATGGGACAGTGAGATTTAAATTAAAAAAAGACATGCAATCTGCCCTCAGACTCTGAACACACTACCAAATTATAACCTTGTCTTTAAAATGGAAATAAAATCATGATATCTCTGCTGACCTTAGATCTGTTAGAGAGAAATATTCAGCAATTTATCAATCTCTTTCAGCACTAGTGATGCCAAAGAGAAAGTTCTCAATGTCCTCTCAGCTTGTAGGCTGTTTGTTAACATAGGAGCAGATTTTTACAGTTTTCCTTTCTGGTTTTGGGGAAATATGTTCAAGTAGATGACAATAGCAGTCTTCTGCTGGCATGGCTTAATATCTGCCTCAAAATCATAGAATAGCAGAATAGTTTGAGTTGTAAGGGACCTCAAAGATCATCTAGTATCATCCAACCTCCCCTGCCATGAGAAGGCATCTTCACTAGACTAGGTTGCCCAAAACCCCATCCTGCCTGGTCTTGAACACTTTCAGGGGCATGCATTGCTTTTCTGGGCAGCCACTCTTACAGTGAGGAATTTATTCTTAAAATCTAATCTACATCTATCCTCTTTCAGTTTAAAACCATTACCTATTGTCCTACTGCTACACTCTTGATAAAGATTTCATCCCCACCACTGAAACCTGCTTGAAGTTACTGCATCATGCAACTCAAAATAGGATGTGTTTATTTCAAGCTGTTATGGTTAAAGCAGGATTGCTGCCTGTACTGAGTACATTTTAGTTCAGGACTGATATAGACTAGTATGAGCGTGTGAAAGTTGGCTTAAAGTTGTTTCTATATGTTATCGATATAAACTGTTCTTAAACTGAAGTAGGCCTGTTATTTTTTATCACTTATCCATCATTTCCAAGCAGCTCACTTGAACTGTCTCTGGGGTTGCTATGTTCTGGAGTGCTGGAGATTTTTCCACATCTTTGTGACAGTGAGAAGACAACTTAAGACAAGGCAGGCAGTTCTTGTACTACTTCATTACCAAGGGTATTTTGCCTGTAGGAGGCTTGCTATTGGTATGAACAGTCATTTTTAATGAGTGGTGTCAGAATCTATAGATGGCTAAGAGTTTTGTATCTGCTGAAAAGCCAAGATTGGTTTGGAGAATAGCTTACACTACATTTATGAAGTAAAGCCTCCACAGTGAGTCTGAACCAGCAAAATGTGCATATAGCAGGTTCCTGTTTCTTGTTGCTGTTGTTCACACTTGTTGCATTCTTGCCTGTAAACAGACCTTGAGCCATCTGTGGTAGCAGTCATCTCCCTCTGTACTTTCTTGGTAAGGTCAGAGTCTTGACACTTTGGGTAGATCCTCCTCACACAGGTGATGAGATGATTTAAGAGTCAGTTCTTAGCAGCTTGATTTAGAATGGAATGAGAACTAAAGCTCCTTTCTTAAAATCCAGGAGTTGCTGTTTGCCTGAAGGGAATCAAGCACTGCCATATGTGTCTGCTGCATTCCAAGGCAAAGGATGAAAAATACTTTCAAAACGCCCACTGCAACTGATTATTCTTGTTCTCCCCATTATATTTATCATCATAATGTGATGCCTTTACTCTTGCTTCCAAGTAATAATCTATACTTACTGACAGAGGTTAAATGTGATTGTTGAAAGAAATAGGTTAAAAAGTGGCAGCCAGTAAGGTCCATACTGATGTAATAAAAGCAATTACACTTAAGAGTTTAGAAGTACTGAAATGGCAGCTGAAACAGTTCCAGTCTCTGAGGCTGAGTAGGAAGTTCAAATGCTCTGTTTTTGTTTTCACTTTGGATGAATTTTTCAGAGAAGTGAATTATAAACGGCTTCTACTGGGAGGGCAATTAGAATTAACTGGTCAAATAAATTGGAAGTAATGACATAAGTATAAAGCTGACAAATTTTGTTACTGAATGGTCAGGCAGGAGATGAACAGTGGTTGACTGTATCTATGGAAATAAAAGCAAAAGTAAAGCTGAACTGAAGCAACAAATTTTACTGAGGCTTGCAGGTTCAAATGAGCTGTGCTTCCAGACTAAATGGAAATCAGTTGGGACGTGCAAATGGTTTTATTTTTTATGCACATTGTCTGGTGGAAAATAGACACTGATTTAGGGCCAAATTTTAAAGGTCTATGAGTTCAGAAATGTAGAGAAGCACCAAAGTAAATGATTGAAAATGCCAACAGATTTCCAGTTCCTAGTGTTTCATTGACAGTTAGGAAAGACATAGCTTCTGAAAATCTTAGTAGGAATCTACTTTCATTTTTCAAGATCAGACCAACAGCAATAGAGAGACACTAGATCAGGATTACTTTTGTGATCACATTTAATTCAGTGTGTGTGTTACCAAAACTACCCTATGTTCATATAACAACATATCTCAAAGCTTTAGAAAAAGCTATGAATATGATGATGGTGCTGCAAAAGAGCACCAGACTACAATTTCCTTATTAGTTGTATCATATATAGTATTCACAGTGCTTTGAATAGATGAAGATATAAGCCAGAAGACAGTGTGTCTTGACTCAGATACTCATCAGAGATCTGTACATAAGTGAAGCTACAAAGACAATTCCAAATCCAGCTTGTAAGCCTGGTATTGCCCCAGCATGAGTTCTTTCCTTTTGCATACTTCTGCTTTTCCAGACAAAAGAGGTTTTCAGCAGTGAAATTAATAACAGGTGGAAAAAGTTATTGTAAAGTGAATCCAGTAGACCATTCAAAAATCAGCATCTTAATACTCCCCTCTACTTCTTGGTTTGGCAAGCTCCAGTGATTTGTGGTTCAGGCTGTGGAAGATCTAGTTTCAAACATTGCCAGTTGCTTTATGAATGAACATCAGCTGTTTGCATGCAAGGGAGATGAGGGTACTGTCAAAATTTGCTTCTGTTGTAGTTTGGTTCTAAGCGCTGCTAACATGAGCTGTATCTCCTCTATTTACCTGGTATATTTTCCATGTCTTCTCCTAATCTTGCAATTTTGGCACAAGTTAAAATGCAATTTTTTCTTTTTTTTTCTTTCTTTTTCTTTCAACTCCAGTCCCTGTCAGTATTTCTAACCAACTACTAACTCAGAAGATAACTGTTAATAGAATGAGAAAAGATTCTGAAATTTCTTCCTAGTGAGAAGAGAAGCATAGGCACCTCGGAGATGCAGTGCCTCATCAAAGGTGTGATTGGCATCATAAGTGTGACAGGTTAAGTAGAAATGAATTTGTACATACTCCTCAAGGATCATTTCTAGATGAGTCTTACTGTAAAAAATGTCACATGTAACAACAGTGTTCATTGGAAACATCAGTTTTGTTTCACTCCCAGTAGAAATGTTCATGCATAACCTTCTAGAAAGACATGTAGCAAAACAGAAAAGTGAAGTTATTTATTGTTCCTGATGCACATAGTTACAATATGACACTGGCCAGATTTCTATATTAAAAAAACACAAGCGTTAAAAGCCAGGCAAATTGGTTTTGATGATACTGTCACGTAGTGCCTGCCTGTTGTGCTTTAACTCTGCAGATGGCTGAGCACCACACAGAGTTGGCTCGCTCCCCTTCTTCCCAGCGGGATGGATGGCAGAATTGGGGAAAAAAGTAGAACTTGTGGATTGAGATAAAAATATTTACTAAGATAGAGAAAGGAAAAAAGAGAATAGTTATGAATATATGTATATATGTATGCATATAACAAGTGATGCACAAGCAATTGCTCACCACTCCCTGACTGATCCCTAGCTGCACCCCCCACCCCCAAACAGCAAAATAGAGAGATGAACTCCCACCTCCTTCAGAACTCCTTCCACATGAGGTCATATGATATGGAATATCCCCTTGGATATCCCCAAGTCAACTGTCCTAATTCTGTCCCCTCCCAGCTCCTTGGGCCCTTTGCTGAGTGTGGCCTTGGCTCTGTACCACAATGCTTAGCAGCAACTATAAATGTCAGTGTGTTATCAACATTATTTTTCTCTTAGAACCAAGACATTACACCATACCAGGCACTCTGAAGAAAACAATTCCATCCCAGCTGAAACTAAGACACCACCCTGGCAGAGATTATAGAATGGCCTGGGTTGAAAAGGACCACAATGATCATCTGGTTTCAACCCCCCTGCTATGTGCAGGGTCTCCAACCACCAGACCAGGCTGCCCAGAGCCACATCCAGCCTGGCCTTGATGTAGATGTAGCAATGCTGACAAAAAGCAAGCTTTTCCTGTAATAGTATTATTTTGCAGGGAGCTGGTAAAAGCCTTTTTCTACAGATTGGTAGATCAACAAATCATCTGTATAGCTTTTAGTGTTGCTAAGAATACTTCTGTTAGGGTTTTTGTTTCGTTTTGTTTTTTTTAGTCCAGAGATATTTTTTTTCTTAGTTTACACTAGACCTGAACTGTGAAAACTTGGGATATTCCTGCAGAGCAGAGACCAGTGCAGAGAAACTCAGGATTCAGTCAGTATGTTTGTACTTCAGGGTGCCACAGTGAAATATCTAGTCCTCTCTGGAACTATTTTCCTCAACTCTATGACTTCAGGAAGAATAGCCACATTGAACTAAAATTAGATCTATACTTAAACATGTACAGAATTGAAACTTAATGCTAATGTTCTCTACAAGTAAATGCATCCCATGAAATACTGCCTCTTTCTTTTCAAATGCATTCAGTCATCTCAGTAGGAGTATCTTCACCTTTATCTTAGGCAGTTCATTTTTAGAATTACTTTATCTAGCAAGAGATTTTCATAATGTGATCATTTCTAGAGAATATGTGCTGATTAGAAATCTGTAATACTGCTTTTGGACTCTATTTTAATATAATCTGTAAATTTCACTCAACCAAATCTATCCTGAGGCTTTTAAGTAGCAGTCAGATAGTTTTGGTAATGTCATTTGTTCACAAAAGACAGGGAGCTAAGATGCAGAATTCAGATGGTGATATTAAAGTTCAAAACTGTATGTTCATTCATACATGGGAAGAATTTTGGCAGGAGTACTTCTAAGTTCCTATACGTATCCTGTGAAACAGCAGCAGTGGTTCTGATTATAAAATTTGCTATTTCTTTTGTCATTCAAATTCCTGTTTAGTTCTGATTTTTGTGTCCTCAGAAATACTTTCAGTGTCTGGGGAGCTGCTTCTGCTCTTCTCCCAGTATTCCACTGAAGTAAAGTTAATGTTTAATCTAATTTTTAGGGTCTTAAGTAAATGCATGAATGTATATTTGTTGTATCTGGAGATCTCTTCCAACAAACATTTGGAAAGTTTTTTTTTGTGTAGAGGTAGTCTTTTTAGTTCTGTAGGGACCTCATGTTTCCATAGCATCATGTTTGTTCTGCCTGGTTCTTTTGAACTGCTTGTGTGATGATTGCTAAGTCACATTCACCCATTCACCTCAGTATAATGGTAGTATCCTGTCATCTTCTCCTGTACCTTTGTAAAATATGCCTTTGGGAGCAAGGTCTTTTCTGCTGCATATATTTAAGGAGAAATGAATGTCTGACTCCAGTATTTCCCCAAACTTTGCCATGGATTTAGCACAGTTTCAGTATAAGACAAGTAAATGTACATACATAATTATCTTATTTCAGTCCTGTTTATTTGTATCAATGTGGACAAATACAAGATCTTCTTCATTATTATTATACTTTTTAGTTTAAACATGTATGTGTACCTTCTGGGTCCACTGTCATTTTCAATTGCAAAGCTATAGTAATCTGTTGTATTCAAGTTTGATGGACTTTCCCACTTTCTACCACTATCAAATATGCATGCTCTTAAATTTGCAAGTTTACAGTGCTAAATTCTTTTTGAAACTAACTCAAAACTTTCCAAGGATCTTTTGAAAGGACAGAAGTTGTATTATTTAATGAAGCTGTGTTTTGCTTTCTTTGTTTTCTGGAAGCATTTAAGTAGGAGTTCTCTAGTCCAACCTAGTGTTAGCTATGGGAGCTGACTGTATTGCTCAGGGCTTTCCAGTCACCTCCTGAAACATCCAAGGATGGAGATGAAACAACTTGTGTAGGCAGTTTACTTCATGGATTAACTGTCCTCATTGCTCCTTATATCTGGTTGGAACCTCTTCTCTTTCAGCTTACACTTATTGTCTCTCATCCTCCTACTACCCACTGCTGAAAGGAATATGGATGGATCTGTAATGCAGATAATTTCTCATAGATCCTGTGTTAGGCTGCTGTTAGGTTCCCCTGAAGACGTAATTTCTGAATAAGCCCTGTTCTTTTCAGCCTTTTCTCAGAAGTTAAGTGCTTCAGACTCCCAAGAGTCTTGGTGGTCTGTTGTCAAACTATGATTTCTGTGTTTGGAGATCCCAAACTGAACACAGTATTCTAGATGCAGTTTAATAAATGCAAACTGAAGGAAGGTAATTACTTTCCTCAGTGTATGTATTGTCTGTGCTTCTGTTAGTACAGTCTAGGTTATTGTTGGCTTTCTATACTGCTAGTGTCCTGTTGACTAATGTTCACCTTGTCTACCAAGACTTCCAAGTCCTTTCCCAGACTTGTCCCTCAGTCAGTCAGCCCCCAGCCTGCACCACTGCCAAGGGCTTTTCCTTACCATGTTCAGCATTTATTTTTGCTGAATTTTGTGTGGTTCCTGTTTGCCCACTCATCCAGCTCCCTCTGGATTACAGTCCTTCTCTTGGAAATATCAAACGTTCCTCTTAGTTTGAATACATCTGGAAATCTGGTGAGAATTAAGCTTGTCACATGACCAGGATCCTTGATAAAGATGTTAAAGAGGTTTAGGATGTGGTATTCTTGTTGCTCATCTCCAGGTAGAGTATGTCTCATTGACACTCACATTCTGAGCCTAATCATCCAGCCAACTTTTTATTAATATAATTGCTCACTGAATCAGTTCATAACATTTAACTTAGATACAAGAATATTGTGGAAGACGATGGTAAAGTCCTTGCTAAAGTCAAGGTGAATAATATTCCACTGTTCATTCCTCACCCAGATGTCCCATCATCATTTAATAATAAAAGGAAAGCAGATTTGTTAGGCATGGTCTATTCACAATAAATCCATGCTCACTGTTTCCAGTCACCTTCTCTTTCTTGTACCCAGAAGGGAAATGTACTCCAAGAGTACTTGCTCCATCATTTTTCCAAGAACCAAAGTAAACAAGATGTGACCATAATTTTCTGAAGCGGCCTTTTTTGAAAATGAATAACAATATTTGCCTTTTCCAAATTTTCACATCTGCCCCTGTATTTCTAATAAGTTGATGTTGTAATCTGGGGTTGTCAAACGAATGAAAGAATCAATCATTCTGTTTCCTGCAACTTGTCCACAATTCTCCATCCAGGCCTTTTGTGTATTTGGAGAACTGATACTAATATGGAAGTTTGCCAGAACAACAAGGATCTAATACTTTGTTCAGTAGCATTCTGAGGAGAGAGCCCCAAAATTCTGTTCCTTCTCTTTTTTTTTCTCTGTCAAAACCATTTGTAGCTTTTTCTTAAATCAAGACTGTGCTTTCTAGTGCTCTGTTTGATGTAGGCTTCTGCTGGAAACAAATTCTTCCTTTGATTGTGCAAACAAAGTGTGCTTGGTTGAAATACAGCAGGAAGAGAAGTGTGAGACTGAAGAAATGAGAAACTTGTTTAAGCAAATAAAACGTGTCTGGCATAATACTTCATCAGAGAATCCTGGGTCCCACAAACAAATGCTAGGACTTAAGTCTTTTTATGGCTGACCTGTTACATGTATGCCTTGTTAAGGCTGAGTGGGGAGTAAGCATAAATGTAGATCACACTTTGACCAACCATATTTTTTTCTTCCTTAAGAACAGTGTTAAACTTCAGTTTAAGAATACTTTCTAGTAAACCTGTATTTTATAAAATGCATTCTTCTGCAGTGCTGGGAAGAGGTGTTATAGTAATTAGGTGGTTCTCTTGAAGAAGCAATGTCTCTGATGTATTCATTCTATAACAGAATGACTTTCGAATCAATGCATATACCAATACCAGATAATTGCAATGATGTAAAAGCTTTAAGGGGTCGTTAGCTCTTATAAATTCCTCTATATATTTATAAACTCTTATAAATACAATATAATGAGGTATGGAGATGAGAGAGTCACTGTTAACAGGGTAACTGTAAGACAAGAACTTAGCTACATTATTAGACACAAAGGAGTCCATAATGCAAATCATCAAAAACTTCATAACATGATGATCTGACATAAGAATCCATCCATAGCACAAACAGTTGTACAGAAAACCAGCCTTCATTAATTATAACTATATATGGAGCCCTTTGTTGGAAATACTCTTCATGGGGTGAATATTTTCTTTAGTAAAAGCCCTTATAGTCTTTCAGTACCAGTCATCACCCTTTAAATTAGTTGTATACAAACATTCTCGGGAATAATTTGCCCCCAAGGAGGCTTCAGAAAAGCAAAGATCTCCAATTTTTTTCAGTGTATTTGCTGAGAGAATGACAATAATATCTTTTCTGAAAAGCATTTAATTTTTCCCACTTCCTCTTAGTTGCAGAAGTTAATATAACTAATTAGAGAGAAAAACTAATGTGATGCAGATGATTACACCCCACAGATAGCCAGGAAGCATTATTCTCTTGATTAAAGCTTCCAGTGTCTTCTCTTTGGTGCAGAGGCAGACTTGAAGTCAATATTTTAGGAAGACTTGATGTAGAAATCTTAGTGTTTGGCAAATATCTTCAAATAAGAAAAACAATTGAAATAAAGCTGTTCTTAGAGGGGGAAAAAGCTAAACTAATTGAATAAATAAGATTACAGTAGCACATGAAAAATGGTAGGAAAAGGTTGTTATGCAATTGTTTTCTTCATTAATAATTCTGAAAGCAAGTCTCCAGGGATAATTCATAAGTTTAGGTGTTAGCAGTTATTTGAGCTCACAGATACAGTCTTGGTAAAATATACAAAAGATCAGTCTGAATTCCATATGCTCTGATTAGTTTAAGAATTGTCCTAGGAAATAAGAATCTTGAAAAACAACATTTTTCTCTATTCAACATCAAAGACTGATGATTAAGATTATAGAGGAGAGTTATAAAATGTATTTTATTGTCTCAACTTAGCTCATTTCAGTTTTAGAAGGTTCATGAAGTCATTGTGACACTTGACATCATGAAAGGCATTTGAAAAATCATAGTTTTCACTTGAGCCAGAAGATGAAAAGGTTTTATAATTTTGTAATTGGCTTTCAAACTGGCCTAGAAACTTTAGTTCCCTTTCCTGAAAGGGAGGCTTGAATATTAGAGAGAACTTTGTAATTCAAAGCGCAGCGAAATTCTGAAAGCAACTCTCTGGGGAGGTAGTGGGGTAATTATGAGCAGTAATTTTGAATATTAGACCAGAAATTGAATGCAGTAAAGTGGGTGTGCTTGATCAAAACATCTGTGCTGGAAGAGGCATCTTGAGGTCCTTTCTATAAGATTATTCATTTCCCATTCCTCACTTCTTCCATACATGTGTTTGTAACAACCAATCACAGCAGTGTTTATCCTGTGAATTGCTAGTACTCTATGTTTTCTGAAGTAGTAACAGACTCTCATCAGTACAAAGTCTCCACTACTGCTGTTCCAGAGATCCAAGCTGGGGTGGATAATTGGAAGCTTCCCAGCTTCTTTCTTCAGTAGATTGACACAGAGTCAGAGAAAATGAAAGAAGAAAAAGGGTTTTGTCTTCAGCCAGTCAGGTCTGCTGTTCTGGAGTAGAATATTCCATTCTCAGGTAAAACAAAGAAGGACCCAGAGTGAGAAATGTCTGCAAATACTGTTTTGAAAAAATTCTGAACTGATTTTAGGACCATTCAGTAAGTTGGGAAATCTGTAAGAATCAACAATTAACATGATGTATTACGTGGTATTATTTCGGTTCTACTTTACATTGATTTTCTGCTTGGAATGAGAGAGGCGTTGATGGGAGTAAACCATGGATGACAGCCAAGACTTTCTTTCATTTCTAGACAATCACCTACCAACAGCTAGCCTTCCCTCTATACTCATAGTAGAAATATTGTCAATGCAGATGTGATTCTAGGAAGTTATAACAGAAACATAGGATGGTTTGGGTTGGAAGAGACCTTAAACATCATCTGGGTCCAGCCCTCTGCAATGAGCAGAGACACAGATCAAGTTGTTCAGCCTTGTCTTGAAAGCTTCTGGCATGGGACATCAACAACAATAATGTTTCTTGGGAATGAAACATCAACAGGAAAAGCTAAAAAGAAGTCTGGAAATGATTTATTTTTTCTTCTGGAAAGTAAAGAAAGAAAAAATTCTTGAGCAAGGTAAAATTTTTTACATCCCATATTGTTGGAGTTGCTGGAGTAGGAGTGAACTCTGTAACTGTTCTTTCTGTCTAACTTATGTTTTATTGGTTCTGTTACAGTTTACTTTTGTTTTAATGGAGAATTCTCTTCAACAGATAAATGACAATGCAAAGTTCTTTAGGGCTTAGTCTTGTCTACAGATCTCAGTTAAAACAAGGCTAATAGAATGATCTAAAATTGAGAGAGGATAGTGAATGACATAATGACTGAGCTTACTGGGATAGTACATTAATCTAGGTCTATATTCTGCAGATACCTCTTTGCTCACTGTCATCACTTAGGTTTTTGTTGAAAACAGTTAGCTCCAATAAAAGAACAAGGGCTGAGCTGCAGTAATAAAGACACGCCATGAAAGACTATCTAGAGCATGGCACTGTGAACTAATAAGTTTTATGGAAAACACTAGTTTATATTCCTGTGGCTAATATTAAAAAATGTCAGTATATCCAGTGCTCTGATAAAGACAAATTTTAAAAAATAAAGTAACTTTCACAGTTTCCAAAATGTAGGTTATATTCAAGATATTTAATTATGTCTTTCTTATTTTTTTCTGCAGACCAATCTGAAATACTGGCTGCAGCCATTCCTTTTGACCCTAATATCTCAGGAATTCATCTATCAGATATAATGAGTATTCTCAAAATCTTTTTAGAAGGGCTCTTAGTTATAAAGTAACTGGGGTTATTAAAAAGTATAAACTCTGGAACTAGTTATATAAAAAAGTTGTTTTCAAAGTTAGATTTATGACAACTGGTTATTCGTGTGTTGATGATATATTATGTATTTTTTCACTTTATTTCCAGTGAAATACAAACATGTTCTGTCGTATTTTGCTAGTGAAGCAGAAAGAAACTATTTGCATATAATTATCTGAATCTACAAAATCAAAACACAGTGACAACCTTGGGGAAACATTTGCGAGGCAAAGAATCATGAAAGCAAGAGGAAGAGGCTGACTTTTGTTGTAACAAGCAAAATTAAAGTGTCCAAAATGCCCCCCAAATACATTACTTATTTATGTACACACTTCTCATGCAGATTTAAACTTTGGTAAAAGCTGAAATTTCCATCTCCAGTATGATAATTCTTTGTCTTACCTGATCTAGAAAATCAAATTAATTTTGGAGTTCTCCCTTACAACTTATAAACATAGTCTAGGGACTTTTAAGACACTTTTGATCTCTGAACTGTGTGCTTACCAATACTTCTCATGTAGTCCAGTAAAACTGAGAAAGATTGTTTAAATCTTACAGTAGACTGGAAACGCAAATAAAAGTCATGAAAATAGTCTGCATTATGAGAGAAGTGTTTGAAAATTAGTTTGAAGTGAGGACGTGCTTTTGTCTGTATCTTCTAAAAGAGCAGTAGAAAAGTGCCTCAGCTTCGTGTCGACAATATAAAATCCATTGATGTGGAAAGCAGCAAAGGCAGAAAATTGAATGTGTCATACATTGTAACAGAGTGAAGTTCAAACAGCCTGTTTGGATAATAGGCTACCATAAATATATCTACGACACAGAAAGCATGCCAGGTAGAAGATTTTTGTAGTCTGAGGAATACGCATTCCACATTGTTTCTGGTCTAACACTTTCTATTTCAGGAAGACTTGGGGAATTAAAAATATATTTGTAGTTCCTTCACAACTTTGATGTAGAACACTTAGCACAGGATACTTGCTCCTTTTACACCCTAATCATATCCTTTCTGTCTTTCTGTTCTTTTTTCCTGTCTTTATGTTTAATTGGCTCACACCCTTTTTGTTTTGTTTTGTTTTGTTTTGTTGTTGTTGTTTGATTTTAATCTTAAATACTTTGGATAGGCGAATTGGAGAAGAGTCCTTGCATAGAAGAAATAGAGCTATGCCTGTTAGTCTGAATGTCATAACATTCAGACCTGGACCTTTAAGATCATTTTTGTTCAAATTAAATTATTTGTATTTGTGTGCACATGAAGATTCTCTTTCAAAATCAAATGACTGTCACTGACTTCGTCAGCAATCACTGCTTTTACAAATTAGCCTTTCTTGTACCAATGAGAAAGAAAATAGATATGTCGGCGCATGTCCATACAGTCCCTAATTTCAACAGATCTTGTTCATATCTTTGCTCTTTCAATATCATATTTAAAACGTGGGGTCCAGAATCTCTGCAAAGGCATAGGTAGAGTAATATCCCATTTTTTTGTTTTGCAATTAAACAATGGTTATGTCAGTCCCTTCAGGCATCCTGGATGCTTGTCTATTGCTTGCCCACCATGATCCAACATTCTTGTCAGAGACACTATTTCCTGGGATAATGTACAACCTCATCATAGATATCCTATAATGTGTGAATGTATGACTTTGCATTTGGTTGTGTGGAAATGTGTTTGAATGATCATACTGCTTGGTAATGATTCTTGCAATCATTAGTTATCGGTTTTAACTGTAATCTTGAAATCTGAAGGATAGGTTACTGTAAACATGAAAGCAAAACTGCTCTGATTCACATGGCGTGATGGGAGACTATAAAAGGTTGCTTCTGCAATTTTTAATCAGCTAAATCAAGTGATTGTTTTTATTTAATTGAAGTAATAAATCTGAGATGGCAAATTGTGTACTGTTAACTGGCTATATTATGCATTTTCTGCCACAGTGACTTTCATACCCAATACTCTCCAGATGCTCAGATGGGATAGCAACAATTAAATATGTCAGATGGAGCCTCCTGAAAGATGTATTTGTGATTTCTAATGGTAAGGGTTGTTAGAAGTAAATAACACAGCAATCACGAATATTTTATTTTCATCCTTTATGTTTAAAGTGACAGCTGTTAAATTAGTTGCTGGGTCTTTAAAACAGTGCGCTTTTTTAATTTAAATTTAATTTGCCTCTTTACTATAATAACTGATTTCATATAACAGAGATATTAGTGGTAAGATTTATTAGATTCCTAGCTTAATTGTATCTGCGAGAAGCACAGGTTCTGTCTGCAGATTCCACACTTGCAGATGCAGTGATATGTCATCTTCAAAAAAAATTTTTATTAGTTTATCTTTCAATAGCACTTTAACTGGAGAATGAGTGTGTGACAACACAATCAAAGTACAGCATTGACCAAATGAGACGCTTTTTTGTGTGTATGCCAGTGTAGTTTTGAATTCCTGTTGCTCACTGCAGCTTGTCCTCTTTCCCCTTGCATCATGCAGGACTCATCTCATGACTGCCAAGTGCAGGATGGCTGCTTTGCTTGTGCGGCTCTAGACATGGTATCCTTTCACTGATGCTGTGTTGCAGGTGATCTGCATATCTGCTCCAAGTTATGGGGAGCTTCCAAACTATAGCTAGATCTACCTTTCTCATCTAGTGGATTAAGCAGTGACAAATTAAAAGAAGTTACTGAAGTGAATAGCATTCATTTTACTTTGAATATCAGCCCGCCACACTTTGACGACTTTGTCACAAATGATTTGGTAGTAATGATTTCTGTTCATGTAACACCTGTCATCCAGAAGTATCCCAGTGTGCTCTATCAGCTAATTTACCGATTAGTCAGAAATGGCTTCATTCACTACAAAAATGTTACTTTGGAGGAAAAGTAGCAACTGTGTGCTGCAGGTCAAAATCTATTTGCCAAAGAGACAAGAAATGAAAGTGGTTCATAGCTGAGCCCAAGGCGTATGCTCTGGTCCCAATGAATGAGAAATTAGCTACAGCTAAACTTGCAATCTCCAAATCTTTTGAATTTTAAAAGGAAAGGGAGACCTTTAAGGGGGTTTGTAGAGAGGGAAGACAAAGTTAGAAAAGATAAATTTCTGCATATAGGGAGATCTGCATTTTGGAGTAGGCAGCCATGTTAGGAGCTCTGCTTTCTGACAGAGAAACAGACTAATAGAAAACATGGTATTTTCTCATGGAGGAAGTCTTACACTGCATTGCTATGTAGATTATTACACAAATAAGTTGCAAATATTTAGTTTGATAATTCAAGATTGAAAGGTGAGACTTATGCAACTTCTGTTGAAGACAAATGTAACAAATGCTTAACTTTACAATCTTATTCTTAAGAAGAGTTGGAATTCAGACTTCTGTCCATCAGACTGTGAGAGTCATCGCAGTGGAAAACAGTGAAAACAAGAAAACCCTGTACACAATAATGAAAAGTTTGTAATTTCTTTATGGACTGCTGGTTTTGAGGAAGAACAGAGTAGATTAGAAAAAGGAAAGAACTCTACACTGCAATTTTTTTCTTGATCAGTTTTTAAATCAGGCTCATATTAAAACTATACCTTAGGCTTGTGTACAGAGAGAAATATGATCTCCTGTAGAATGTATGATATTATTGATTGTATGTGATATTATTGATGTTTTGACATTGTAAAATAGTTTAAAGATAAAGATAGGACACTAGATAATAGTGAAGACAATGGTACTGTGGTTACATAGCATGTACTTTAAGCATGAGATCTCAGTATTTGTTATGTTTGCATGCATTTCAAGAAATAGTTACACTACAAGTATTAACAAGGTGTTTCAAAACCAGCAGCTAATCAGTGATGGTTAGGAGAGGGTGAGATATAATGATAAATCTACTTAATATCAATGTCAAGGGAAAGATTACATCTGAAAATCCTATATCTGAATGAAATCTGAATGTCAGAATGATCACATTTCTTTTCTGTGTTCTTAGCACTCTTTAAAACGTAACTACCAGCAGTTGTGTCTATTTTGACTGTTACAGAAAATAACCAGTGTGACTGAAGGCTTTGAACATTATGATTATTATCCTTGAATGTATTTTTTACTTATTATTCTTCCTAATCAGTCCTGTAAACTGTTGCTACAACTCCTTGTACAAGGCCTTTGCATGGGGCCTCATAACAGCTTGTTTACTAATTTATTTAGTGTTGACCGAGGTTTTCAAACTATGAAATAAAAGGTAGACTTACTTAAAGAGAACACCGAACCCCCACACCATCTGGATGGAGAAGGAATTTGTCAATTCACTCTTCTAGAAAAGTGTTTTACTTTTTGCTGGGTATAAAGCCTCTCAAAACTTTTCCAAGGAGAAAATGATCTCTCTAGAGAAATCAGTAGACATTATTTAGATATTTTAGTAGTTCTTATTGTTAAAAATTATCTATAAAATATTAACCCTTCCATAACACACTCTCAACTGGAAGGCTCCTGGAACAACTGAAGTTAAGAAGATTAAGCATTATGCTGTTTTTTCATTATCATATTTTATGTGAGTGTTTTTTCCTTGTCAAGGAGTACAAGTATATACAATCTGAAATATAATACTTCTGCATACAAAGACTGCAAGGAGTGAAGGTCTTACTTTTATTGTTAAGTAAGATTCCTTTAGAATTATTATGTAATAAACACGCCTCCTGACTTTCAAAGCAAACTTTTCTAATGCAATTTTCAGTAACATTTAAAAACTGGTTCCTTTTCCAAATGATGTAATAAAGAAGATCAAGCTACATCTTCTAGAACATGAATTTTAATAGCTCTGCAAAGGTTTGATGTTACAGATTTGGTTCACACTTTGAACACAGGGTTTTTTTTACGTTGTCTCAGAGGACGTTGTTACTCTGATGGGGACTTTTAACAGAAGTAACAGAAAGAAAGGGTGTGTGTTCAAGAGAAGAAAAAGTTTTTTTTCACAACAATGGTTTGTAAGAATCCTTTGCTTTCTCAGCTGTGAAGGTATAATCTTGTATTATTTATTCTTCCTATGAAAATTTATTTTATGAGATTCCAAGCTAGCATATGAATGCAATATAGATCAAACACAGGAGATTTTCACAACTAAACCTCTAGCTCTAAAATAATAACTATAAAAAAAAACAGTCTGCCTTCAAAGCCTCTTGAATCCATTAAGTACTGTAGGATCATTCTTGACAGAAAGGTTTGCTCTTTGCATCATGAGGGTTTACACTAAAACTTTCATAGGAACTGAGAGAGGACAGTGGAAGGATGGGCTGTAGCTGTTTTTTGAAGCTCCTAGGGAAGATGCCCTATTAGTATTGCTTTAAAAGAATATTTCCCCCACTTTCCCCACTCTCCACCCCCAAGAGAGGACATGAAAGCTAAATGAAGAAGCATACTCAAACAAAAATCAAGCCCAACCCCAAATTGTTTTTAAAATGAGCCACAGATGTCAGTAAAAACATACACTGAATAACTACCATATAGAAGTTGCAGTGTGTATTGGTTCTCAGGCTGTTCTCCTCACCATGCTATTCAACTGCCGTTAGCAATGACTAACATCTGTCCCATATTCATTCTTTCTCTATGCTCCATGGGAAGAAATGTGTACAGTGAAATATTTTGCTTTATTTTTTTTTTAATCTATATTGTACATATGTACTGTAAATATGTTATATGAAGCAAGGCCAAAGAAATTTTCTTTAAATTTGAGAGCTCAAAATATTGTTTCTTTTGCCCTTTGAAAGATGTCTGCTTGGACTTAAACCAACCCTGGAGAAAGCCCATTTTTATGAAGGACAAAACTTTACCCTCAGACAGCTCAAATGAATGTTTAAATCAAAATATCTGTTTGTATAAAATACTGTAATATTCAGTGTAATGACCAATAACACAAATGTTGTAACCAAGAGGATTAAAAAGGAAATATCACATAATAACTGGTTTGTATAAATGCAACTCCTGGTTAACACAAATGCAATATAACTAGATTCCATTCTAGTCTAAAGAAAAGAAGGGGGAAAAAGAAGCTAATGATTGAAAGACAGTCCTCCAAACATATTTCAGTATAATATTTATTTCAATACTCCATAAATTCAAGGTTTTTATGAAGTTTTTTTGAACAGCATTTGATGTTTAAAAGAAATATTTGTATATCTAACTGTAAAATTTTCAATACATGAATACCTATGTAAATCTGTAAACACCACTTCTAAATACCTAATTTCAATGCATGACAAAGTAGATAAAAATAAATCATTGTAATGAGATTAAAAGTCTTAACGCCCAGGAAGGCTGTTTATAATGCGTGCTAGAATGAAGAGGAGGATTTCCTTAAAAGATTAGCATGCACTGTAATTTCTGTGAAATAGGGAAATACTATTGGTAAATGTGTAAAATTCTGAAAGAGATAACAAAACCTCTAACAAAGCAGCTAAGCAGACTGAAAGAGAGTATCATTTATGTTTCTACAGGCTTTATCAAACAAGTATTAAAACCATCTTAGTCGGGCAGCTGTGAAAAATGGTTACTGTTCATCAAATTCAAATTACTGAAGTCACATCTTCATAAACCCTTAAGAAAATACAAGTTATGAAACTAGAAGGAAGTTTTCTTTTCATGACAACTCAAGGTATGCACAGCAATGATAGTGGATTGGTAGTCTTGAAGAAAAGAGGGAGATTCCATTTAAATGAGTATGAAGTAGGATTTCTTGCTTGAAAAGGAATAAAGATTACTGGCAAACTAAGGTAATTGTGCTGTCGGTTCTCACTGTAATCTCAGCTCACTTTCAATCAGCCAGATATTAAAAAGGGATTGAACCCAAGGAGTTTTGTACCCAGACTCTAGTCTTGTGAAAACCTCAATGTCGTTTGATAGTCTCTGGAAAATATTTAATATACATACTCCAACTTTCAATAACTTTTTAATAAAAGAAGTGTACCTGGGGGGAGGAAAGCAAGGATTCAAGAAGCAATAAAGTCCCTTCCAACCATTTCCTTTCGACATTCACACAAAATATCTTCATTGCTTTTGTGATGGTGGAAAAAATCACAGACAAGATAAGACAGATTTCTAAACCTCAGTAATTCCTTCATTCAAACATGCCTCTTGCTGTAAGAAATACTTAACCCAAACCAGGTAATACTTGTTCTAGTGCTCTTTGAATGGAGCATAAGAATCACAGGGGCTGTGCTGTTACACTTCTTGTACCTTCTTTTTGTCAGCTAGAAACAGATGTAATCTGTTCTTAATGCTGTACAAAGCCATTATTATATGTAAGCATCAAAATCATGCAGTTGTGAGGATGATTTTTAAGTACAAAACATGGACGGACAGTCTATGATTTTACTTTGTGACCTAAAGCTTTCAGTCATCATCAGGCAATAAACACGATGATGCCTTTGGAGCATCAGACTACATTTAATGTGTGTTCCTATGCTGCTGGGACCTGAATGCTTGCTAACACAGTACTTCCTGAGATTGCTAATAGCCATGCTGGCACTTAGAGAGCAAGAAGGATATGGACAGAAATGGGGCAGAGGACAAGGTGACATGATAGCTTTGTGATTTGACAAGGATTTGGGATTATTTCCATAAGATTACTGGTTGCTTCATCCTTTATTTGGGTTCTGTGTATTAACACCGCCATAATATTATTACTGACGTTGGGGATGAATTGCAAGTGAATGGCATGAGCTTGGTCTGGCTTTACCAGAAACTCCCACTTGAACTGGATGCAGATAATGGTGCAGACCATTTGCATGTGAGGCAATCCCTTTGTAGCTAATGGAGAAAAAGAGGCACTTCTAGGAATATAAAGCACTCTGCAGTTTTCAGTTTTTCTGTCAAACCAGAGATTCAGTCACAGTCTTATGTTTAAGTACACGAGTTCATCCCTTATTGCTAGTGTCAGTGTGCTGTAACAGTCATATTTGAAGTTTGCCTCCTGTCTGGTTATATTAATTACTCCCTTTCCTGCCAGTCCCCAATCTGCTTAATTTCCTTCTTCTGTTTTGCTGAATACATTAAGAAGCAATTCATAAAAGCTCTTTCTTTGCTTTCAAAGGATTGTTTTGAATCTGTATGATGGGTATGCTTTTAAGTTGTATACTTTGCACTTAAAAACACAGTTATAGAATACCTAACTTTTATCTTTGCACCATTCAAGCTATCTATTGTTGCGGCATGTAGAAATAAGGCTGTCTTGAATGTGATGTTGTCTCAAGTTGTTAACCTCTGCTGCTAAATCTGTCTGTTTCTCATCTGATTGTTCCATAGCATAATACATAGAAAGCTGTGTGTCACAGGTGAATTGCTGCATTTATCCTTCAAAACTTAACTAGTTTATCTTTGGAAAGGCCTAAGGATTATTTTTGTCTGAAAGTTTTCACCAGAGTTCTCTTTAAAGATCTCATTTTTCAATTATAATCATTAGAGATATGTAATAATGAATTATAACGTTGTATGGGAACTGCTGAATCACAACCTGAACCTCTGATTGACCACCTGAGGCAAGCAATGAGTCAGCCACAGGAGCACAGGTGAAGGCAATTCACCTGTTCTGCTGGAAGGGGTGGAGCCTGGCTGCACCTCTCCTAGATCCCCTTTAAGTGCTGACTGCCACTGAGGAAGGATCTCTTCCTGGAGATCACTCCTTGTGGAGAGTATTGTGAACCTACAACATCGGTAAGTGTTTTCCATTTATTATTTTCCTGTTGTGATAATCTTACTTAGCCTAACTTTCCTGTGTATTTCTTAGTTATAACATCTGTATGTTCACTGACTATACAAACATTAATTCCTATAGCGTTCTAATCAGTGTAAAGTCTGAATGTGAAATTTTCTTGCAGGTAGGCCTGTATCAATGTGGTTTTTGTTTTGTTCTTTGTTTGTTTTTTTTTTTTTTTTTTCTTTTTGGTGTATCATTGAAATAAGACAGCATTTCAAAGCAACAACAGTCAAAGCAGTGAGAAAAGTTGATAAATAGTGAAAAACTGTTTATTTCCATCTATCCCTCCCCAAACTTTTTCAGCAGTGAATTTGCTTAATAAATGCATCGCAATTTTGCTTCATCTTTCTTATTTACAATGGGGAAGAAACAGAAGAAAACAAGAACAACTTCTTTACTGTGATGATTGTTTGGACTGAATAAACTGTTTTACTGTAATGGAATGTTCAAATCTAGGATAGACAAAAGCAAGTAGGTCTAGATTTTCAACACAGTAGTTCTTTCCTTCAACTTCCTACATCATTGAAAGAGTTGTTATCAAGAATGAACTCAATTTGAGAGAGGAAAGGGTAGAGTTTTTTTTACTTTAAAACAAATGTCTTGCCTTGAAACTGGGATCTGTGTTATCTGAATTTATTGTTTTTGATCTTCTCACTCTGTCTCTCTATAGGCCATCAAGGGGAGCACAGGTCCCTACTGGCTTTACTGTCCAAAGAGCTCTTCTTTCTACTTCCCATCTGCTGGACCTTGTAACTGAATGATTTCATAGGAAGTGCAGTGATAATATCACTTGTAATACAGCCATAGAAACTAAATAATACCTATCTTTCTGGATCCAGTGACTGTTTCTGTGTCTCCTGCGCTAACTTTGTGCATTTCTCTCTGATGTGCTTCCAGCCTGCCTGAGCTTCTCTGTCCTGCAGGAGGAAGTAGGAACAAGGCCAAGCTTCTCCACTCTCCCCTGCTGAGAGATGCTCCTTCAGCTCCAAAGCTCTTGTAGAAGGTTATGGGACCAGTGTGGAAGGTCCCTGCATCCTTGAGGACAGGCGGATGAGGAAGGAATGCTCTTAGTGCTGTCTTGATTTCCTACAGCCTAGCTTACCTTTTGTCTTAAGTCACTGCAGAGGCAGGATATCACTACCTGAGAAAGAGCAAATATTCTTGGCAAGTGGTTTAGTGAGATGGAGCACCCACAACTTGCCCTAGAATAGCCCTTCTCTTCAGCCTAGAGCCTGATTAGTTCTGTGGTATTTGGATGTGGTGTTCTGCTTTCAATGTTGAAAAAATCTACTTATTATCTAAGATGTCTTGTTTGTGGAGGGGACTAGGCTCACTTAATAATTCTTCCCTGTTATGAGTGTGGCTGCCATGTGACGCTTCAGTCTAATGTGAAGTTAAAGAAAAGTGAGAGAAATGCAGGGGTTGCCTTTTCAAAATACAGTGAGCTACTTGGTAAAGCATCATCCAGCAAATACTGAAAAGCATTGCTGGATAATATGGCCAGAGCACTGTGTGCATTGCTACTGATTTTCTTGCTAGGTCACTGTAAAAAAAACAGATGTACTTCCCATAGCCATTGCTGGAGAAATACAATGAAGTGTTCTGTATTAGCTGCAGGCTGGGAAGAACATGAGGTGTTAATACTGGTCAATGTTAAGGTTAAAAATATACTAGCAAGGATTATGTGCCACTAAGAAGGCATGAAGCACTGCCTATCTGGGCTGCTCTCTATCAGTTTAGGGTCAACTGGGAAGCCAGAAGCAAGTTGTTGGCTTGACTGTCAGGTGTGCTAATTTAGATCCTGTTATTTTCCAGTTCAAAAGTCTCTTGCATCCAAAACTAAAGAATTACTTTAGAAGATGGTATTGCTAGCTGATGTATGGACAGTATTACTAACACAGCTTCCATATATGCTTTCTAGTTGCTCTACTCTTTTGAACTGTACAGATTCAGTGTGAAGACACTATTCAGCCAGAAGCACTGCATAGCTTCCTTATTCTCTGAAAATAATTTACATTATAGATATATGTAAGTCATAACAATTAAAAAAAAAAAAAAAAGGAATGAAAAAGTAAAAGAAAAAGATGAATAAGTAAAGAAAAAGAGGGGAGAAAGATCCCCAATGGAAAATACTGTGTGTTTACATCATGTTAGAATTCAGACTAATTTAAATGATTAGTCACCATTACATTATCTCTTTACAGCAAATGAAAATCCAGTCTGCAATTCTTTTTCAACTGAGTGAGACAGTTTACAAAGTCACAGAAACTTGCTTTAAAAATGAGTTCTACAAAGTCTAAAAGTCTAATGGATATTAAAGAGAAAAGAAGTGAACTAGTCATATTTCAAAACAACTGTAATAGAATATAAAATTGATGCTATATGAATACCGTTTGAACACAAAGGTATTTTGTAAATAGACCTGAGATACAGGTAGGTAAGGAAGGAAATAATAGCTTGATAGCACAGGCAATATAGTTTGCTGTTTAGCTTGGCAAGCACAGTTCTGGCAAATTTACTTAACTTTTTTTTTTTTTTTTTTTTTTTTTTTTTTTTTAAGATTTAACGATATTTTAGCTCTCAAAGAAGGCATTCCATTAGTGTTGAATGATGCAGCAAATGCAGGCTGGGCAGAATGAAACAATGAAAACCTGATAAACTATGCCATGAGCAAGGTTTGTGGCAAATAAACCAGGCTTAACTCCAGGAACAGATTTGTAACTCATCTTGCTCTCCAGAGCTTTAGTGTATCTGTGCTTTGACCTCTGTACAAAGCTTCCAAGTTAAAGGATTTCAGGAAAACTAAGGAGGTTTTTTGCACAAAGCTCACTGTTGGTTTGGAGTCTTATTGCTATTTTATGTAAGGAAGGAATTTCAAAGTTATCCCAATTTCAATTCCATTTAGAAGAGTAAGAGGGAAACAATCAATTTCTTAGGACCTTGTGGAAGAAAATAATACATGCATATTATGTTTATAGCTATGCACATATTACTTAGGAATTAGGAAGAGGATGCACATCCAGCTAGGACAAATTACACTACACACTGTGCAACACAATTTTTCAAAGTATGTTTTGTTTCCTTGTTATTCTCAATTAAATGTTGCCTTGCTGCATAATGCCGGAAACTGTACGACAGGTATAGGTAGAATTTGGCTGAGAAGAGGGATTGCAGAACTGCTTTTATCACTAACCTCTGTATACAGAATAAGAGGAAAACCCAACGTTGCTGAATGTTCCCTGCCATAGAAATGGAAATTTTTGTGTAACTGTTAAGACACTAGTATTAAAAAGACTGTTTAAAGGCAGTAGTTGTAGTGAGAAATAAAAAGACTTGATCCTGAAAGAACTTTCCATTTTTATATTTTATTCCAGTCACTCGTGAGAGTTGTAATGAGCTCTGCTGTGCTGTATCTTTTGAAATTGTTTTTAGAAGAGGTTGTAATTTGAAAAGAATTAAGCAGCCAACAATTCTGATCCTTTAGCTGCTGGATGCTATCAGTTACAGAGTCCCCTGAAGTCTCTAGGCAGCTGTCTGAATAAATGGTTTCTCCATGCTCTTTTGAAAGTAATGTTGTTGTCTACCTATGAACTGCACAGGAATCCATAGTTCACATCACATAACGCCTGAACAAATAAGACTGAAGATGAGTGGGTGACTCACAACCTGATTCTATGAAGATTAGTGCATGTTCTTGAACTTTCAACCACGGTGAGAGTACTGCAAAAATGACTGACTTGCCTTGCCTTTGAAGTCACACACTATGCCATCTCAGATCCCAATCCAACAAGAGATGAACGAGTTGCCTGTTCTGCAGTCTTAAGGTCAAAAAAAGTGTGAGGAAGCAGGCTGAAGATAGCTGGCAAGTAGGGCTGGTGGCAGAGTGCTGATTTGCACAGTCTGGAAATTCAAAGTAAAATGGTGAACATCTAGTTCAGAAATACAAAATATTTAAATTCTATAATCAGATTTCAGAGCCTCTTAACAAAAGCAGCTGTGGCAGAACTTAGCTCTGGAAAGAAACTGATTCAGAAATAACTGCTTGGGCATTTGAACTAAACTATTCAAAACTAGTCTGTGTTCTAACAAAGTCAAAAGACTTTCCAGTTGCTTGAAGTGATAATTAAATTAAACCATGAAGGAGTATTTTCTGTGTTTAATGACCCCATTCTAAGTTAATTGTGACTAGGATGTCTGGTTTTGTGCTCTGATTCTGACTACAGCTCTGAGTAGGAACTGAAATAAAGCCTACTTTTCATCTTGACGTATTTTTTTCTAGCCAACATTTTCTTTCCTTTTTTTTTTTTTTTTTTTTTTTTTTTTTTTTTTTTTTAGAAATGGGATGTGTACTATTCAACTACATATTTTGTTGGTGGTAGCATTTTATGAATGTGATACCCTGTCAGGCATCTCACACTAAATGTACTCTGCATATGCTATGCACTTGAACTTAAGATCCTATCCTTCCCCTAAGGAATAATAAAAACAGAAAACAAAGAACAACAAAAATCCTGCAACCCACCTCTTGTTCTGAAAAACTCTCTTCAGGAAACTTGAAAGGCTTTTAATTCTGCATGGGCTCTTTTTTCCTGCTTTCTTTTATTTCTTCTTTCACAGCCATCAATAACCACAGTGCTCCAGTAACTATTTCTAAAAATAAAATGTGCAAATTACAGGCTTTGGTTTGCCACAGTGTTGCAAACTGTCATTAGCAAACAGTCTTCAAAAGCCAGTGGATCTGCAAGCCATGAAGTAGCTCAAGTCCATAGAATTGTATTGTTCTTTTCCAGCTCTCCTGGAAATACACACAGTGTGTTTTAACTGTTTAAAAGTTCTGAGTTGTTTGTGGAAGGCTTTTGTCAGTAATTAATTCTGCCATCTCCGGTCTATCACTTCAATCATTTTCCTAGGAATATATGATTTAGAAGATGAATAATCTTCAGATGCTCTGATTACAACCTCAGTAGAGTTTGGAATCTTGTGCCTGCTGAGATTTTGTGGCTGTTTTCATATAGAATAACACAGTAGCGGTGTGCCTCTCATCATGAAATCCGGAACACTGTGCTGCATTCCAGGGAGAGAGATCAGAAAGGTATTTTTCTGTGTGCACCCTTTTTTTCCCTGCTCCGTATGTAATTTACATGCATCTTATGTGTGGCTACTTTTCAAGACTTATCTGTGAAGTTGGCTGTGCATAGTCAGCTAATGTTGCTTATCTACATAAAACTATTAGCACCCAAAGAAGGGGTACAAGGATGGTGAAAGGTCTAGAGAACAAGAGATATGAGAAGGGCTCGGACTCCTCGTTGTGCTCAGAGCAGGGGAGCTGAGGGGAGGCCTGATGGCCGCTGCAGGGAGCAGAGGGGCAGTGCTGAGCTCTGCTCTGTGTGACAGTGACAGGGCCCGAGGGAACGGCATGGAGCTGTTGGGGAGGGCAGATGGGGGTCAGGGAAAGGAGCTGCACCACAGGGCTGTGGGCATAGCCACGAGTGCTGGAATTCGAGGAGCGTTTGGACTACACTCTGAAACACAGGGTCTGGATTTGGGGTGATGCTGTGTGGAGCCAGGAGTTGAACTTGATGATCCATGTGAGTCCCTTCCAACTCTGGATATTCTATAACTCTGTTACTCTAAGTAAATTGTTCTGTGACTCTTGGTGCACTTAAGAAGGTGCTCTTGGTTACTTCCAGGTAAAAATGACATTTCCAAATTGCTCTTTAGATGGGGATTAATATTACCTGGTCTCTTTTGGCAGACAGCCTGATGAACTAGTTAAGTTCTGGGACAGTGCTGCTAAATGGTTCAACATGTGGTTTCAGAGTAGATATAGGAGCCCTTTGAATTTGAGAACATTGACAAAGTTTGAACCACTGTTTCCGCACCAAGTTGTACAGGTTGAAATCATAGACTCAGATTTGTTGCCTTCGTGTTCCATCTGCCATAACTTGTCAGTGACTAATAGAATCTTCTTAAAAGAGATCTGAAGACAGATGGTTGAATGCTACTAATTGTACTGACCAGCAGAATTGGACGTGATATTGATACTCCTGCCCTGAGGACTGCTATTCTCCACTCACATTAAGTCCAGTAACTTGCATTCTTAATTGCCTTTTTTAAACACTGTCTTTTTGAACTGAAACTGCATTTTCTTCTGAGTTAAATTCTACACTTCTGCAGTTCTAGTAATTCTCCTGGAGATGTTCCTCTCTTGCATAGAGGAAAGTAGGTTGTCCAGATAAGTTGTGAAGCCTCATCACTGAGAGTGTTCATGGCCAGGTTGGATGGAGCCTTGGGCAGCCTGATCTAGTGGTTGGTTGCACTGCACATTGTCGAAGTATTAGAACTTGGATGATCTTTGATATCCCTTTCAACCCAAGCCATTCTATTAAAACATAAGATGAAGATGAGATTACCTTCAGTATTATTATTATTATTATTATTTGGCCATGAGCCAGCAGTGTGCCCTTGTGGCCAAGAGGGCCAGTGGCATCCTGGGATGCATTAAAAAGAGCGTGTCCAGCAGGTCGAGGGAGGTGATCCTCCCCCTCTACTCTGACCTGGCAAGGCCTCATCTGGAGTACTGCGTCCAGTTCTGGGCTCCCCAGTACAAAAAAGACAGGGATCTCTTGGAAAGAGTCCAGCAGAGGGCCACAAAGATGGTGAAGGGCCTGGAGCATCTCTCCTGTGAGGAAAGGCTGAGTGAACTGGGTCTGTTCAGCCTTGAGAAAAGGAGACTGAGAGGGGACCTGATCCAGGTCTATAAATATCTAAGGTGTGGGGGGCAGAATGGCGAGGCCGGACTCTTTTCAGTGGTGAGTGGAGACAGGACAAGGGGAAACGGCTGGAAACTGCAGCATAGGAAGTTCTGCACAAATGTGCGCAAGAACTTCTTTACGGTGAGGTGACGGAGCACTGGAACAGGCTGCCCAGGGAGGTGGTGGAGTCTCCTTCTCTGGGGATGTTCAAGACCTGCCTGGATGCCTACCTGTGCGACCTGCTGTAGGGAACCTGCTTTGGCAGGGGGTTGGACTCGATCTCTGGAGGTCTCTTCCAACCCCTACGATTCTGTGATTAAATAAATGATTAATATATAAGGCATCTGAGTATTAGCTATGTAAGCTGTAAACTTAGAACCCCCAAGCTGATATTCAGTTGCTGCAAATTCGGTGTGTCACTATGGTAAAATGAGAGAGTGTGTGCTTTTTTTTTTTTTTTTTTTTTTTTCTAAAAGTCAATTCTTTCATTGAAAATATATATGGCTTTCCATGGTTTGAGACCAGTTCCCTTATCCAAATGACTGCCTTAACTCTCAAGCTAGCAGGTCTCTACCTTCCCTACAATTCCCTTCTTTATATTTAATTTTAATTTTATATTTTATATAAAATCTAATAGGCTTAAGTAGCAAAAATACTGATATCTCTTGTCTAGATCATTGCTTTTTCTCCTAAGACTGCATTGAAGCTGTCCAAGGGAGATAAGGCAATTATCTCAAGTCTCTTGAATAAAGCAAAGCTTTGATTGCAAATGTATAGAATACATTTTATGAGTAATTTCTGCTTCCCTTTCTACCATGTTTGAAAAGAAATTGTGACATTCATAACCTCCTCACTAACTCTTTTGTTAGTTTGTTTTTAAATGAAGGGCTTTCGGGAGAAATTCAAGTCCTGAATAATTGAATGTGCCATTACAACTATATGAAATGTTTTTGTTGTTGTTTTGTGAAGAGTGAGGTTTTAAAAGCTAGCCCTTCTTCTAACCTTTTCCACAGGCAATAGTCAGACAGCTAACAAGCCTCTTCTTGTGTTTTAGGGAATGTGGGTATCAAATATATAACTATTAAGGTACTGTCAATTTAGCCTCAATATTTAGTATTTTATTTAAGTCCCTTTGTACATCTAGGCTTTCATCTCTAATAGGTCACAGCCAGCAAAAAAATTAGAGGCAAATAGGCATAGATTTTAAAATGCAAGCTCTAATTTATACTTTCTAAACTCATCTTTATTGAATTACAAAATTATTGTTTAATGAATATCATTTATTAGATTTTTATGAATCTTTCCTAATAAGGAAGATAGGATGTGATTGATTAAATGTTTAAGGTAGAAGTAGATTTATATCTATCTGCGTGAATATATACAGTTTGTTATAGGTAGTAGCTACGTTGGGTCCTACTGAAATAATTAAATTTGTATGGGTAGAATAATCATGTAGTCTTTGAAACTAATGAATACGTGGTTCAATTATGTATATTTTAGTTGGTGTACATCTAATTATATGACTGGAACACCAAAATATTTAAGTTATGATGAATTTTATAGTACAGGAAGCAATTTAGTTTGAATTAACATCTCCTAATGTAATATTTTTCTTCCAGTGAATCAATAAATTGAATATTTACTTCTCCTTATCATGAATGATTCTTGGCAAATTGCAGGAAATTTCACACTATGAAATAATTAACAAACTTCAAAGGCAATGCTGCGATAGGAAAGATGACTTGAGCGCATTTCTGATTAGACTGAAAAGATGTCTGAATGTTGATGACAAGTTTTACAGTAATGTCAAGAATGCAAACAAAGCAATTTGATCTTTCTAATATATTAAGCACCACTTATGAGAGTTGGAGGCGTACCCTCCATAGTGAGCAATACAGGCAGGCTGGTAACGACGGAAACCGAGAAGTCTGAGGGACTCTACAACTTTTTTGCCTCAGTCTTCACTGGTGACTGCTCTACACAGAGCCCTCAAGCAGGTGGATTGGAAGGTGGGAAGTTACAGAGTGATGCCACTCCTGTGTGAATATCGGAGAAGATCAGGTTTGCAACTGCCTGAGGAACCTGAACATCTGTAAGTCTATGGGTTTTGTGGAGATGCATCCCAGAGTCCGGAGGGAATTGGCTGATGTAGTTACCAAGCCACTCCCAATGATAAAGCAGCGTTACACTTCTTTTGAAGAAGAATAGAAAGTGTGACCCAGAGAACTATCAACCTGTCAGCCTCAACTCTGTGCTGGGGAAGACAATAGAGCAGGTACTCCTAAAAGCTAAGCTAAGGCACATGGAAGATAGGGGGTGATATAAGATAACTAGCATGGCTTCACAAAGGATAGGTCCTGCCTGACCGAACTTGTTGCTTTTTATGATGGCCTAACTGCATCAGTGAATGAGAGAAGAGCCAATCGTCATCTATCTATACTTCAGTAAGGCCTTTGACATGGTCATCCACAACATCCTCTCTAATTAAAAAGATATGGATTTGACGGGCTCACTGTTCAGTGAATGAGGAACTGGTTATGAGATTGTATCCAGAGAATGGTGATCAGTATCGCAATGTCCAGATGGGGGCTGATGCCGAGGGGTGTCCCACAGTGGTCAGTGCTGGGACTGATGCTCTTAGCATCTTCATCATTGACATCAACAGTGGGATCAAGTGCACTCCCAGGAAGTTTGCAGGTGACACCAAGCTGTGTGGTGCAGTTGACATGCCTGAGGGACAGGGCGCCATCCAGAGAGACCTAGACATGCTGTGAAGTGTGCCTAGGTGAACCTCATGAGGTTCAATAAATCCATTCAAGGTCTTTCATCTGAGTCATGACAACTACTTCTGTCAGTACAAGCTGGGGTTTATAAGGATAGAACACAGACCTGCTGAGAATGACTTGAGTGCTGGCAGATGGCAAGCTGAATGTGAGTCAGCAGTGTGCTCTCACAGCCCAGAAAGCCAACTGTATCCTGGGCTGCATCAAAAGAAGTGTGGCCAGCAGAGTGAGGGAGGTGATTGTTCCCCTCTACTCTGTGCTGGGGAGACATCATCTGGACTATGGATGTGGAGTTCCCAGTGTAGGAGAGACATGGACCTGTTAGAGCAAATTCAGAAGAAGGCTACAACAATGATCCAAGGGATGAAACACTACAATGACAGGCAGACTGAGCTGGGGCTGTTCAGCCTGAAGAGGAGAAGGCTCCGGGGAAACCTGAGAGCGGCCGTTCAGTATCAAAAGGGGGGCAATAAGAAGGAAGGGAATGGACTCTTTCACAGGATCTACTGTGACAGGACAAAGGGAAATTATTTCAAACTAGAAGTGGGAAGATTTGTATTGTAAATCACAGAATTGTAGGGGTTGGAAGGGACCTCCAGAGATCATCGAGTCCAACCCCCCAAAAAATATTCCTTAAATGCAATCCAGGAAGTGAAGCATTGGAACAGGTTGCCCAGAGAGATGGTGGACACCTCATCCCTCGAGACATTCAAGGTCAGGTTGGATAGGGCTCTGGGCAATGTGATAGAGCTGTAGGTGCTCCTGTTCACTGCAGGGGTGTTAACTAAACAACCTTCAATGGTCCCTTCCAATTCAAACGAGTCTGTGAGTCTATGATTCTATTTTAGAGATCTGCAAAAGTTTTCAGAAGTAGTAATGGCAATTACTGTCATTCCTATGATAGAAATTAGCCATATTGTTCCCTACAACTGCTGAGAGAGTTATGCTGGGATTTTAAAGAATCAGAATAGTCTTAAATGATATTTCTGCCTTCAGTGTTCTACATTAAACACATGAACTGTATTAGATTCGGATAATTACAAAGCAAGACTGGTGGCAGGTTTTTTTTAAAGGTTGCTTTTCTTGACATTACTTTTTAATTGTGTACTTAGCTTTCAAAGTTCTTCACATTAGGTATATTCAGCAGTTCTAATATGATTTGTTCGCAAAGTAGTTGCAAAAATCAGACCTGCTTCTGATGCAGCAGAGCTCTGCTGGCTTTGTGCTTATGAAAAATACAAAATTTTTATTGAAGTGCTGCAATATTTTAGATACTGGAGGGTCTTTTTTTCCTGTTTAATTTTTCCATACCTCTACATGTGACCCACAGAGTTGTTTAATGTTTTTTGACAATGAAGAAAAATTTAAGTGGCGTAAGACTCTCAAGGAGTTCTGTTCAACCTTACTTTTCTAAGACACAAGCGTCATGAATAAATCAGGTCTATGAGGCTAGCATATAGACGGTTATGACTCTGACAATCCTGTTCAGACTGAAGTTCTTAAGGATACTGTCAATTCATTCTTAAAAACTCCTTACTTCTTGCTCATTACTCATTGCAAGAAGGGTCTGAGAGTCTCCTTTTCTTCCCCTCTGTCAATTTTGTCTGTAGCCTGAAGAATGGATATGTGCATGTTTCTGAACTTTTTGTTGTTCTTCTCCTTTCTTTATCAGCCACTCTGTCCACCTTGGCACATCATAAGACATTGCCCGATAATTGGATTTTGGTTTTGTTTTTCGATACTGTATAATTTCAGAGTGTGAGATGCTCTTGTCAAATTTTCAGCATCTAATGTGCTCTGAAGCCTGGAAAAAGGTAAATGTGAAGGTGTGGAAGGAGCACCTATACGTCTTGCTGTCTGTCTTCCCTCGCATAATTTTACCGGGAGAAGAGAGCTTTTCACTTTTTACAAGCTTAAAGAAAATATTGCCAAGCTGCTTTGGGGCTGGGATCATGTTAGAGCTGTACACTTCCTTGTAGCTTGGTATGACTAGATTGATGTCCATAAGTCTTTCAGTGAAGTATCTGTCTATGTTTAGGATTCTTTTATTTTCCTGTAGAAATTTTTCCTATTGTGTGAATGAATATCTTCAGCAGTTAAATGGGAGTCCTGGGAAGCTAATGCAGGTGTATTTTTTTTTTTCTCCTTTCCCTCTTTCCACACACACACAGCTTTCTTTTGAGAATGCCTTCAAAGACTTGTTGAAAGCACAAAACCACTTTGCTATAATGATCCATGACAGTTGCATGCTGCTTTTCTCAGCATTGTAGATGACTTTATAAATCTATCCTGCCTAGTCCTAGAGTAATTTCTTTTCTTTCATACCAGAGCAACTTTCTTGTGTAGTAAAATGTTCTTTTTTTCCTGTTGTTTTAGCTTCTGATCAAGGACAAAACAAAAAAAGAATCTCAAACAGTTCGTAATAGTGTTTTTTGTTTTATTACGTAAACCAGAAAGGGGAATTTGTCCCGAACACTTAATATAAAATGGTACTCTGATTTTCATTTAATATGCTTTTATTTTATTTGCTGTACCAGTCATGTCGTTTAACAAATGCCAGCTGCACACACATTTAGGGTCAATTTGTTCAAACCATTTGAAATAAAACAACAATATCAAAGGGTGTTTCTGTCTTAGTAGTTATTCTGACAGCAAAGTTAGCTGCTACACAAATTTCACATCAAAAATAGGTGAATTATAAGTCTCTATTTTCTCCTCTGAATGGGGATAAAACAACATTCTCTGCTTCAGTCCTTTAGTATACCTTTTATAAACTATTGGGTACTTTTATAAATGCAAATGTAATGCTGCTATTCTCTGATACTGCCAGAGTGGTTGTTTAGAATATGAAAGAAGATCCTACTGACTGTGCTCTTAGCCAAATCTAGGTGGAAAACAGGGGGCATAACTATGAAGTGTACAAGTAAATATGAAAGACTAGAAGAAGCCCTTTTCTCTGTTCAGTTTTAGTTTTTATATTCTTCAAGGGTTTCAAATGGAACTTGTCAGCACAATGTTTTAATCTGATTGAGGTTATTAGTATGTAACGCTCTTTAAGATCTTAGTTTTTTTTTTTGTTGTTTTTTTTTTTTTTTTTTTTTTTTAACTTGAACATACCTGAAGCAATTGTAAGAGATTGCATAGTGGCACTCAATGTGAAATTTAACTTTTTCCAGAAATGCTGCAAGGGTTGTGAAACGGTGTGTCATTAATTAAAAAGTATTGAGGAATCAAAACCACCTAGCACTTCTTTTCAGAGGAAATAAAGTGAGCCTGCTCTATAAACTAAAACTGTCTGGAGAAATTCACCAGTGGATTCACCAGTTGTACACATGCTATACAACTTAAAGAGCTGAATTTATGAAACATATCGTAGTGAGAGCAATAGAACAAAAATTATTTGGAAAAACAGAGCACATGCATACTGTATGAGATCTATAACATTAAGAATTGATAGTTACTATCGTGAGATGAGAAAAACAGATCAATGTATTACAGTGCTTATTACCAAGACGCTAACATACAAAGGCTGCATCGTAGAAAAATGACAAACTGACGCAGACATTGTTCGTACCATAGGGATGACTCATTTTCACTATCAGCTGGAGTTCTGGATCCTTCATATTGCAAAAAATTCTATGCTCTTTTTTTTTTTTTTTTCATGCAGAAACAGTAATGTTAACAAATTAGCTATATGCATATTTTTCCCTCTTCCTTACTGATAGAAATTCATTTCTGATTCTTTGTTCATTTCCCTGTCAGATTCATGTGATATCCGTAGTCTCTTGAGGTATTCCTGCTGATACTTGTCCCATTCGCCAACCAGCTATCTGGGGAATGGCCTACTTTTCCACTTCGACATGACAAAACCTTTTTTCAGTGAAAACTTAAATTAAATTTGGACCTTAGCATATTGGCTGAAATATGACCTTGATAGGACAAGGGGAAATGGTCTTAAACTGAGCCAGGGAAGGTTTAGGTTAGATATTAGGAGGAATTTTTTTATATACAAATAGTGGTGAGGCACTGGAACAGGTTGCCCGAGGAGGCTGTGGATGCCCCATCCCTGGAGGCATTCAAGGCCAGGCTGGATGTGGCTCTGGGCAGCCTGGTCTGCTGGGTGCTGACCCTGCACATAGCAGGGGGTTGAAACTAGATGATCATTGTGGTCCTTTTCAACTCAGGCCATTCTATGATTTTTTTTTTTTTTTTTTTTTTTTAAGGGCCATATTTATCGTTGTTAAATGTTGCAAGGGTGGACCATCTCATTAGACACAAGTTGTTCCTTGTTTCTCTAGTTATATTGACGGAAGATCAAATTTCTGCAAGTTTAGAATGACCTCAAAAAAATAAAATGTCTGTAAATCAAGTGCTTGATGATCACTTGACTAATGTTGTGAGTGTATATAGTTTACCTTGAATGTAGCAGAAGTTGCCCTGAAATTCCACCCTATTCTCTGAAGGCTAAAACAGTAAAATACCTGAGAAAGCTCATAGCATGTTTAAGAAAATGGTTTGTTTGGAATGTGGAAGTGCCCAAGCCAATTGTAAGAGTCTATAAGCCAGATGCAACAAAGTTTAAAGGTTATTGTAAGTGATTATCAATGAACTAATACAAATGCCTCTGTAGCTTCATTATCTGGAACTACTGAAGTAGGTATTTTGACATCCCTAAGTTATGCAGCATGCCTATCCCAGAATATAATGTAATAACCTGTTTTTCTCTGAGGAATCCTAGGATGAATTGTTGGCACGTGAACAGATATTTTGTGAACGTGGAATATTGAGGAAGATAAATTGCACCTAAGATCTTTGCCTTAACAAGGGATCGTTCTTCTTACTGTCCTTCAGCTTTAGATCTGCCATTCTACTCTGCATCGCCACTCTGTGCTTTTTTTCTTTTATGATTTTCATCAACCTTGTTTTCTTTGTGCTTTCCCTCTCATTTCCTCCTTCTGTATTACTTCTGTTTAATTTGTTCTCTAGTGGCAGAGTGGCTGTTCATGTTCTCCTCCCTTCATTGCAAGGAACTCTCTGATCTAAACTTCTGTTTCTGTGGCCATCTGCACTGCTGTCAGCCACAGCAAAGGAAGAGCAACAGACCAGTTTGTAAAGGCAAACACCATCGTAGGCCTGGCAGTGTAAACTGAGAAGTAACCTGCCCAACACATACCTCTGCACACCCTTTGGATTCTCTTGCAAAGCAACAAACTTTGTGCTGTTTTGATGTTTATCTATTTTGCATAGGGACGTATATTGATAAATCAGAGGCCAAATCAGACACCCTGGGGAAGTATTTTCAAGGAGCACTATCTCAGAGCAGAGGTTTGATACATGGAACTTCTTTCAAAAGGTTGGCAGTACATGGATACTTAGTAATGTGCTATGCGTTGATGAGACGTATTTGTTTGGAGTAAGATTCTGTCCCACTTGTGCCAGAGGTTTTGTTCTGAGGCACTTTTAAACCTCTCTGTGGTTACATACTGATTGTGGCCTTCAGCTGTCATCTGTGATTAAGTGCTGCTTTGGCTGTGAATGTGCACTAAACTGCAATCAGCGATATCTGCTTTCATGGCTAAGAAGTGAAAGGAGTGTGGTGCTCGGTAAACTTTGAAGTGGGCAGTTAATAGCTTATCAGCCATTGGAGTGACATCATATATACTTTCCCAGCATAAAATTCTCTTCTGAGAATTTCTAGATTGTCTTTTACAGGCATATCTCTCCTAAAGAGGTTTTTTGAGTGTACAATTTTTATTGCTTTGTGTATAAATCAGCCAAGTACTTTTGTTAGCAATTGACAAGACCTTCATAGTTCTGTCTCATAATATTCCAGCAAAGCGATTTTAATCAGGGCCTTTTCTTTTGTTTTGCTTAACTTTATACTTAATAATTATATATTTTGTCAGTGTTACATGGAAGTAATGACATGACTTTGTTCTGCAAAGATTGTCTGTCATAGATTGTATCCTACTTTCACAAATAGTTTTGGGAGGGAAGAGGAGGAATCCAGAGATTTTTGGTCATTCTTTTGAAGTGGATGATGATATCTTAAGAGATCTTTTTTTAAAATTATCTGAATGTGATCTAGTTGGTTTTGGCAATTCAAGATGATTGGTAGACAAATATGAAAACACTGTAAAACTTACAATTCCATAGTTTAATTAGGAAGTTCTCTTCCTTTTTTATGAGCAAGTCTTCGGCATAACAATAACATCAGTGTCAGCCAGCAGTTTCCCTGATTTATGATTTCTCTATGTTACTGTTATCAAATCAGAATACCTAGATTTCAGCTACATGTCCTTATTTAATACTATAAAACCATAGAATCTTCATTTTCCTTTTTATACTCATGTCTTGTAATGGGGCCTAATTATGTCTGCAGGACTTCTTGTAAATTAATAAAATGGGTTGAATATCATGAACTTCCCGTTATTTTGCAGTGAATTTTAAGCAAATGTTGTTCCGGATAGACTTTTTTTGTTTCTTTTTCTAAGGTTCTAGGAAACACTGCCATCTCTGGATCAACTCTTCAGTTTGCTTTTGTATGGTATCCCCACTCAAGTTAGAGAAGTTCAAAATGGCATTTGCTTCTGTTAGATGCTAAGACCAGTGAAGTTTTTTTGCATATGACTATTGTTTTTTGTGTAGAGCAAGACCATCTTCTTCAGCATCAAATGATGCACTACAAAAAAAGAACCAATATGTATATATTTGCAATTCTTTATATATTTCCCATTTTTCTTTCCAGTTTCAGCAACCGAAACTTTTATTTCAATGTCTCATGAAGACATTTACTTAACTAGTAATTTAGTCTTTGGAAGTACTTGACCATGCTTTTGATATTCCTTGGAATATCAAGTACACAAGCCTGCCTTACAGGTCCCAAACATTTTATTCACCATAAAATGTGATACAGTGTAATTAAAAATACTACAGATTATTTGCCTCTTCATAGAAGTACTAAACATTGTATTGAAATGACTTATCTCGTTTAGATTGACTGTTGACCCATGCATGCTTGGATGTCAGATTTTGTAAGAGATGGATGTTGGACTGGGCTTCTCATTTATTTCTTATTTATGCTACCTTCCTAAAAAAGATGGAGTCAGCAGATGTTGTGTGATTTTTATTTTTTCTTTTACAAGATTTTTTTTTAAAAAATCTCAGTAGGAGTTTGAGTTTTCTTACTGTCTTGAAGTGGGACTAATTTATATTGCCATGCTTTTCAGCTAATTGTGTTGTGATGTATCACCACAACTTCAACTGTAATAGTAGCGATTCAGTTGTACAGTAAATGTCAAATGCAAATCACCCACTGTTAATGTTTTTAAACTCTTTTCTATCAGAATTTTCATTGGATTGCAGCTATCAACCACTTCACAATTGGTTATGGAAGTTGAATTAAGATTTGAGAATCACGTTCAGAAATTGTTCTGCCCATGCCATAACCCTGGTATTTTATAATTACACCTCATAACAGTTTATGAAATCTTCTTATGAAGATGAAGGAATGGGTTAGGTACAAATAGAGAATTAGAATATATTTCAATGATAGCACAGTTTCACAACACTCTTCTGCATGGCACTCAGTTTTCCCATCTCCAAGATACCAGTAAACCAGTGTAACAAGTTTCGCACTTTGCAAATTCTGTATAAGTAGCTCAGTAATCCCAATTTCAGAAGTAAATAAGGAAAGGGCTAGTGGCAAATATGAGACTTATAAGAGAGAATACTCACAGGCTATTTTATGTTATGCTATTAGTCTGTCTTTAGTCTGTTTAGATTTTTTTTTTCATTGACATCTGAAAGCTGCTTTTTTATCAGTGAGCTTCTTTTGTTTTCTGTTTGTTTTGCATAGTTTACTTGTTGCCCTGGTTGGATATTCTCAATCAAATAGTCACGTCTGCATTGATAGATTACAAGGGCCAGGGAGTTTAGAACTAGATGATCTTTAAAGTCCCACCCAACCCAAGCCATTCTGTGATTCTGTAAGAATTTTTGATCATTCAGAGGATCTCGGGTGTGTCAGTGACCACAGAATCAGTTCTTCTTCTCCCAGTACTTAATTTAAGGAATTCATACAGAGCATACTAATTAAAAGCTATGATGGACACACTACTGGGATTCTGAAAACAGCTTTCTTCCCTTCATTGCTAGATTCTCAAACCAACTCACCTGGAATACTGGTCATATAGAAAGCTACAGTTTAATCCCCCAGGAATAGAGATGGACTGACTTAGTGGAGTAGATGTTCATAAATTTTTTAATGTAACATTAAAAAGTGCATAAAATATAAGTGCCTGGGGTACTATAACTCTGCATCGCCTTGCCATACTTCTGTCTGTATTTACTTATTTTCACAGCAACTAGCTGTAAAGAAACATTCAGAGACATCTGCAGTGCTAAAAGCACAGTGACAGCCCAAGAGACTTCTCCCTCAAAATACAAAATATTTTCTTATAAATATTAATCCATGGATTGTAAAAATTGCCAAAATATTTCCAGTCCAACAGCAGCTGCTTGGGGAATTTATTTTGTTTTTAGCGGGCAAAATAAAAGAAATGCAAAATAATATTGTTTATCTGATATTTTTATCTCATTTTAATTATATTTAAATACTATGACATTTGAAATAATCTTTACTAAACTTAATTTTTGACTTCTCTGAACAGCAGGTGGTGGTTTTATTGTTACTAATAACAAAACTATAATTTAGTCATTTCCTTTCCTTACAATGTTATTTGAGTATTTTCATTTCCTTCACATTACAGAGGATGTAGATAGATACTATTTTACTGGATGGGGAAATGGGAACACATGATTTATTTCCACTTGCTAAGACAGTCAGTATTAAACTTAGTTCTCAATTTGGTAGTTTTAGCTGTCTCATATTGTATATGAAGTCTACTCTATCCATGTAATTTTAAGAGTAAAGTGACTGAAATCATTTACACATTGTGAACTTGAGAGATTTGTATTATTTTTTTCTATGATGAATAAAGATTCCATTGCTAGCCACTGAAATTTCTGGCAAGCCACAATGTTTTCTATCCTCAAACTTGCTAGTGTGATTTTAAGTGACTTTGATTTCTTCCTTTTCGATCTGTCACATGCAACAGGGTTAGATGAACAAAATGTTTAGAGTGCAGATCTGTCAAATCTCATTATCTATCTTCTTGATAGTCTTTGTAGAAGTTTGTTTACTGTCCAAGAGCAGTATGACTATAAAATGCCTGTTACAGTTAGAGTTTCTCCTCTTCTTTGAAAATCATTTTTAATTCTTGCTTGTGTTGGTGATTTTCAGTGTCTCTGAAAACTCTTATGGTGGCTTGGCACAATGTATATCTTTAATAACGTCCAGCTTGCTCTCTTCCTTTCTTTTTCTTTTTCTCTGCTCCAAAACAGAACATATGATCCCTAATTTTGAGTAGCTTCTGTATTCTAATATTTAACTATTTATCTGTGTATCTGTAGATTAAAAATCATAGTCATAAAATAATTCAGGTTGGAAGGGAGAGCTGAAGGTCATGAGACCAATATAAGAATGTATTCCTTTTATGCACTGAACAAAAAGTTTGTTTTGGTGGGCTCCTTCAACAAAAATGCTTTAAATTGTGGATATCAAAAAGTGCTTTCTAAAAAACGAAGGGGCTTTTAAGATTAAGCAACAGCTCAGATATACTGATAAGGCTGGTTTTGTCCCCTGGGAGTTTCTGTAGCAGCTTTTGGCAGTGCTGCATTTCTTCCTCACACAGCAGAGCAGCAAAACACCAATCTACTTACAGCAAATAGTATTGAATGATGAAGTTAGCTTTATTTTCTATGTATGAATAGTCTACTGTCAGCCACTCATTTTTTCCATTGAATTGTTGATTGTTTTGAATCCTTTAGTATAGAGCCTTTTCACCTTATAGCTTACTCTCAAACTTCTGTGTCTGCTTTTGTTACCCTTGCTGGGATAGCTCTGCTAAGTTGTTCAGTTTCCTAGCTGTGTGATTCCTAAACCAGTGGAGAGATTCTAACTTAGCAATATGAACAATTTTGTCTGAATATTAAATATTGTATTAAATCTTCACAGCCATTTAGCACTTTCCCTGAATCACAGAATTGAGTTTTAAGGGACCCTTAAAGGCCACCTGATCTAACTCCCCAGCAATGAACAAGGATACTTACAGCTACATCAGGTCATTCAGAGCCCTGTCCAGCCTGGCCTTTAGAGTCTGTAGGGTTGGGGCAACCACCACCCCTCTTTCTGTTTGAAACCATTTTTCTGTGTCCTGATACAACAGACCCCACTAGAATCTGTTCCCTTCTTTCTTATAGCACCCATTCAGATACTGAAAGGATCTATATTTATAAAACCTCTCCCTGCCTGCAGATGGTATGGGAGCATATTTGAGATTTATCAAAGTTTGGATGCAGCCAGAATGTGACTTGAGTGATAGCTGTATGGTGGAACAGAGGATGGCTTGTCATCTCTCCTGAAAGATGTAGCATACCAGGCAATGTGGATGTTGAGGAGAATGCTTTGTCATCTTGTTAAATCTGTTCTGAGTCATCCCATTGAACATTAAGGATACTCCTTCTCCTACTGCATTATTACACTACTTTTAAGGGAGAATCCTTCTTTCCATTCAGCCTTCAGATTCCTAAAGCTCATGTCAGTTCTGATATAGTGTAGTTTGAGATACAGTGTACCTGATGATAATATTGTTCTCTTCATAATCCTATTTGTTTTCCAATGCAACTTCAAAGAAATTAAGTAATTTTTTAAAAAGATGTCTTTTTTTTTTTAATTTAAAAACTGGAGAATTCCATCTGTGAGAAATGTAGTTGCTAATTCACATGCATCATGTGAATTTCTCTTGTATATTTGCGCAATCTACTTTCAAAACTACCTTGCAAATTATACATCATATAAAATAATATATATCTGCTATGATGGGCACTTGGCTGTCATTTTAGATGTTTTTTAAGCAATTGCTGTGGAAAAAAAAAAGGACCAAAAATGACATTGAAATGTCTGTATTTCAAAAATGAATGCATTTGCTTTCAAAATATATAAATTAATTTGTACCAATTTACAATATGAGTGGGTGCACTGCGTAAATGGAAAAAACCAACAAAAAAAATTCTTCACAACTTTAGAGTTTGAGTCCGGAAGAGATGAAATTTTTATGCTAAGTTACAATGTCTGGTTACTTCAAAAGATAACGCATTCAAGCTACCTGGCAAGTTTCTTTCCAAGATGTTTTTCTTAAAATTTATTTAAGTAAGTTGAATTTTGGCATCTTTTAGAATCCTAGCTGAACCTGGCTGAAGATTCATTTTATCCAAACTTTGATAAATAAGAAGATGGTACAAAGTAAACATTAATAATTGTGTTGATTAAATCTGCTTATTTAAAGGTTAGGTCGTCTTTTTTCTTTCATGTTATTGACATGCCTATGGCTTGTGTCATGATTGAGAAAGAAATAAAAGCAGGTCCTGATATCTTTTCATGTGGCTTAATACATTTCATATATAGCTCAATCTTGAAATTAGTTAAATGTTTTTCTCCAGGAATTCCTACTTGTACTTGTTCAGAACTCTTACTGGCAGTAAAGTCTGTGGAGACGGAAGCATTTTCAAAATCATATGAACAATAAGTCAATTTATTAAGTGTGCACTGCAAGCCTGATTATTATGAACGATAGATAAATCATACAACTAACTAGGGCTGTAGCTATGCACTTTGTTATTCAACCAGTCTTGTAATTGCTGAAACATCTGCAAAATATATGGATAAACTTTGTATAAATGCTATCCTTCAAAGTGGTATTGTGATACTCTGAATACCGGATTCAGCTCTTACTATTAAACTGAGCTGATACACTTAGGGCTTAGTCCACGTGCTCAACAATTGGAGTAGGTATTAGAATTTCTGTTCTTCAAAACAACTTTTATTATTTTGGTTATTTGCCTTTCCATTACTAAAATTTATTGAAGTCTTTCCTTTTGTTCTGATCATTTTTTGTGGTCTTGTCCATGCCTAAGAAAAAAATGCTGCTTCGATTCTGTTTTGATTGAACATTCAGGACAACTACATGTCTTTTATTTATATCAGCATTCCTTCTACCATGAGATGAGGCAGAAAAGCCAAAGCCTCCTTTCTCTTCTTCAAAGGAGCTGCAGCTTAGAAAATCTGCAGAGTGTAGATGAAAAGCTGTTTTTCCAGACTTCTTGCAGTAGGAACAACTTTGAATTTTTAGACCTATTTTTACCCACACTGGTGCCATGATATTCCTCAAAGAAAATTTTGCAGATTGGCCTGTCAAGAAACGTTATGAGCCTAAGATTCTTGATTATTGCCAAATGCTAATATCAGTCAAGAACCAGTAATCAGCTCTTTGGCTTATGGCTGCCTCTGCATCAAATTCCTTAAGTTTATCAGGGTCTATGCTTTTCAAGGTCTTGAAGCTTGAAGTAACATCCTTTCACTTATATTAGTTTGAATTGATTTACTTATATAGTTCCCTAGCTAATTGTTATGATGAGGTCCAGTGGCTGTAGAGGTTGCCTTTGTGCTTAGCTTAGGCTAGGCACACAGTTTTTCATTCAAACTGTATTGTACTTCAGTCTGCTGATACAATCAGGGTATTACGGATTGGTACTTTACTTCCTCTTCCAGAAGTAAAGATGAACGATCTACCAACTGATATCCACTTATCCATTTGTCCATTGCTGTGTCTACATTTATGTTACTTTCCTTTTTTAATATGTGTGAAAAACAGGTGAGCATTACATGTCCCTCCCAGCATCTTCCCCCTACATTTAATATGTAAAATTCAAATGAATATTGTAGGTTCCCAGGGGAGGACATGGAGGAGAACTGAAATTTAGACTTTCATAGTACGTCCATTAATATTTTCTTTCTGCAAGCATTACCACCTAAAAATTTGTTTGTTTTGTGGGAATGGGCAAAGAGAATAGACAAAAAGTGATCCTTTTCAGGGGTTGTGTGTTTTACTGAGTGCTTGGTTTTCTTTGGAAAGGTAACAGTCAATACCAGCTGGCCCTCTTAACAATTCCATATACGAAACATTAAAAGTTCTAAATTTATGTTTCATTTGTCAATGAAATGACATGAAATTCCATGTTGAATATGTTTATACTACATTAAATCCCCCCCCCTCCCTCTTTTTTTCCTGAAAAAAAAAGGCATCAGTATTTTCTAGGAGGCAATTTTACATCAGGGAAGTATTAACCAGTCCTTGACAGGTTTGTGTTTGCTTAGAAAATAAAGTGCAAGTTGTTTAAAAATAGCTTGAATAACACAGTAAATTATCAGATAGTTATCTTCTGGCAGTATCTTTGTTCTTGAAAAATAGAGATGCAAGCATGACTAGGTGGTGCATTTCTAGCAGAGACTTGAAAAATCATAGAATCATGGAATTGTCTTGGCTGGAAGGGACCTCAAGGATCATTAAGTTCCAACCTCCATGCCACAGGCAGAGTTGCCAGCTGCTGGATGAAGTAGTAGATAAGATTGCTCAGAACCCCATCCAGCCTGGCTTTGAAGACCTCGAGGTGGTAAAGGGGCACCCACAACCTCTTTGGGCAACCTGTTCCAGCACCTCATGACTCTCTCAGTAAAAATCTTCCTTTCTTCTAGTTTAAAATCATCTCTTCCTTTAGTTTAAAACCATTGCCCCTTGTCCTATCACTACCTATCCTATCTACCCTTGTAAAATGTTGATTTCCCTCAAGTTTGTAAAATCCCTTTAAATATTGGAGGGCTGCAATGAGGTCTCCCCTTAGCCTTCTCTTTTCCAGGCTGAACAAGCCCAGTTCCTTCAGTGTATTTTCTTAGGAGATTTGTTCCGGCCCTTGGATAATCTTTGTGGCCCTCCTCTGGACCTTCTCCAAAAGCTTCACTTCTTTCCTGTGTTGGGGGCCCCAGGCTTGGATGCAGTACTCCAGATGGGGCCTCACGAGAGCAGAATAGATGGGGATAATTACCTCCCTGTCCCTGCAGGTCACCCCTCTTCTGCTGGAACCTAGGATACCGTTGGGTTTCTGGGCTGCACGCGCACACTGCCAAAATGAATACTTTAATACTAGAACCATTCTGTTTTTTGCATTCATAGTTCACAAACCTGAAATGTGTTCATTTTCTCAGGTACTTTAGCCCCATTCAAGTTTAGTGTGAAATTTTGGTATGACTTTTGTATGAAGCTATATGGGAAGTTATCCCACATTAGATTTACCATCGATTGACATATGGAAATGCCTTTTGCATACATGAATGAATCTAAAGTTATATTAAACATAGAAATTAGCAGATGTAATAGATACCTTTTCAAAATAATTATAGGTTAACAATGTGCTACCTAGATAGAAGTTTATCCAGCTGTTGTGGTAGACTATTTTTTACACCTTCTATGAAAAATGTCCACTGTTGTTCTTTGGGTTCATTTGGACGGGGTGTCACCATTTTGAAGATGGATGTCTTCCTATAATTGAGTCTTTTGAGTTCTTGGTTTAATAGCATCATGTTATGATTTGCATTACTGCTCTCATGAGTTTGTAGAGTGCCCTTTGTGTTTCTTGGGTCTGAAGCTTTGAAGCAAAGATTCAGGAAGCCTTTAAGCATAGCATCGTAAGGGTGTCCTGAGTCAGCATTAAAAGATGTGGTTCCAAATGAAGGTGAAGAAGTATGTATTGGCTTATAAGAAAAATATGAGATGATACATCAGTTTCTTCTCTTACAGAGAACAGTATATGACCTTGCTTAGAAATAAAATCAATTTGCATTTTTTTGAGCTTAGCACCAGAAGAACAGAGACTCTGAGGACATTGCTAGTTGCCAGTACACCTTCAGCAAAAGAAACTGAGACCTCCAAAAGAAAACTACCTGTACTTAGTCCAAAACTTTTACATACCCGAAATTAAACTTTATCACAAAGAACTGATACCAAGTATTTTTCATGATTGACTACAAAATGTCACCATAGTGTTTGAACATTACCCAGTTGCTCTTACGCTGACTGTACTCATGATCAAATGGCTTGGTAAGAAGAATATTCCCTTTTTCACATCTGACATCTACCTCAATTCCCTTTCTTGCTTCAGATGCTTCTAACCATGATACATTCTTGAGACTGTTTTTACCTATTTCTTCCTTCCCTCCTTTTCGCTTCCTGATGTTGTTTCTTTCAGTTGCCTGCTATGGAGAACTCTCCTTGTGCCTCATTTCTGAGGGGCAGCCTTGCATTACTTGTTATGTCTCTTTTGACTTGTCAGATTTAAACAACAAAACCACGTATTAAATCCATGTTGAGAATTTAGAGCTTAAAACTAATTTGTCCAAGGCACTCCTTGAAGACGGAGCTTTCACATTATCAGATACAATTTATAAAGCAGTCTGAAGGGTATTTTCAAGCATTTTTATCATTCACTATTGAAAGAGATTTTATAGCATTGTAGCGTTCTTTCTGGTATCAAAAACAGCATTCGAACAGTAAATAAACTGATTAGGATATATATGAAAATGCATTGGGGTAGGAAGGCAGCAGTAATGTGAACCAGAGGATCCTCTTAACCCCTGAGGCTCCAAATAATCATTAAAAACTCCATTTCTTTCACAGCAGACTTTCTGCAGGAAACACAAAATAGATTTTTAAGGTACAGTGAGTGTTGTCTTTTGGATGAAAGGGACTAGACAGAGCTGCTTTGTTGTTTTGTTTAAATTTGTCCTTTAATCTTTCAGTTGCTCATGGTGGGGACCATTCTGGTGAAAAACATTAATTCACCTCCTGTTGAGCTTTCCTTTGGTTTCCTAAATGGGTCCTTCATCTGTTTCTTGGTCACAGAGATCAGTGACACATCATCCAAAGGAAAGGCAGTCATTAAATGCATAGAAAGATTTTAACTTTTTTTTTCCTTTCAGCCATCTCATTTCTATCTCTGATTTCGCATTTTCTAAAAAAAAAAAAAAAGGCAACATAAGATGCGCAGTAAATAATTTGTGTACTTTCTTTTCTCAGCCACTCTCTTGGCTCCTCTTTAGCTCTGGACGTGTACAGATAAAATCAGGAAAACCAAAGTGCAGATAGAACTGAACTTGGCAAGGGATGTAAAAAATAACAAGAAGGGATTGTATAGGTACATTTGTCAGAGAAGAGGGATCAAGGAAGATACATCTCTATTTGATAAATGAGAAGGAAGAACTGGCTTCAACATAGATGGTACTCAACAAGTTCTTTGCCTCAGCCTTCATTAACAGACAGGTCTCTTGTGCCTTTCACATCCCTGTACTTCTAAGCATGGGTCAGGGGAGAAAAATTCCTCCCTGTGTAAGAGAAGGACATGTCAGAGACCACCTTATGAGGTAGAATGTGTACAGGTCTATGGGACCAGATGATATGCATCCCAGGATCCTGAAGGAACTGGTTGTTGTGGTTGCCAACCCATTCTCCGTCATATTTGAAAATTATTGAGCAAATCATCCTGGAAGCTATGTTAAGGTATGTTTGAGGTGAATCAGCATGGCCTAACCAAGGGCAGAATGTGCCTGACCAGTCTGGTGGTTTTCTCTGTTGGAGTGATGGCATCAGATGAGAAAGGAAAGTCAACTGATGTCATCTGCTTGCATTGGATCTTTGATGTGGTCCCTGACCACATTCTTATCTCTAAATTGGAGAGATATGGATTTGATGGTTGAATTATTTGATGGATAAAGAATTGGTTGGATAGTCATAGCCAGAGGATTGTGGTCAATGCTCTATGTCTAGGTGGAAGCTGGAGATGAGTGGTGTCCCCAGAGGCTAGTGCTCTTCAATATCTTTATCAATGACATAGACAACAGGATTGAGTGCAGCCTCAGCAAATTTGCTGACACCACCAACTTGAGTGCTGTAGTTGATAAACCAGGAGGAAGTAATGCCATATAGAGGGATCTGGACAGGCTTCAGATGTGAGACCACAGGAACCTAATGAGGTTCAACAAGGCCAAGTGCAACGTGTTCCACTTGAATCAAGGCAATCCCAGATAGAAGTGCAGACTGGGAGAAGTGCTCCTTGCAAGCAGCCTTTCAGAAAAGGGCTTGGGGGTTCTGGTGAATGAAAAGCTGAACATGAGCCAACAGCGTATGCTTGCAGCCTGGGAGGCCAACTATTTTCGAGGCTGCATCAACAGAGCCGTGGCCAGCAGGCAGAGCGAGGTGATTGTCCCTCTCTACTCTGACCTCACAAGGCACTATCTGAAGTACTGTGTCCAGGCTTGGGGTCCCTAACACAAGAAGGATGTGGAGCAGTTGGAGCAGGTCCATAGGAAACCACAAAGGTAATCAGAGAACACATGTCATAATATTTGAAAGACACCTATGGGGTGGAGGTATAGAATCATAGAATATCTTGAGTTGGAAGAGACCCACAAGGATCATCGAGTCCAATTCCTGATTCCACTTAGGACCATGCAACATTCAGACCCTATGTCTCAGAGCGATGTCCAAACACTCCTTGAACTCGGGCACTTGGGGCTGTGCCCACTCCCTGGGGAACCTATTCCATGCCCACCATCATCTGGTGAAGAACCTTTTTCTAACACCCAGCCTGACCCTTCCCTGATGCAACTCTGTCCCATTCCCTTAAGTCCTGTCACTGTCACCGAAGAGCAAAGCTCAGCTCTACCCCACACTCTTGTTGACCAGGAATACTGCGCATTGTGTATCTGATACAGCTCCACTTTCAAACCTCTCTGAGTTGCACATTACCCTGTATTCTTTAGTCAACAAAATCATCCCGTTCTCAAGAGGTTTTTTTGCTTTCCATATTCACTGTGAAATAACTGAAATTCAGCTGCCTAGGAAGCATGTCTTAGAAATCTCCACCAATTTCCACAGTTTTTTTTTTTTTTGTATGATAAAATCTATTCCTTTTTTTTTTATTTCCCTTTGTTATATTCTCTGTGGTAAGAGAAGCACTGCTCTTAGCATCTCATTGCTATCCATTTTTAATACTAAACAAAAACACATGGTGACACACAAAAAAATACACAAGAGCACTACAAATATAACTATGTGTATAAGAATAAAACCAAGGAGTCTTAGAGAAATTAAAAACTTTAGCAGATTTATAGAGACCATAACTAATGAGAAGTTGGAGTGGATTCAGAGGAGATCTTGAAGATGATCAGAGAGCTGCAGCAACTCTCCTATGAAGGAAAAAAGTTCAGGGAGCTTGGCTAATTCAGCTTGAAGAAGAGAAGGCTCTGGGGAGACCTCATTGTGGCCTTTTAGTACTTATAGAGAGCTTAGAAACAGGAGGAAGACCACCTTTCTTACATGGTCTGATAGCGATAGGACAACAGGTGGTGGTTTTAAACTAAAAAAGAGACAGTTTAGACAGGAAGAAATTCTTCACTTAGGTGGTGGTGAAGTGCTGGCACAGCTGCCCAGAGAAGCTGTGGTGCCCCATCCCTGGAAGCTCTCAGGGCCAGGTTGAATGGGGCTTAGGGCAGCCTGAGCTGGTAGGGGGCAGCCCTGCCCATGGCAGGGGGTCGAAAGTAGCTAATCCTTAATGTTCTTTTCAACCCAAGCTATTTAGTGATTCTGTGATCACAGTTCTAGAGAGCCTGTAGAATTTAGTGGCTCCAGCAAGCTGTTCTGAGTATTATCACTGACACTACTAAAAATATTTAAAGAATGAAAAGCATGACTGTGAATCACTATTTTGAGTGAAACAAACTAGATTTAGTGAGTCTAGCTAATATGCCTGTAAACCCAACTGATTTTGTAATGGCAGGGGTAACATTATCTATATTGTGATGAAACAAATCATTCACATAGTATTTTAAGTATTTTCCAAGTCTGTGTATTTGATTGTCCATGTAGGCTTAACAGATATTATTTCACTTAACTTATGAAGTAATGATAGTTCTACTACCAGATGCATTTTAGCTCATAATCATTATCTAATATTTCATCTTGTTTCCTTAGCTAGTGGAATCTTTCCTAGGACTCTGAAATCTGTTAAACTGAGATAGGATAACAAGATAGTTGTGGACTCAAGGTGCAGGATTCTGAAGGGGTGAGTTTCTTATCCACATACCTATGCTCAATTCAAACTACAAAGAAAACTTTAAAGCTGCTAGTGACCAACTTTAATGATGCAGATAAAGAGATGATCTATTAAAGACAAGACATTAATTTCTAGAGAGAAACCTTGAGCTGTAAAATCTGAAAAGTCCAGGAAAGAAAATCTAACAGAATGAAGACAAAGAACTCCGCTAACACTGTGACAGAATAGGAGAAGTAAGGCTTTAAATAAGTGAATGGAAACACCTCAGAGACAAAGAGAGAAAGAAAAAAGACAAGGTTAGGAGGAAAAAAAACCTACAAAGAGCATACAACTTAAAAACTCAACAAGCAGTGGACCCAAAGACAAGAATAATTACCCCTTTCATCAGAATGATGAGCCTGTTGGTGTAAACGTGACACTGTACCTGTCTAGCGGTTCAGCACTGCCATGAAGCTGCCAAGGCAGCCAACCACCAAAATAAGTGAGAATTTGGATCTAAAATTCTTCTGAAATTCTGATGCTTACTTGCATTTAGAGTTAGAAAGATTGTTCTGAAGTGATTGTTGCTCTGAAGGGATGTCTGAATGTGCAGAGATGAGATCTCACCTTTTTGGGAGATAATAATAATAGCTGTAGGGATGAATGCTTTTCTGGGACCATGTTGGTTTCTGAACACAACATTCTTGCATATTCCACAATAAGGTTACCTCTGTGCACAAAGTCTGATGTACCCTTATTACTACTTTCAATAGTGATAGCGATAGCTAGTGCAGATCTGACAAGTCTATAAATCAAAGTTGTCTTGTTCACAGAACAGAAGGAAATGACTTGAGAGACATTCAAATCTTCTTTTGAGGGATCTGTCTGACTGCAGAATAACATTTTTGCCTGTATCTCCAATTGTGTAAGCTGGAGAACATTCTATAAATTCCCTTAACACAAAGATAGGTATAGACTATTTTTGAAATTCTTGCTCAGATAAGACAGGAGTCTGGAAGGTCATTAGATGCTTTGCTTATCTTATTCTCCAGTATATGTAATGAAAATAAATCTATTTGCTAAGCAAATGGCAAATGTGTGCTTTTACATTTAATCGGATTTTTTTTCTCACCATACTGTTGTGGTTTAACCTGGCAGGAGGCTGAGCATCACACAGTTGTTTGCTCACTTCTCCCATTCCCAATGGGATGGGGAAGAGAGTCAGACAAATCATTGAACTCATGGGTTGAGATAAAACTATTTATGAAGATAGAGAAAAGGAAAATAATGATATAGTCATATTATCATTATATTTTCTTATATATGATTATATATATATGAATGTATATAACAAGTGATGCACAACCATATGCTCAACACACCCCGACCAATGCCTAGATGGCTCCCTCCAGCAGGAGCAGAGAGAGAGGTGAATTCCCACCTCCTTCCAAAATTCTTCCACATGATGTCGTATGATATGGAATACCCCTTTGGTTAGTTTATGTCTGCTGTCCTAATTCTGTCCCCTCCCAGCTCATTGGGCTCTTCTCTGAAAATGGTCTTGGCTCTGTACAACTCTGCTTAGCAGAAACTATAAACATTGATGTGTTATCAACATTGTTTTTCTCCTAGAGCCAAAACATAGCATCATTCAGACCCTCTGAAAAAAACAATTTCAAGAGAGGGACTGTGGTTTTTTGTTTGTTTGTTTTGTTCATTTAGCAGGAACATATGCCTTTTTAATGTAAAAATGAAATCACTAAATTACCATGTGTTATACCACACTGTCCCTGGCAGTGTCACCAACAGCAAAGCTGTTGTCCTGTTCAGCAGTGAAGCTTTCACACCTTGCCACCGCTGGAATCCTAGTCTCCAAGTTGGGTGGTCATGCTCCTTACACTATGCACAGGAAGAGATGTCTCAAGCTGATGTGGAGCTTCCTAAATTGATCAGGGAACATGTACAAAGGAAAGGAGTTAGAAGGACCAAGAGTTGCCATTTTCTGAGATGTCATGCATTGTTTGAGTGAGAGACAGATGCGGATATCAAAGCATTGCCTTTAGGATCCAAGTTGGGAAGTATTCCGAGCAGCGTGGTCCCAGGTTTTATGATTCCCAAGTTGTCCTCCACACATATGTATGTGAGGGCAATTCTAACAAAGCACAAACTGTTGTTAGCTTTCAAAGTTTGAATGGGTAGAAATAATAGAAGTTCTTTGTCTGCCTTCAAAGACTGTGTGTTAATTTGGGGTTCAGGCTGACTCTTCACCTAACTTCTATGTTTGGATTAAGCCTTGACTCTATCTTGGCTTATGCACTTCTTCTTATGCCTGAATTGAATCTGTTGGCAGCCCACTCTCTCTCACAGGCAAAGAGACTTGCTCCAATTTGAGCCTTTGCCTTGCAGGCATTTGTGGAGCACCTGATGTTTCTTGGAGGCATAGAAGAACATAGAATAGGATTCACTAAATTAAATAAATACACTGTTCCCCTTTTTGCTGTTCATTATTGGAGGAGGCTGAATTCTTATCTGTTTAACCTTGAATCTCATAGCTCAGTTATCCTCTTACTGTGTTGTCCAGAGGCCTTTAGAAATTCCTCTGATGTTCTATGATCCATAATAATTATGAAGGCAGTGGTAAAGAAATAGGTGTATACATTCAACAGAACAAACTACTTTGCAGTGTTCCTTTCCCAGGCTGTAGGTTTTATTTCTCAAATGTCTGTCTGTCAAATTCCTGCTGATGGGAAAGTTCAAAAGTTACAGGACAGAATTGCAAGGGTCTGATTATTTCTTTACCCAGAGAGCCTTGTAAGAGAATAACGCATTAAGAACAACAACAACAAAGCAGAAATTTGCCATATTATAGAAAAAGAGATGAGCAATCAAAGAATTACTCACTAGAAGCAAAGTAGCAGGAGAACACAACAAATTAAAAATCGTATTTTCTCTTCTCGTTTAAAGGTGAGAGAAACATCAAAAGAGCACTTGACTAGAAAGATGTCCACAGTCATCTTCAGTAGGCTTACCACAACAGTTGAAAGAAAAAAGCATTTTAAAAATCCGCCTCCATCATCTTTTTTCCCCGTTTTTATTAACTAAGCAAGTGAACCAGAATTATCTTCAGCCACCTTCATTATTTTGTGATGAGTTCTGTAAGTGGTTTAAGACAAGACAGATAAACGAATAATAGATTTTATGTAAATACTGCTTGTTAATGATGCTATCAAGAGACTGGAAAGAAGGAAATGGGAGGAGCTGATGAACAGGAGAGGTTAATTGAAAGTGCCATGCAAAGCTGCTTTCAGATGTGACTGCTAGGCGAAGAGACTTGTGTTCCTGTAGTTTATCCAGGCAATGAATATATCTGATTATTTTATTGAAAGCTAATGGACTGCAGTGAAACACGAGGAATAGAGTACCAAAGACATGATGAGGAAATACACTGCAGAAAGACTTCTATTAAATGGGGTTGAGGAAATTAATGACCAAGGTAAATATACCCAAAGAGAGCATCTCTCTTTGTGTCAACCAGGTGATACCTAGGCTTTCTAGATGGAAGTCTGTGATGTAATGTCATGTTCTTCCTCCATAGGAGCTTCTTCATACCCTATCATATTTTATCATTTTCTTCATTCTCCTTTTAGTAGCTAAAACTATATAAGCACGAGGGGAGTCAACTCTGTGAAAGGGTAGATAACAGCAGAATAAGGGGAAATGGTTTGAAGTTGAGGGAGGGAAGATTTAGATTGGATGTCAGGGGGAAGTTCTTTACAGAGAGAGTGGTGAGGTGCTGGAACAGGCTGCCCAGAGAGGTTGTGGATGCCCCATCCCTGGAGGTGTTCAAGACCAGGTTGGATGGGGCCCTGGGCAGCCTGGTCTCATATTAGATATGGAGGTTGGTGGCCCTGCCTGTGGTGGGCTGGTTGAAGATTCATGATCCTTGGGGTTCCTTCCAAGCTGGGCCATTCTGTGATTCTGTGGTTTTTCACAATAAATGTGGGTAATGTTCTCTGAAACCTCAGAGTAAGTCTGGAGCAGAAGAGCATCTGAGTAGGGCAGATGATACTGGGAATTCTTAACAAGACATGGCACACATGATCTAAATAATAGAGATACGGGATTAAAAAATATTTCAGACTAGGAACATGCTATCTAAAAGCTGAGCTAAGATTTGGGAAGTGTTATAAAGTGCCTACTGTTGTATTTCATTGGCAATATGTGCATAAAACAACTCAGAATTACTTGGTTTCATACCGTAAAGTGGGACTTCATTATCTACCAAATGTAAGTCTTCCATAAATATTGATATAATGATTGAAATGTGAGAAATGAGGAAGCTGAAAGAGATTGTGAGTGTTTGTGCTCTTTCATAGATATTTCTGTATTGGTCATAGAGACTATCACTGTATCCTAGCTTCTGGCAGCTAAAATTGCATTTTTTGTTTGTTCATTTATAGGTTTTTTTGTTTGTTTAGTTTTTAATGTTTTATTACTTTACTAATATATAAAGAAGAAAAGACATTTAGATATCTCAAGCTCAACAAATTTAGTGTTGTTACCCCAGTATGACTTGTCATTTTTGCATATTGCTTGTCAGTGACAGATGTTGTCCTGGTGTAAACAAGTGGAAAGAAAGGTCAGATCTGAAGAGTCTGAAAGCAAATCAAAAGGTACTGACATAAAGAAAGTTCAGTGGAAATGCCTTATAAGTAAGATAGGTAGATTGTGTATTTTTATATATGTTGTTAGTCCAAGATGTATTGGAAAATGGTCTACAAATGGCATCTATACCTTTGACTATGCTAGAAATAGTATTATCTTCTATACTATTGTTATTGTTACTCTTTTGGTAACCTAGGTACTAGTGCTTTTTCAAAATGAGGAAAGATGTACTGAATGACTCCATAGTAGAGATGGTGGTGGTATCTGGTTCTGGTATACCGTAAATGCGATCTGTATTCACGTACATACGGGTTCTGAAAATAGATGGTCAAATACCATTAATGTAATTTTTTAAGGTTTATGTCTGGTTTCTAGGAAGTAATTCAACTCCTGGAACAGAATCTGCTGATGCTTATTAACTCTATTCATAAGAAAAGCTCAGCCTGTGTTCCACATTTGCCTCTACAAGCTACTGGTTTTTGTATACATGTTAGTGCACAGTTAGGCTCTGCTATTTAGCAGAATGGTGGAGACTGATGTTTTCAGTTAACGTGTTTGATTTTGCTCTAGGATAGCAAGGCTACAACAGAGGGATGGTGTGAGGAGCAGTTCCCACTGAACCTGAAGTTTCTTGCTTTGCAAGTTACTGTTCTAGCTCGCTACTTTCTGGCTTGTGTCTGTGCTTGCTCCCAGTAATTTTGATCCCTTCTCGCTATTGCCTCCCAGCAGATCCCAGTCTATGACCTGGGAGGTGAAGTAGCCTAGCAGTCAGCTAGTAACTGAGTATGGTGACATGAGGATGCCACCCAAGAAGCTAAACCCATCCAACCACGCAGCGCCCTCCCCAAGCCCAGCTTTTATTTGCACGCTAATACGGGTTTTGAGGCTATGAGAACAGTGCCACTTAGTGGCAACTGCCAGAACTATAGCTGCAGGAGCGTAGCCTGTGTTTGCTGGGGTAAGTTTACAGGTGAAATTGTAACATATCTAATTGGCTCGTTCTCTGCAATTATTCAGAAAGGTTAGCAGTAGCCATTCAGTTTGATTTTCCTGTGGATTTATTCATGTACTGTCTAAACTTTGTGACAAATGACGGAAAAAGAAACAAACAAACAAAAAAAACCAATACAACCCCATTTCTAAGTCACAGTCACATTAATTAATGTAAATGGTAAGTGATGATGTTTGCATGAGTAAATGCCCTTCTCTCCTCTATATATTGTGATAAAAATTATTTGGTCTTAGTATTTGAAAAATCACAAAGTCTTCATAGAGAAATCAGATTTAATTAATTCTAGATCTTTTCAAGTTCTTTCTTTACTATGTACTAGTCTCATTGTTCTGCATTGCTAGCCTTCACCTGCCCTTTTTGCTCTTTATAACAAAAGTTGCTTACTTTCTTTCTGGATAAGGTAATAGTTGGACAAGTGTATTTGAATAACTTCCATTTATGAAAATGGTAGGACAGACTTAGTACATGCCATCTTCCATTAGTTCCCTGGCGACTTACATTTTTCTTTTCTCCTTTTCTTTGTAATTTTTTCTATCCACTTTTTCTTTGTGTTGCTGTTTTTCTGCATGTCTTAAAGCAGTGCCACTGCTGAGCATGTCAATTGCTTTCCTTTTGTAAGAGAACTGTTACCTGAAATTGATGTCAGCTATGTATCTCAAGTAAAGTATGCAGCTGTCCTTGGAAACCTAGAAATATCCTTGCTGTTGAGTGCAGATCAACTGAAAAAAAAAGGGGGAATTGCTTTGCACATTATATTGCACACAAGGCAGTGTGGTCTGTGTCATGTGCATTTATGCAGCATTGTGTCTCGCAACTGATCCATACCTAGATGACCTGAGGTTATAATGATGTGAAGGACAAGCAGGATGAGAATAAGATAGAGACATTCCATTTGGTAGATAGTGTTGCTAGCTGACTATACCTATTCTTATATTTGGTTTCTGCCATGGATGAGATAGAGTGAACAAGCATAGCAGCTCTGGTACTATTCAGAGAAGTTGTGAATGTGCCATCTCTGGAGGCATTCAAAGCCATGTTGGATGGGATCCTGGGCAGCCTGATCTAGTGGCTGGCAGGCCTGCCATGGCAGGGGTGTGTGGAAGAAGATGACCAGGGGGCTGTAGTACCTCCCCTAGACAAGCTGAGAGTGTTGGGATTGTTCAGCTTGAAGAAGAGAAAGCTCCAGGAGGATCTTATAGCGGCCCTCCAGTATCTGAAGATGACCTACAAGAAAGCTGGAGAGGGACTTTTTATAAGGGCATGTATTGACAGGATGAGGGGTAATGGTTTTAAACTGGAAGAGGGTAGATTTAGACCAGATATAAAGAAGGAATTCTTCACAGTGAAGGTGGTGAGACACTGGAACAGGTTGACCAGAGAGGATTATATCTGATTGTCTCAGACAATCACTTGTTCCCCTCTCAACACTGCATTCAATAATTCTCAGCTTAGCCTCCACAGCAGGGAGATTGCTGCCAGTCTAGATAGGTGGGATAGAAGGTTGTGTGAGTTTAAGCTGTGCAGCTGCTTTCATTTATCTGTCTCAGCTGTTAGTGGGCAAGGACTCCAGGTGTCCCTGTTACTTGCTCCTATGCACCTCTTTTCTCTCTAGACTCTTCCCACACTTCAGGGATCTTTCTTTCATTAAGTATTTTCACCTTTTGAGTCCTCTTTCTTCAAACTGCCAGCCCCCAGTTTTCCCAGGATCACAAGACATGATCAGCCACCTAACTAGTGGTAGTGTTTAATTTCTTTTTATTAAGTGGAACATTCAGGTTTGATAACAATTCAGACCCAGTGTTATCAAAATTTACAAACAGCCCATATAAGTTTCAAGTAGAAAGTTGAACACTTGTACATGAGAGTTCAAAAGTTCAATTTTGGATTATTACTTTCCCTCATACATCCAATTATCTGCCACTAATAAGCATTCACAATTTATGATGCTTTTATTCTATTGTTTGTTTTGTTTCGCCTACAACAGTCTCACAGCACAATTTTCATTTTACTTAGAGATACGCTATCCACTTGTCCTTTAGCTGCAAGTAACTCATTTCTTGCTAGATCTTTTTCAACTTCTCAGGCCTGGAGTTTATTAGGTTCACAAGAACTTTTCTATAAACTCCATTTTATAGTTAGTCTGTACTTTGGTGCTATTGGTTTGCATACACTCCTATCTTTTTCCTACAAATAGCTATCTGCAACAAATTTAGTCTCTCTGCTGAAATTTTTGTGGTATTTTTGTGGTAATTTTTGTGTTCTTCAAGGAGATCTCTTCCTTCAAGCTCTGCTATGCCTGAATGCACAATACTATGTGCATTATCAACCATTGGATCAGGCTTCCCAGAGAGGCTATGAAATTGTCCTTAGAGATATTCAAAGCTCCATATCCTTATCTACCTAATCTACCTGCAGCTGCATTGAGCAGAGGGTTAAACCAGCGATCCCAGGAGTTCCCCGCCAACCTCCAATACTGCGTGATTTGTTGAAATTCAAAATCCTTCAGTTATTTCTGCAATGGATATCTGACCTTCTAAGTGATCATTAGACTTTCTCAAAAAATTAAGGCGAGCATGTTTTGTTTTACCTGTAATCAAGCTCTGTGGTCTGCACAACCACACAAGGTTCTGACTGTGTATGTATTTGAGTTCTGCATTTATGTTAAGACCTAGTCTTTCAAGCTGTGGGACTTTCTTAATGTAGGTTTGTATGTTAACGTGGTTATATCTGATCTTACCACAGTCTGGATACTGTTGTAGTTTAGCCAAAACACAAGCATCCAAGATTTTATTACCCATCACTAAATCCCCTTGCATAAAACTTTCTTTCATCAGAAATGAGCAAAGTATTTCATAGTTTGTTGAATGGAGTAAGAAGAATTATGTCATTGGAGGAAAAACACATTAAAATCAATGGCATCTCTACGTGCCTCTTCTCATTCCAGCTATTCTGTGATTTCATGCTCTTAGGTAATCTGTACAGTATGTAATGATAATTTTAGTTTCAATTCTTCTAATGCCTTCTATAGAACTGGCAAACTTCCTAGGAAAAAAAGTTCTTTGCCAAAGATGTATGGTTTATTCCATTTATAGTTCAGGTTTATGAAATCTGGACAATTGATATAGTACATTCATAAATACCCCTTTTGCTGTTATAGCACAGAATTACAAATTACATCAGAATCAGTATTTTATTTATTTTTACATACATTTTTTCTTTGGAGAAAGAAAAAAAAATCAGCCTATGTTTTTGGGTCAAATTGAGAGTGAATCCCAGAATCATGATTATTCATTCCCATTGCATTATCTTCGATGTTCAGATACGCTTGAATAAATTCTTACCTAAAGCCTGAAGAGGGCCAGTCAAATCTGATTACATTGTTTGGATTTCGTAACTTGTAGGGAGCAAAACAAGAAATGATTAATTTATACAAATTACTCATTACTACAGTCAATATTTCTCCAACTAGAACTCCATATAACACACTTAATAGCAGAGTCAAGGCATACTGCAAGGCAGGTGGAAGGATAACCATGTTTCATAATCTGCTTGGCCAGGATTATTATTTAAAAAACTGGGCTAATTTTTCATCTTTTCAGAAAATCAAAGTCTGCATTATCATAAGAACTGCAGTCTGGAAGTGCTACAAATCACTACTTTGAAAAACGGTAGCTTTTAAATGAAATTAATTATTGCCTCAAATGAGTAGCAATCAAAGCAGCAGAGCAAGTTAAATGAGCTTTAAAGAAACAGTATGCCATGGAGTTACATGTTTTTGTTGTAATAAAAAATGGTACATTTACTTGGAATTTGGTATAAATGGAAACTAAGAAACAAGTTCTACACTATAAAGTAATGTCTTTTATTCTCCTATTGCTTGCTTTAAAGGAAACATCTTTAATTCATTTGGTCTGAAGTCAGCTTCAGTTGCAGTTGCTTATAGATTACATCTGAGAACCCCATATTGTAGAATCACAAAATTACATGTATTGGAAGGGGTGTCAGGACATCATTTGGTCCACTCAGAGCACAGATGGCTCCATTCAGGTTGCTCAAGCTGTCCATTTGCAAACTGAAGATCTCCATCAACTATTCCAGTTTTTAATACTATCATGGTGTTTTTTTCCATAACATATGATCAGAAACTCCCTTGCTACAACTTCTGTTTCTTTTTGTCCTACTGTTTTACTCCACTGAGAATGTGGCTCCATTTTCTCTATACCATCCCATTCATTGAACACATTAAAACATATTTTAATTTAAAAAAAAAAAAGAGGAAAAAGAAAGGGTGAGGGGGGAGGGAGGAGAAAAGATTCCTGCTCACTTTTTCTATGAATATTTGCTATTTCAGAATATTTCTAAAAATTATGAGTCTTGGAGGTGTAAAAGTATTGTAGTAGGAAGTTATTCCTTATGCATTTTTTCGTCTTGACTTAGTATTTATTTTGATGCAGAAGAATGAATGCAGTGGTGATTCATCACTCCCCATACTTTTGATGTCGAGCTGTTTTACAATGCAAAATCTGAGAGCCAGTAAATGTTTTGAGTACTTGACCACAGAAGGATCGGTGTTAACATTCTTGCTGTTCAACAAAATAGCTCTGCTTTTCAGCTACAAACTTGGTATCAGTATTTTCACTCTGTATTCTTTCACACAGAACAACACATTGCTTTCATTTTCAGGTACACCTGTAATTGTGCTTCCCAAGTGCAGCACTACAGTTTGATGTGATTGCCTGTTACGCTCTCTGATTATGATGGAAGTATGTTTTCAGCTATATCACTCCATCACTTCTCAGTCAAATTTGATTTCACTTGGAAGGAGCTCTGCCATCCCCTGCCCATCATTTGCTATTGTCCTTTCTCACTGAGTTCAACCTGTAGATGTTCAGTTTGCTGAAGGCTTATAATCTGATTTTGAAAAGCCTCCGTCTTGGTGAACACTTTGGGATATTTGCATTTCTATTTAGATTTAGGCATTGCAGTTTTAAATTGCTACTTTGGTCTCTATTAAAACAATTTGCAAAAAGAAAATGTCAGCATGCACGAACAGGTAATCAAAAATAGCACTGCTCAAGAACAAACATTTTTCTAGCAGATTTCCTTAGGTTTTGTTTAAAAGCTCAGCATTACTATTATGTTACTTTTTTTTTTTTTTTTTTCCTAGTACAAATGTTAATCATGATAAAATGTCATTGGCTTGGGTAGCCATATAATGGTTGTTAACATTCCCATTTGTGTGAGAACAAATGATCTACAGGAGTTGTGGTACACACAAGAAGAAAATCCCAGGTAGTCGCCCATTATCCTCAGGAGTGTAGTTCCCAGTAATTTATGAACGTTCCTTATTATTTTTCATCATAACTCCTTTATTCATTCCGTGCATATTCAGGTTATAATAGTGCAGCTTTGTCTCTGAGTGGTAAAATGCTCAATAGTCCACATCCTATAATCATGAAATGTATTTATCCTAGTGTTAACAACCATAAATTTTTCAACTCTGGCTAACTGTATGGAATGCACATCTACTTATCTCAGTGTCTTCTGCCTTCTGAAGTCACTTATACCAGTGCAAATAGTTATGCATTATTTTATTGACTTAGCCTCCCTTTGCCTTCCTTTTGCACCTGTGTAAATTTTATACAAACTATGAGACATTCATTTAGCTTCAGTAAGTTAGCTTCAGGGAGTAGTATAGACAAAGTTCACAGGAAGCTTGGTGAATTGTCTGTGATGATGTAGGTTAAATTTTCTTTGACAAGCATTTTAGTGAAGTAATCAATATTTTCAGCTTATGAAGTTTATTTAATAAAAAAAGAACTATTCCAAAACATTATTAAAAATATAATCAATAAGGAACTATTCAGTATATTTCATTGCTTGTAACTCTCAGGGTAGCATTTTCGTACTGTAAATACATAATTGACAGAATGTTATTAGTGAATAAAGGAAGGATTTCTATCAAATTTTGGTAGGCCATTTAACTTCTTGTATAGGTGGGTGCAGATCTCCTGTAAAGCACTGCAGACACTTAAAGAACTCTTTGTTTCAGCTGGTGCAGTGCAGTTTTCTGTATTGCACTGAATGTTCTAAATCCACAACCTTCTCTTCCTTTTGTTCATTCAAGTTCAGTCAGTGTCTTTCACTCAGTGCAGAGGTATTTGCAAATAGCAACCACTTTGGTAGCAACTGGTCCATAATCTTACCTGTTAAGATGTGTTATAGGCTGTTGCACAGTTACAAAGTAAGGGGTTACAAAGTTAGGAGGGGGACTCAGGGCATCTAGATATTACTATACTATGCATAGCAATATCAAAATTTAAAATACAATTTCTTCAATTTTATTCTGCTCCTAAGCCATTACTCATCTTGACTGCCCTGTGTATTATGCATGGACTTAAGTAATAATACAGACTTAAATTTTATGTAAAGAGTGTTAGCTTGGATTTCTCGTGTCCAGAAGTGTATGTTGTTTTAATAACGTGTTAAGTCAATACCAGCTTCAATCTAAAAGGGTTTTGTGTTGCTTTTTGTTTATGGTGTCTGTTACACAGCTGCTTGTGACACATGTAAGTAGAGGTGTGCACGCATACAAACAGAACATGCAGGGAAAAAAAGGAAACCCTAGTCTTAAATGAAGGCATTGAAAGCTTTTACAAAGGCAATAGTCTCAAATACAGAAGTAGTTAAAAAGGAGTAAGAGAAAAATATTTAAATGCAAGTATATCCATTTCTACCATCTAATAAAGAGAGTATTTTGCTTGCTTTATCTAATGGGAAAATAGAGCAAAAGAATTTCCTTTCACAGCAGTTTCTATAGTGACAGTATCCTCAAAATCATCTCTATGCGATTGAAAATAATTTGATGGTACAAGAAAGAAATGGGGCTTAATCAGAGTTTTCTATCCTGCAGAAAACAGTTAATGATATTTAAAATGACAGTTTAAATTGCATAGAACATTAAATTCTTCTAGTTTAGTGACTGAGCATTTGTTTGTTCCTGCTAATGAAGTGAGAGGTTAAAACACTGTGCTAACCAGCCTTATAACCTGTTGAGTCCCCAGCGCTTTTGAGTTTGAGTCCACAGGGCTACATTTACTACTTACTAATTTTTTCAGGTGTAACTGACTTTTGTTGTTGTCCATGAGGTCTATGGCATTCCTTCTCAGTATAGACATTAGGGAGGTGAACCTGATTCTGGGATGGACTAGGAGCAGCACAGCTCACTTCTGCTCATTTCTGCTCAAACCAACCTTCATGCTCCCACTCAGGATGGCACGTGTCTGGAGGTCCAGTCCTAGTATCTCTTCTCCTGTCCCTGCTGAATTCTCTCCTTGAGGTCAGTGGAGCTGACTTAGCTTCCCTGTTCCTGAACATTTCATCCCCATTTCCAGAAGACGCCCTCAGGATTGGCATGGACCATAGAGAAACAGCAATAACTGATGAAGCCTCGTTCCAGAAGTTAATTGTGTCAATGTTTAGATGAAAGATTTCTTCAGTGACAGGCACTAGCTGAAGCACAAAATTTGACAATTTTCTTCTGTCCTTGACAACCTAAGAAACAGCCAAATCTCAGCAAAACACTGACTAGTCCGGTTGCTCTTTTGTGTCTGAATTCCCTCATTCTTTGTGATTGTATCACACACTCCAGGACACCCTGAAGCCTCTTCAGCACTACCATCTCCTGCCAGTCAGCACCCCTTTCTTTCTTTCTCCTTGCTGCATTTGGTTTCTGTATGCTCAACCGCTCTCAAAATCAAATCAGCAATGAAAGCATGCCTCTTTTCTCACTATCTTGCCCCCAAATACCTTCTGTTTCTTTTTGTCAGCTCCCACTCCCACTCTGTAATTTACTGTTTGGGAATTTTAAGCTTCCCAATCCCATTTCCAGACTAGGACCAAAGTGGGTTTGTTTATCTATCTATCTATCTATCTATCTATCTATCTATCTATCTATCTATCTATCTGTCTGTCTATCTATCTATCTATCTATCTATTTATTTTTGTTTGACTTCACTTCATCCAAACCCTAAATATTTCAGTTAACTTCTGTCTTATTCATCTTCCAGAGAGAGTGGGCAGTAATTCGCAAAGGACTTAGTTCATGGCTGATTCATTATACACTGAGACATTAAATATTGAGCAATTTTACATAATTAACCAGAATTCCTAAATTACATGCAAGCAGGTTCCTCAGACAGTCACAGCTGATATATGTGCTTCAGTTACTAATGAAAAGGAGCACTAAAAAAAAAAAAAAAAAAAATCAGCTTCTTCCCAGGACTGTTTTTATGGACAAATCTGTCATGATGTAACCATTCCAACAGCATGCTTATTTAGCTGCTTAACTGATTTTATCCTCAGAGAGCAAGATACTGTTGGATGAATAGTTCACCCATTTCCCACAAAGTTTAATTAAAAAGAATGACAGCATTATATTTCATGTGTGCCTGTTCTGGTGTCCTGCATTTCAGGTTTCATTACTCTTCATGATTACTGTTATTTGTTTTGCAAACATGCAAGTCAAGAAATAATTAGGAATAATACAGATCACCCTCAAGATCTGAGATGAAGAAATGATCAGAGTGTGCTTCTGTTCCTAGAAAATCAGTGAGCAGTGCTGGAGTGCTGAAAGTGCTGGAGTTGATGGTTGCATCTGGGGAGAGCAAGGTCCTTGCTGAGTCTATGCTTCCCACCCTTATAACAGCATTGCAGTTGTGTATGTAGTCTGCATTGAGGAGTGTAACACCCATCTTAAAGCTTAAAAAAAAAACAAACAAACTTGGTGATGAAATACCTTGCTTGTCCTAAAAGCACTGTTTTACTTCTGGTGGAGCAGCTGCAGGAGGCTTCCTTGTGTTTTCATGGAGGTTAACATTGCATTTTACTGCAACTCTTCACCTGCTGGTGAAGTGCTAGTCTCCTGGGCTTCTCTTTCCACGTGAAGCAGCAGTGTGTGCCATTCACAACTGCTGCCACTCTCTTGCCCTTCAGTGTTATTGAACACTTGGTGTTTGCTGAGGGAGTCATTGCGAGTTATGGGAAGCAATTTAATAAACTCTGTTAATTCCACAAATTAGCATGAAATGTAATCACCAACATCTGGACCTAAATCTTGGGTTAATATTTGTTAAAGTCTAAAACAGTCTTTGTCTAAAATAGTATTAGTATTAGTCTGAAAACAGGTGGGACAGTTTAAGTCTGGCTGCTCAAGTTGTATCTTTTGAACTTTGCCAGATTCTTTTATCTTTTCAGAAACATTGAACTTTAAAGCCTAAACTAGTGCCTAGCATGATACTGGTGTATCTTAAAATCAGAGATAAGTCAGTGGGATAAAAATAAACCAAACTGTTTTCTTGCTTTGGATATTGTATTCTTTTATATAAAATGATTCCCTTTTCTCTTCTAGAGGTCTGAATTACCTATGACCCAAAGGCTTTTTTATTCATTAAAATAATTGGTTTTACCTTTCTATTCTTCTAAGGCTAGTGAATATAAAATTCTGTAATTTTGCCTAAATGAAAACATATATTATGCAATAGAGAAAAAGATGCATATGTCTATGATTATCTTGCTGTTAAAATAAATCTAAACAAATGGGATTTTTATTTTTCCAGTGCAGACTATCTAGATGGTAAATTATTCTTAATTGGTCATAAGCCATAGGCCATTCAAGTTTTTTTTCAGAGAACATAGGCAAACATGTAGCTTTCATTAAATATAGTCGTGGTTTTCTTTATTCTTGATGGCCATCTCTGGTTATAGGCTATTAAGTGCAGCTACGTATTACTGCTTTGTGTACCTATTTTGTCAGCATGATATTCTTTAAAGCACAAATGATACAATTTGGTTTGAATTTTTAATAACTGAGCATCTTACAAAAGCCACTATAAGTAAATGAATGTTAAAATTAGCTAGTCATGTAAAATGGACTCGCTGTCAATTTGTCTTTGAACTCCAGAAGCCTGCTGTGAGAGGCATCCTGTGCATGACCACAGGATGAGTAAATTGTGTATAAAGCTGTAACGATGGAGAAAGGATAGTGTATTTATATTTGTATAGAGAGAGATTCACTATTTTGTTCAGAAGTGCCCAAGATGACTGTAGAGAATCCTATCTGGGGAAGAGAAGGGGAAGCAATGGAGATAGAGATAAAAGAATTTCAGCTACCTGAGAGGGATCTGACACTGCTGCTGTTCCTTCCATTTTCTGCCACGTTCAGGCCTTACAAGATTCAGCTGAATCATAAAAAGGTTTGGAAGAGACCTCACAGCCCATCCACAACCCCAACCCCTGCCATGGGCAGGGCTGCCCCTCACTAGCTCAGGCTGCTCAGGGCCCCATCCAACGTGGCCCTGAGCACCTCCAGAGATGGGCAGCACAGCTTCACTAGGCAAACATTTCCAGGGCCTGCTCTTGCCCTGTTCCAGGTGAGATTCATGCATGGTATCTGAGACTCAATGAGTGTGTGCTGGCTTAGAGTGAAAAAGGTCTGTATTGTTCCACATTACATTGCAGAAGCAGCAACTACTCCTCTGATAGACAGTTGAACTCAATGGATCCCCGTTACTCAGTTGGAAGGATAGCAGAAAATAATATTCTCTCCTTAAAAAGTTGATCTGACTTGCTCTGTACTTACACAGATATCTCAGCTGGAAAGAAAAACAGCATATTGAGGATGTATGGGGAGAGTTTGCTGAAAGAGACCAAGCCCAGATCTTTTAGGCATTAAATAAATTGACAATGTTGTTTACTTTAGTAACCAGTGCTAACTGCTGGTTAGTAATTGCTGACATTGCATTTCTGAAATGTTATAATGTTTTTATAACCTAACAAGAAAAAGTTATGTATTTGTTCTACTTATTTTTTAAATTTAAAAAGTATTAGGGAGAACTGGAAAAGCAGTATGTAGTGCTTACGCAGTGTCTCACACTGTAAGGAACTGTCTTGTGCAGTCTAAGAAACTTGTTCAGCAAGTGCCTTAACATGCTCCTCTACTTTCAGAGGGGTAAGTATAAAGCAAAATAGTTTCCCTGGATAGTAGAAAGTAATAACTGATGTTTTGCTATAGGATTAAAAAACTGATTGTTCAATCCTAAGCCACCAAGTATGAGTAGAGATGTTATCTGCTATCCAGTACTAGCATCACCTTGTATCAGTATCAAGGCTGTCAGATTTGACATAGTGATTTTACTAGGCCATATGTAGAGAGGTGATATTTTGCTCTAATATATGGAAGATGTCAGTGTTATTCTGTTCCCAGTTTCACCTTGAGTAACCTTGTTAGTTTTCATTTATTGAACAAATAATTTAATGGCATTGCCTTCCACAGTCAGGGAAAAATAAATCTGATACAAATATACTGGGAAATGTTGATTCAACTAAATCAAGACCTCAGGAGGGAATATAACTTTTTAAAGAGATTTCATCAGAACACCATTGAGATTTTCAATATTTTCTTTAGATTTTTAATGTATCAGAGTTAACAGATAAACTATTTCTGAAAAAGTAGTTTTGAATTTCACTTTTTGAAGAATTCTGATATTTTCATTTTTCTTACTGATTCACAGTGAATATAGAGTTTAATACCTTAGAGCTTTAAAAAACAGGAACAGCAATTTTGACCTAGCCCAGTCAATTAAGCAATGATATTTGATAGCAGAGCCACTGACATAAGCACATACCAAATATAAATCTGAATGAAAGAGCTGAGGCTACTCTGAGCCTCATTTCCTAATTTAATGCGTTTCCTTCATGGAACGAAACTGTTCCAATATGGAAGTTTCCATAAAACTATCCCATGGGGACAAATCCCCTTCAGTTTACTAGCTCCATGAAGTGATGATCTGTACTTAAAAATATATTCAATAATAACTCAGAGTCTGGCAAATCCTTACCTCAGGCTAATCAGAGATCAACAGAAATTGCTTATATATATATAAAAGTAGGCTAGGAAGAAGAAATATGAAGAAAGAATATTAGACCAAGCAAATGTACTGCCAGGATATTGCTCTGGAAAGGTGCTGGTGACTTTTAAAGTGTAGCATAAAAGCTCAGCACTTCAGACCTGTATTGCTGCATATTGCTGCAGTCCCAACAAGCAGAGTGAAATACTGTGTTATGCTCTAAGGATTTCATGCAGGATCTCCATTCCTTTCCCTTGAGGACCACTGTGAGCTTGGAAAAATGTCAGACTAAGCAACAATATATGACTGATGTCTCCAGCTGATGTTTTTTTGTTTCAAGGACACACTGGGAACTTGTCACGTGTTTAAATACATGTTTTTTACACAAGCCGTACTATCCTTCTATAGCAGATGACTTAGACAACACAAGAATGATCTTTTTTCTCCCTCTTGTTGTCCTTCAACAGGGAGGCTTCCATGGTCTTCATTCTGCAGTAAATGCTCTTACATTGAATCTAGGTAAGAGTCATAGCATTCATGACTGTGAGCAGGATTTCTCCTGCCATGGGCCAGTGGCAGCTGTCTGGGGATTCTTCTGCTTGCTGCTGCCTTTCCCTACAGCCTGCGGTTCCTCAGAGAGCAGGGGAGCTACTTTCTGGTTCAGTTTTATTTTCCTTTGTGGAGTTCTCTGTGGAAAAGTTTAGTGTTCTGTTATCTGACATTTTTTCATGTAATATATTGCTAATTGTAAAGTGTATAGAGTTCTTTGCTATTTGTTGGTCCAGCTGAGACCTGTTATATAGGTAATAAAATGGCTGGATGTTTTCTAGACTTCTTTACCTGCCAATAATCCAAATGGAGTAAAAACACCCTGAAATACATACTCCATATAAAAATTGAAACGTCAGTACGTTAGTTCATTATTAAACAGAGTAAAAAAGGTGTGAACTTGGGCACCCAGATTCTGGCAGTGTTGGATGGGGCTCTGAGCAATCTGATTGACCTGTATGTGTCCCTGTTCATTGTAGGGGATGTGGATGTAGGCCTTCCAACTCAAACAATTCGATGATGCTATGATCTTACGATATTTTTGCAAGCAAATGCATGGTCTGGTCTTGAAAAGTCTCCATCACCTGCTTATCAGTTACCAGTGACTGCCTGTCCCACCAGATATCAGCTTTGCAAATCTGACAATCCACCTTCTTACACAGAGCATAGAAATTGCTACAGGATATACAGACAGGCAACAAATCCTGTAACAGTGAGCACAAACTTATACTTGAACATTTTCCTGGAAGGTTATGGCAAACAGTTTGCTTACATCAAACAAATGTATTATTCTATAAACATAACGGGAGAATGTATGCATGCATTTAGTTAAGCAATTGTGTAAGGAAATGAAAATATTAGAATTGCATTTTCAGTAATAATTCTACCTTGTATTTCAACAGTGTAGTATAATCATCTTCTGCAGCTTTCAATCTATTTCCTGCCAATATAAAACATCAGATAGCTCTGTAGTATGAGTAGTTTTAGTAACTCTTCTATTCCTACCACATCAGCAGAATTTTTAAATCTTTATGATTGGAGATATGTATATATATAAATCTTCTGTGGGAATTTTAACACTCTGACGATGTGTATTAAAAAATTTCTCCAAAACAGTACATCCTTTTAGGGAAAACGGATATGTATGAAACAAATCTTCTGGAAGTTCCGCACAAATGTGCTCAAGAACTTCTTTACAGTGGGGGTAACGGAGCACTGGAACAGGCTGCCCAGGGAGGTGGTGGAGTCTCCTTCTCTGGAGATGTTCAAGACCTGCCTGGATGCCTACCTGTGCGACCTGCTGTAGGGAACCTGCTTTGGCAGGGGGGTTGGACTCGATGATCTCTGGAGGTCCCTTCCAACCCCTACAATTCTTTGATTCTGTGATTCTGTGATTTTGTAATAATTTAATTGCCACCTGTATATGCAGTTCGGTTGATGGTGCACATGGAAATTTTCAGTGGTGATACTTTAATATTAATTTGCATCATATCTTAACAGGTGTAATTCATATATTGTCATTAAAATAGGGGAAACAAAACAAGGAGGCCTTTGTTTTTGAACATATGAGAACCTGTGATCCTAAAAGCATGGATATTGCTGCATGTGGGGAAAAAGAAAACAACAGACAAACATTGGGGTTTGGATCGCAAAAATATTTTTAAAAATAATTCAGTTGTAAAAATAATATGCTTTTGTTGAGCATCTCATAATGGTCAGCCTGGGCCTCAGCATCATCTGTCCTGAACATCTGGTAGGTACTCAATCCTGTGAGGTGCTCTTCAGCTGCAAACTTTGCAAGCTTTGTGGTGCTGTTGAAAAAGTTAGTCATATACCAGCTGATATTTCAAGGACTCAAAACTGGAAAACTAATTTCTACTGTCAGTCTTATTCATTGTGTTAATTATGGTGTGAAGGGAGTGCTTACAATGTTTTCCCAAATCATTCTGGAGAGGTCTGTAATAAAAAATGTGCTCTTCTTTAAATCCACAGAGGACCCATAGTTGCTACTTTGGAAGGGCATTCTGGAGGCTAGAGGATAAGCAGGCCTTTTATGTAATTAATTGATCGGTCTGATAGCAGTCTTTTTGTCTGAGCTGGCACTTCTGCAACAGAGCAGTTCCAATTTGTGGCACTGAAGTGAATGCTTGGACAAGTGGCATCAAGAAAGTGTGTCCAACATGAACTGCTTTAGAGCTAAAAGAGCTTTTGCAAATGCAGTGGTAGGCACCGCTTCAAGAACATGTTGAATTTTTCACAAGGTGAATCAATTCAGAATTGAGTTGTGGGTGAATAAAGGACAGTCCAGTTCAATTCTGAGATATTTATTTTATACTTTAAGATGTTATTTAATGCCTACCAAAGCAATTCATTTTTTTTTCCAAATGTACTAAGCGAGATGAAGATTTTAATGCCAGAAGTCATTATGAAGTAATTCTTCAAAATCTTTTTACTCGCTGCAGCAAAAATACATACAATATAAAGAAAAGTCAAAAAAATTGTGTTTTGCTCTTATCTTGTACTGAAATACCATGTAAGAAGAACAGACAGTTTAAGTCCTTCTTATCAACTTTTGTTTGTTAGGGTAAATTACAGCATTCTATCATGTGAAATGTTTCACTAAGTTGATATGGTCATATCTTGATGTAGAGGGTTGTGCTGAGAATGCACAGGATGTCTTTAAATCAGAAATGTAATGTAGTTAAGATTGTTGTTTGTTTGTTTGTTTTTGCACAGCCCTACTACAAATGTCTGCTTAACAGATAGTAAAGAAACTCCATGACTCACTGCTTGGTTCAGGTGACTTCTCATGTGAAGGCCCCGCTGCTGAAGTTTTACGTGACTTCCTGTGATTTGATCATCTGTTGTTTTTTTTTTTTTACTTTTGCAATACTAATATTAATGAAAGTGTGCTGTTAATCATTAATCACTGTCGTGATTCAGAATATAATCTTTGAGTCTTTCTTCTCATATCTCTGTCAGCATCCTTTTCTATCCACTAGGGCTCTCTATCCTGATTTTCTGTGTTATACTTGCTCTGGCAATCTCTGTTCTTCTACACCTCTCCACAGCAAGTATTGAAAACCAGTCTGCATGGCTTCATAACAGATTGTAGGGCTCAGTTTTCACAGACTTTGAGTGCACCAGAAGGTACTGTGCTCCCTTAGAATTTGGTGAGGCTGAAAGTTGCACAAACCCTTTTCATGGACAGACCCATAGAAGAACACTTAGTTATCACTGAGCCAAAGCTTGATCTTTGCACAAGAGGTACAGCCATCAAATATACAACTTACTACAACATACCAACTTCTTGGTCTTCAACTGATACATTAAAAAGATCTGCTTTTCACTCTGTAGCTTAAGCATTAGCACTTCAGAGCAATGATTATAAAGAAATTTAGCTGGCAAACATTTACCAAGAATGTAAAAAATTATTGTATACTTTCTGTTTGTTTTTTGCTAGTTTCTTTTCTTTTCTTCTTTTTTCTTTTCTTTTTTCTTTTTTTTTAATTTAATTTCATTTAGGTCACATTTTAGTCATGTTTTTAGAGTAGAAAAAAGATATTTTCTAGCACAAAGCTACCCTTCTTGCTAATTCTGTGTTCTTAATCCAAGTCAGAAGGACTTGTCTTAATAGTTTTCAAGATTTTTTTGTGACTTTAAATAAGATGCTGCTGTTACAACCTCATACTCAGAAATGGCTATACTTTTTTGATTGAAATAATAACAATAATTATGAAGCCATTCTGAGTAATTTAACATCAAATCATAGAATTACTTGAGAATTGTTTGAGTTGGAACAGACCATTTAACGACATCTAATCCAAATCCCCTGCAATGAACAGAGGCAGCTAGAACACTTTGCTCAGAGCTCTGTTCAGCCTGACCTTGGGTATCTCCAAGGACAGGGTATCCACCAAAAATCTGGGCAATCTGATCCAGTGCTTCACTACCTTTATTGTAAAATACTTCTTCCTTATATCCAATATAAATGTCCCTTCTTTTAGTTTGAAACCATTTCCTCTTGTCCTGTCACAGCAGACACTGCTAAAGAGTCCATCCCCTTCCTTCTTATTGCCCCCCTTTAGATACTTAAAGGCCACTCTCTGGTCTCCCCAGAGCCTTCTCCTCTTCAGGCTGAACAGCCCCAGCTCAGTCTGCCTGTCATTGTAGTGTTTCATCCCTTGGATCATTGTTGTAGCCCTCCTCTGGATTTGCTCTTAACAGGTCCATGTCTCTCATGCACTGGAACTCTACATCTGTAGTCCAGATGATGTCTCCCCAGCACAGAGTAGAAGGGCAAGATCACCTCCCTCACTGTTGTGGCTACACTCATTTTGATGCAGCCCAGGATATAGTTGGCTTTCTGGGCAGCGAAGGCACACTGCTGGCTTATGTTCAGCTTGCCATCCGCCAATACTCCCGAGAACTTCTCAGCAGGGCTGTGCTCCATCCTCACATCCCCCAGCTTGTACTGATAGCAGTAGTTGTCACGACCCAGGTGCAAGACCTTGCAATTGGATTTATTGAACCTCATGAGGTTCACCTGGGCCCACTGCTCAGCCTGTTTAGGTCTGTCTGGATGGCATCCTGTCCTTCAGACATATTGACTGCACCACACAGCTTGGCATCATCTGCGTACTTGCTGAGAGAGAACCTGACCCTGCTGTCAGTGTCATTGATGAAGATGCTAAAGAGCACCCATCCCAGTACTGACCCATGAGATACACCACTTGTCATCCATAGGATTTCAACTTGCTCGTGACCATTATTCAGAGACAATTTTCTTGACATCGAGACTGCTTTTGGTATATAAACTGAAAATAAACTTCTTTAATGTGACAAGTCAGATACTCCTTATAACTGGTGACATTATGAACCTCACATGCAATACTAGAACAATTTTGATGTACGAACTCTTAGTCAGACAATAGCAATTTATTTCCTAATGCATTTCTCTAAACTGAATCTTGTTTAATTCCCACATTTTGAGCTTTTTTGCATTATAATTCTGTTATTATAATTTAGACCAACACGGTGCTCTGTTGCCCATGAAATTCCTACTGTTTGTTATAAGCCTTATCCACCAATGTGTGGATTCAAATCAGTTTAGTGAAAATATTTTTGACAGAAGTGAGGGCTTGTTTGTGATTAATAGATTTAATATTTGAATCACTAACAGGTATGGAGATGGTGCTTCAGGGTATTAATATACTTCCAACATAGACACTGTTTGTGGCAGCAGGTGTTATGCTTGATCATCTATTTCCATCTACTAGCTATTCATCTTGATCAGTTTAGGCTCTTTGCCATTTGATTATCTTTTGATCTACTTAAGAATTTTCTCACCCACGTATAGGTGGATTCTAATGTCACATTAGCTTTGTGTCTTTATTTCTAATGTCTTTACTTTCTATGTATGAAATGCGATTGAACTGTATCTAATGCCAAGTTTTATTCAGCTGGCATGAATGGCTTTTGTATTTCAATCTTTGTTATGAAAAATAATTGATTTCTAAAACATTATGGCAACTTTGAATGAGTGGTGGAAATGTACCCTTTTTTACTACATTTCTTGGTCTATTGTAATGCCTGTCAAATTAAAATGAGAGGTCTTTAAGGCTGTGGCATTCATCCCAGTCTTAAGCATTCATCACAGTCCCTTGGTCTGTAGTCCATGTGCTTGACTGCATCTCTGTGCACCCAGACACTGGGTAATTTCTGAGATTCATTCTCATTTCAACATTTACAATGGGCAGTAATCTGTGTTTTGATATACGTACAGAAAAAAAATGTACCTTTAATGGGGAATGGATGCTTTGATTCACTCACTTTTGTTTGACCTTTAACACTTCCACAAAACTGAAGAAAGGGCCAGAAAGAAGATTTTTGAACTGGGTTGGAGAACTCAGATAGACAGGAAGACAAAGTTTTAGCATGTTATTTTTCTTTTACATCCAGCAATGGTCTAATATGAAGTGCTCACTTCCTGCATTTCAGTTGACATTGTGTGAAGCAGTAGCCTGTGGTCATACCTGCTGTTGTTCTTGTTTTCCTGCCTCTGTGAAACTTATCTTTCTAGTGAATTCTTCAGTGGCAAGAGTGAAATGTGTTACCACCTAGGAAATTCCCTCAGCCTGTCCCTCAAAATATTCTGCTCTGGGATTGGAGGCTTGGTATTCAAACCTCTTTGGCTATGGCCTACTTCGCTATCATCCCAGCTAGCAAGGACTCTGCTGAGTTTGCCCCATAGCATATCTTTAGGTATTTAAGATACATGAAGTATCTGAGCAAATCTGATAAGAACTGCCTTGAGTTGTTCTTCTTAACTTAAACTTCTGGATCTAGAGCTGCTAGAAGCATGATTTACGTACTTAAATGCTTTTGTAAATGTCCACCCATCTTTGTAGACTCTCACCTAGATAAAGATTGTCATGCTTTAGAGGAAGCCTATGTTTTTACCTGTTGCTATGGCTGCCATGCCATCATTAGCCTTCCCATCTATTGCCTTCAATTTTATATGCATTGCGTACTATTGCAATGAAAATTTTTCCATGTTTGTAATAACTTCTCTTTTAGTTTGGTACAACTTTAAGCTTTTTTTTCCTCACTAACTTAACAATTAGTGTTGGCTTACTTTCAAAGGACTGTAAAATCAGGTGTGACTATTCCCAACTTTCCAGTTGTGATTGCTCAATCTCATTCATCTCTGAAATACTCCTAAACCTTTATGCTGTAGTAAGAATAAGATGAAACGAACCTGAAACAAGGGTCCAGATGAGAAATTTCTTTGATTTAATGTTTGATCACTCGTTTACCCCGATCTGGTAATGCCACTTTTATTATGCAGGTCACTAAATTGAAATGAGCAAAGTTGCAGCAGGTGGCTGTTCTGCAACTCTGATGAGTGTTTGTACAGATTTCCAGAAAGAGATAAACTGCATTAAGCTTTGTTCATTCTAATGACAGCTGGCTTATATGTAAGTATTAATCATCTAGACCAGAAGGTTGCTTTTTAAGAAATACATAGTTAAATATTCAGTAGTTCAATAACTCCTTTCAAGAATTTTTACATTTGTTAGTTCATTTTTCACACAGTTATTGCCCCCAGAACAATTCAACCATCTTTCTCACTCCTTTCATTCTACATCTTAAGTATGAGAAGTATCTACTTAGAACATTTTGTGCTTTGGGCCCTTTGTTTTTATTCTTCTTGTTATCTAAGTAAATTAAAAAGTAAAGGTTCATGCACGGTTCCATTAGCAAAAAGAATGTCCACTTCTTTCATGTTGTTCACAATATACTAGTTCTTGGTACTGAATAACTTATCCCTTTCATAGGCAATTGAAATATATATTATGAATTGTTTCATGAGAAACGTCTTTTAAAGCAAATACTTCACAGCTGGGCATTATAAAATATGTTTTAGAGAATAACAGTGAAATAGAAAATTGCCATATATAACTGATCTACTTTTCTGTACTGGGATAAGTTGTTGAATTAGTGCTGAGTTTTTAACTCCTGATATGTCAGCATCAAGTTTGGGGTTGTTCAAGTGAGGAAAACTATGTGGATGTATGTTGATACCAGGTAAAAGTAGAAATCTTTGTTAGTCCTTAGTCCAGACATGCCCAACCTGCAGCCTGGGGGCCACATGCAGCCCAGGACAGCTTGCAATTTGTCTGACTCCTGCTCTGTACCATCACGCAGGGCAGGGCTGGCCCTGGGTGCACAAACATCACTCAGCACCAACTGAACATCAGTGAGCTATTTAACTCTATCTGGGCTGAAACATGGGCATGGAGGAAGTACTGTGTGGTGTTATGGCAAATAAGTTTATGTATTTTGATATGTTATCTAAACACAATCCTGTGAACAGCAGAAGATATACAGCCATGCTTTCCATTTTGATAAAGGAATGTGAGAATAGATTCCAAGATTGCTGAAGAATTTTTAATTTTTTTGCTTATTTGCAACTATATTCTCAGTTGACACAAATACACTACCTGAGAATTTCCAAATTGAATGTGTAGAGTTGCAATCCAAAATCTGATCATCTCTCTCTAGAAGACTTTTCATAAGCCCTATCTTACCAGAGAGAAATATCTCGTTCTTCACAGTCACCCCTCACTCTTGTCATTGCTCTTTGGCAGTACATACATTTTTGAAGAAATATTTTCAAGGATGAAGCACAGAAAGAGTAAAACTTTATCAAAAATCTCTGAGTTTTGAGAGCTCACTATGGATTGCCACCATTGCCATCAAACAAGACCAATGGGTTAGTTTCACAAAAACAAGGTCACATATCCCACTAATGTTATGGTTTAGTTGCTCTATTTTTTTATATGTTTTAATTGAAAAGCATTAAAAATTAAAATAAGTTTTGTCACTTATATACACTAAGCATGTATTTTATGAGAGCTGCTCTGAAAGTCATGCCTTCTGTTTTATGATCTTGGCTTATGACATCAGAGGCAGATGTTGATATGGCATTAGACGTTGAACCTTCCCACCAATATTCCATTAAATTCTGTTGTCATGTGACAGATGACAGCAGAGGGGCAGTCTGATACAGTGGTAACTGATGTGGAAGTGTGTATGAAGCAAAGGTGCATCATTGAATCCTTGCAGAAAAAAATGGCACCCATTGACATTCGTCGATACTTGCTCAGTGTTGATAGGGACCAAACAGTGGATGTGAGCACAAGACAGTGGCTGGTACACTTCAGCAGTGGCAGCAGCAACAGTGGGTCACTGCTGCTGGTGCAGATGTCAATGAGCACAGCATACAGGCTCTTGTTCACTGTTGGAAAAAATGAATATCAAATGGTGGTGACTATGTTGAAAAATAGTGTTTTGTAGCTGAGAAGTTGCTCTATCAAAAAGTGTTATTATGCTCTTTGTATAAGTTTTCCATGGAAATAATTAGGAGGCATTACTTTTGGAGCAGCCTTCATATACGAGACCCTAGATAATTCCTCTTCATTCAGTGTGACCCAGTGATTACCTTAAATTTCCAGTTGCCTTCTTTCAGTACTTAAGTTCTGTGCTTCTTATGGCTCAGCTGTGGGATAGGTCACCGAAGATTTAGTGTATTCCTCTAGTGAAGGGAGATTTAATAACCTGGAAACTTAAAGTTGCTTAGAAAAATTCAGAAAACATTATGCCTGAATGGTTGCAATGGAATATGTTTGAGGCAGGAGAACCTTTTGCAATATTCAGCAACAAATGCGGTAAGGCACTGAGCTTTATTTTCATGTTCTGTTTGTTAGAATTGGGAAAAAGAGAACCAGACTACAAATGAAAGAAAAATCCTTATTAGTTTAAAAAGAATGCTTAGCTATGAAGTACTTTTGACTTTAGCAGATCACAGCCAAAATACACAGACTTAGAGAAATGTGGCTGTGTCAGTATTATTATTTCTCTTCCATCATTAAAGTAAAACAGACAAAATAATACAGGCAAAGTGTTTGTGCTAGAATTAATTGCTGATCACATTCGCTGATGGGCAAAAGATTATCCTGAGTCTGTCCACCACAGAAAGGGACACAGAAGCATGCTGTCAACTCCATGCCTTTCTCCTGTAAGGTATCTCAGTATAATCACACCCAAATGGAGCAAGCAGCACCTCTGCAGCCTCTTCTGTCTGAGAGGGTGCCCTTCTTCTGCCTGCCTGCCTGCTCTAACCTTCCAGTGCACAGTGCTGGTGTGCAGAAGCCTGGGTGGGTGTGGGGAGATTCTGGCCTGGAAGAAGGAGGGCAGTGACAAGCAGTTGCTGTAGCAACAGGGAGGGGACCAGCCCTAGGGGAAGTGGGGGGGGGGCAGAGGTGGGAGGGTTTCCATGGCAACAGATGGAGCATGTTCCCCACTTTGGTGGCATGCTGCTGTCCTTAATTCTAGTTACCCACCTAGTGCTGGGCACGGAGCATCAGGCATGCCTCTGTTGTCACCTGTGTGTGCTGCCAACTTCATTTCTAGTTAGATCACACTGAGATGAAGTTGTTGTTTTTCCTATAAGAGATGCACCACTATTAATCTCCTTTTATTGGTGAGAGTATAACTACTTCACAAGCAGTAGCAGAATTACTGATTGTTCTTTCAAATATGTTGTAAAATTGTACTCTAGTGCCAGTTATTAATCCCGCAGTGCAAGAACAGATGCTCAGGTGGGAAGCAGATTTGAACTGTGGAAGGGAGTGAGTTTATTTTACACATCATTACATTACTATGTGTCATTTTCCCTAATGAGATTTGTGAGATGGATCTTACAATTTTTTTTTTTTTAGATTTTTTCACATTTTTTTTTCCTGATAATATCAGGTATTGAAAATTTCTAGTAAACCTCTTTTGAATTTCTCCAAGTGGGGATTGTTAGATTTGGTGAGTGTAAGGGGAATGTGCTTGTGTAAAACTGATAGGAACAGTCTGGACTCCTGAAATTGTTGTCATTGAATGGCCCAGTGAATGGCAATCAGCCATCTGCTATTTCATCTGGTGTCACTTTTCTCCCCCAGACTAGCAACAGTGAAGAATTACCAATGTCAATAACTGGTTTAATATGAGTCTTGTATCAGAAAAGAGTGTACTGAAATGTAGGGGGAGTTGGAATTTGATCAAATTTTGCTTGAAATTAGGAGCTTAAATGGAAATAGAGATATTCTGAGTATCAAACCACCAAACACAAGGTTTACCTTGGAACAGCCCACAAAACCAAGCAAGCAAACAAACAAACAAACAACAACAACAAAAACTGCCCAAGAAACAAAGACACTAAGGCGGGCGGATAGGCCTTAAAATACTTTCTCTGTGCTTGTGTTTGAAGCTTAGACAAATCCTGAAGCCATTTGGCTCCTTTATTTCTTTCTGAATAGCTGAGCTGTAAGGTGGACACTTGGATACTGTAGTAGAGTAGTACATATGTTCTTCAGATATGACACAGCCTCAGGACATACCCTAAAAATGACTCTGGAAGGAGATGGTTGGAACATGACAACTGATTTTGACACCTCTCTCTTCACAAAGTGCTCCCTATACGTTCTTCTCTCGCTTGTGATTCTGCAAGAGATCTTCTCTGTACCTGCTTCACCAAGATAGATGTCTTTACATCACTGTCCTGTCTCCCATTCCTTTACAGCAGCTCTTGTACTGAGGGACAGTACACATAAAAACATTATGCTGCTTTTCTTAGTTGCCAATGGCAATAAAAGATACTTCAAAATGCTCTCCCACTTTCTTGGTCAAAAGGCCCACTCTCCATCACTAAAACAAACATTTTAACTGAGGCTACTTGCATAAGGTATTGTTCACAGTCTCCGAGAGTACATTTATTTTCATGAACAGGGATGTTTAGCTTCTGTTTTGAATAAACTACTACTTCAAATTATAAGACTGTAATGTTGATACATCTGTTGTTGTAATATTTGAAAAATATGGAGTATCTTTATAATTTGCTTTATGATTTTTTGGATATCAAATATACTCAGGAGACTTTAATACTGTACTTTATTATTTTAAGTGCAGTCATTAATGTTTATTCACAGACTAATCTTTTTTTTCTTTGTTTATTCTATTCAGTGGTTTTTATTTCTTTACTGTTTGCACAGAAGTCAACTTAGTCCATGTGCATTTGCATTACTAAATTCTCATTAGTTCAAAAGAAACCTTGGTTTCTTTCCACATAGAATTAAGCTTTCAGAATCTCTGTCCTTCTGTCTGCTCTCTTTGTAAAGCCTTAAATTACAAGTCAGAGAGGGCATAGTACTTTGTGAAATTCAATAATACCGTTTCTTCCTACAGCAATTTCCTTAGGAGTGACTGATTACCAATTTGAATTATACTTACCACACATACAGTGACCAAAAGACTTCTCTCTGCATCTGTTACCCCACTTTTATTTCCTCTCTGTCTTCCTTGTATCTTTCGGATAGCTCTTATTCTAAATTAACCAGGTTTAAGTACAGATGGTTCAGAGTCATCAAAGACAGGGCTTATCATCAGATCCTGCTTGCAACAGGTAATGAACTCCAGCCCTCTTCACACCCTCTGAGTAAGTGCAACTGTCGAGATCATAGCAATCAGGATACTTTGGAAATGCTCTATGAGAAAAACAGATGAGCAGAAGAGTCCCAGAATGAAATGATCAGCAAGAATATTCAGCAAGGGTGTTGACTATTCCACTAAAAGTGAGGTGAAAAGAATAGACTTATAACTGTTTTTCTAAAACAAGTAGTATTTGTTCTAATGCCATGCTGTGTTTGTGATTGTTGCATGGTTGGTTGAACAAGAAGTGGTAATCCATCAGTGAGTGAGGAGGAGTAGGCATGGGGGAATTTATGGAAATGGGCCATGACAAGCATCTCTGGGTCTTCCTTCTGTTGGGTGTCAGAAGTTACGTATAATACAGAGGATTGGAGCTAGGCTACAATGAGCCAGAATAGGTGTAGTGACACAGATAAGTGTTTCCTCAGGGAGAGAAAATGCTACATGATTTTTCTTTATTGTATTTTTTTGTTTTTAGTGTGAGGTTAGCTGTCTTTCATCCTGTAGAATAGCAAGAAATCAATGAAGTAATGCTCTAAACCAGAGGGCAACACTAGAGTGAGAAAGGTGAGCTTCCATCCTCCTTGCTCCAAGATGCCAGCTAAGGCTGTGGTTTTATTATTATTCTTTTGTACTCAAAGCGTTCAGCTATGAAATATTTTTCCAATGTTACCCTGAATAGTCCTTATATCCCTGGTGACAATCTGAATGTTGACTTTGCTCCTATCACTGCAAATTCTCCATGTAACAGTCATGCTTATTGCTTTATGAAAGTGTCAAAGCAAGTTCTCCCACAGGAGCAATTTATTCAAAGTATTTCTAACAAAACAAAAAAAGAAAAAGTTTGGAAAGTTCTCAGAAGTACATATGTTTTGCTGCCACTGTAAAACTAATCATTTTGGATTTTTTGTTTCTGTTGTTTATATGTTTATTTTGGGCATCTTTAGAAGGTGCATCTAGTACTTAGATCTAAACTTAGGTTAAGAGAAAAGCTTAGAAGTAGAGAAGCATTTCCTGAGCTCTTCCACCTCTCAGAGCCTGTTAATGGTAAGACAAAGAGTTGGGGGTGGAGTAAAAATAAAGAAATGTAATATAGGATGGTGAAGAGTAGGAAGGTGAAACATGATGTTCTGTCCCTGAGCCCCTGAAACCCACTGTTGCAGGTTGTGTACATATTCAGCTCCTGAGCAATCTCCAAAAACTTGACAGCCCTGCACTGGTAGAGCTACTTTGGGACAAATTGCTGGTGAAACTAATACTTTACCTATCCCAAGTGGCACACAAAGCTAAGTGAACTTCAAGGGCACGTGTGAGGATTGTTGTCTTCACAGAGGCTTGTGTTTTATTGAAGAGATAAAAAAGAATTTTAAATACATGCTACCAACAAAATATGCTATTAATTTTACCTTATACATTTTCTTTACTTCAGGGAATATTTCTTCTTTCACTCATTTGCCACACAACTAAAAAGAAGGCTGAATTAGTCACATGAACCTTTGCAGGATAATATTTGCTTATTAATATTAGTTTAAACTTCTCTATCAGCAATCAAATGGGCCGGACAAAATATTCTTTAATTTAAAATGGACTAAAATAGGAAGACTGCCTTCTCCTAACATTCTTCAAGTGGACTTGAAGACAAATGGCAGAGTAAATAAACAGACATCCTGGGTGTCACTTGAATGTCTGGTACTTTTCCTATAAAATAAAGTATCTCAAAGCCTTGTTTTTGTACTTCTAATTCAGTCATAGAATCACAGAATGTCCTGGGTTGAAAAGGACCACAATGATCATCTAGTTTCAACCCCCTGCTATGTGCAGGGTCACCAACCACCAGACCAGGTGCCCAGAGCCACATCCAGCCTGGCCTTGAATGCCTTCAGGGATGGGGCATCCACAGCCTCCTTGGGCAACCTGTTTCAGTGCGTCAATTTTGGCAAGAGCATATTAAAAAAAAATTCTGAAAGTGTTTGGTTGTGTGCTGTGTCTGAGTAAAGAGAGAGGGAAGCTCCCACCTTTCAAAGGTTTTGCTCTGCTCTGAGGCTGGTGTTGTCTGCTGGGAGGACAGCAGAGCCATGTTGTTGAATGAAAAAGAAACAGATTTCTGAAAAAGACAAGGACTCAGTGAGGAGTTCAGAGAACTGAGGCAAAAATGACCTCGAATTATACACTGAGGCTACAGCTGTGAATGATCCAACCCGGCTGATCTAAAGAAGTGGAAATGACTGACAAAAGTTACAAGCACTCCCTGTCACAGAAGACTGAATTTGGTTTGTTCTGTCTGCTGTTTCTGTAGAGTATTTTTAAAGTGCTCTGTTTGTTTGAACTATGAAGTTTCATTTCTCTCCTGCTTCCCTGAATAAACCTATCTGTAATTTTCTGTATTGTTGCTTGAACATAGTGCTCTACCACTTGAGGTGTTTTTTTTAAGCATACTTCATACAGAATAGTTTGAAATTAAATGTAAAAAAAAAAAGCTCAGTAATTTACAGAACAATTTAAGGCTAACAAATAGGATCAGCCACAAGTCAACCTTTTTGGTAACTAAAGGTGATTTTATCTTTTATACAGTTTATTGGACTAATTTCAAGCCAATGGAATAGTGTGTGCAGTGTTTTGATACATTACACAAGGGGGATGGAGGGTACAAAATGATCATAATCTAAATTAGACTATAATTATTTAGGGTTTTTTTAGCTGATTGCATACCAGCCTTGTAGAAATCTCAGTAATAGTTTTAATCAGAGGTAATCCTTCAACAAACAAAATATAGCCTCAACAATAAAAAACAAACAAAGCAACAAAAAATTTTTGGAGGAATTAGAGAAAGTATTAGAATGGATCCGGAAAAAAACATCAATAGCTATGAAGCCAGAAGCAAATGAAATAATAAGCAAATTTAGGCTTGTGGTGCTGGTGCATTTTCTGACAGGCAGTAGTAAGACCTGGAAAGCATCATGCAGGAAATTTTAATATGTCTTCCAAGAACAAGGCTCTTGACACTGTTCGTGTTACTGATAGAATTGTGAAAATACAGAAAATGAGAAGGCTGCAGCAGAAGCAACAAAGGCATACCATACTATTATCTATAGCCATCCAAAGAGATATCTTATTGTGACAACCAATTAAATGGTATTTTCCAGGATTAACCCACGTTTTGGTAGGAGAAAAGCTTCATTTAATGCCAACATATGTTATCTCCTCTTTTGACTGAGAAAAAATTGACAACTTGGTGGAAAACAAAGTATTTTTCTCTGTGACTACAGGTACCTCAAACCATAACACTTTCAAGATGTTTCCAATCATTAATCATTCCGGCACAGTTGGAGGGCAAATCATTTAGTGCTGGCTTGATTTTTAAGGGACTAATTAAACCATGCTAAAAATATTTGAAAATGTGAAAAAAAATGATAAAAACAAATAGATTGAACCCTGACTGTGTGTCACTATTTGTGGCTGGTAATACTGCTGTTGCTTTTGGGTTATGTCACACTGTGTAGACAAATCTGTAGAAAGAAAGAAAGAAAAGTTGTTTCTAGCTTACTGCTCTGTTCACCACAAGGCAAGAAAAACGTACTTTAATTAAATCATCATGTGATTTGGAAAAAAACTCAGACTCTCTTTCTAATTATCTCATTAAGTCGTCTTTCTCAACAAAAGTTTCGGACTGAGAAGAGAGCTTGCAAAGGACAGAAGGAGCACAGAAGGAGCACTTGAAAGGACAGAAATGTTCTCCATGAAATGATTGCTTGTATGCAACAAAGGTGAAAGGATCGTGTTTTCTTGGTTTTAGAAGTTACTTACGGAAGTTAAGTGAGTGTTGTCAAACACCTATGTTCAAATCCCATTTTCAAAGATAATCTTGTTGGGTGATAGAGATTTTCATGCCAACATACATTGCTTTTAGATTGTGCTGAACGTACAAAGAGGAAAATTTGAAATTTCTTAAAAATTTCTTGAAAATTTAAATATTCTTAAAAGGTCTGAAGTTGTGTACGTAGCTATTTGGCTGAGTGTTTCTGTGTATCACTAGTTTTCTATTGGGAAATATTGTTATATTCTAGTCTCACCTTCTTGCTCTTCCAATTTCTCTAATGTACCGTTGTGAACACAGCACCGAAAAGAAAATGTTTTTTAGACAGTTTTGGACAGTTTGAGAAACTCTGCTTCAAACATATTCCATTTCTATAAGTGTAAGAAATTTAAATTACACATGTAATGTGCTCTACAAATCTACTTTTGATAAGCCAAACATAATGAAATCTATTAAAGCTGATAATGTTTTTTTCTGTCAATGCTTTTAAGTTTATAACTGAATTTTGCATCAGAGAAATTTTATTTCAAAAATAAATAATAAGATTTCCATAAAATTTTCCTTCATGTGAACATGTAGGTCCATTTTTCACTATAGAGTTGCCTCTTACTTCTTTTCAAGGAGGATGTCTGTTCAGAAGTGTGGCTGCTAGGGAGCATAGCTACAGTTAGTATATCCAGATAAATGTGAATACAACAGGAAAAATCTTGAGTCTGTTCTGGTGGCATGACAAAGTGCCTGCAAGACAAGAAAACATGGTGGCAGAACACTTTCCTGGCATCATTTTTTAAAGAATGCAATTTCACCTTTCTGCAACTGAGAGGCTGAAAATGTTTATTTTAAATTCTTCTTGTGTACGTTGTAATAATCGGAGATGGCTAAAAAAAATAAACAAAAAAACAGGTAAAGAAAGAATCGGATATTAGCACTAGTCCTGGTGTCTTGGTAGGACATAAGGAACATTATTAGAGCTTTAGGATGTAGCTTCAACTGAGGCCTCTTTTCATTGAAACCTTGGTGTCTTGCCTGGATGCTCCAGCGCAACCACTGACTTGCACGAACTTTCATTGAACACAGGCATTCATCTAAATGATAGGTATTATATAGCAAAGGAAAAGCATTATTTTGTACATTCTATCCTATCCTATCCTGTTTTATTTTTAAGTTGTGTGTGAGACCAACAAAGGAACCTTTGTTCTGTCAGTTTCTGTTGGTCACGGTGTTTGAGATCACTGTGCTAGCTTTGTGCAAAGCAGCATATAGAAACTTTTGACTTCACTGAGAATTGAGTGTCTGTTTTCAGTGAAGATAAAGGTAATTTTGCTGTAGTGTGCATAGAGCTAGCTCCACTAGAAGTGAAGAACTGAGTTTCAACTTAGAAACTAACCTCAGTCTCTTCCTTGTAGAGTGAATATATAATATTGTACCCCACTGTTTGCTCAGTTGAAAACTGAAGCAACTGCAAAGACTGGTATAAAGGATGTACTGATCCAAGATCTCCTAAAAAGAATTAATGGAGAGAATATAAACAATGAAATTGAAATTCAGATACTAAATGGAAACGTGCTTATTTTTACTGAAAAAAATTGTTTTGTAGGGGCAAAATTTTTGTTCATTCTCATTCAATGTTGTAAGTACTTAAAAAAATAGAGGTAAAGCGTTGAAAAAGTAAATGCTTTACTTTCAAACTTTCATTGGTTTTCCTATTTAAAGTATCACTTTGCTTTTCATGACCTATGTTTTTAAAAAGAAAAGCATATTTTTAACAGACTAACTCACTCAGAAGATCTGTGAATCTTTTAATTTGAGCTGTAACATTTTTATTAGAGTGAACAAACCTACAGTAGCTCTTTGAGGAGATATTTGGACTAACGGTCATTTCTGAGGTGTTCTAACTGTGATAATAAATGATGGAAAAGCAAAGTGGAAGCTAAACAGTGGTGTTAGAGCAGCCCTGCTTCTAGGCTAATGTAATCTGTTTCTCAGACTGAGTACTGTACTTCGAAGGAATCCACAGAGTGGTACTTGCACTGCTTCTGGTGCCCAATGTGCTCAGATCAGATCTACCTGCAGTACCTTCTCAGGACACTTCCCAAGGGCTTTCTTTCCTTCAGAGAGAGTAAAATCCTGAATATCCTAAATCCTAAAATTCAAAATTCCATTAAATATGTACAATTTACCGGAAGGGAATTATGACTTCTTCTATATTTAGTAAACATTTGACAGTCAAAATAAAGCATTCATATAAAATAACCTCAAATATGAATATTATGCAAAAGCTTGTCCTGTGAAAAGACAGCACCATCATTAGCCAGCTGTATACAAATGATCTTTGATTCTATAAATGTTGATTCCCACATGTGAGCTAAGAAAAGCTGTTCTATTCACTCAGCATTTGGAGAAACCCACAGACATGTCTGGCGTATTCCTTACTGTACAAGCTGAGCGTGTCAAAGTAACTCCTGTCACTGGTCTTTCAAGGATAAAATGATAGAGAGTTCAGTGTAATAAAACAAGATCAGAATTCTGGGTACCAATAAAGATGTGCTCTGTGTAGTATATTGCATCCGTTAGGTGTGTGACGATATCTCATCTCATTGAGATGAAAGAAGAGTCTCTTCAGATTTAAATCTGTCAGCTTCACAGAGAAAATAAAGCTAATACAATGAAAAATAGCAGTGAGATAGGCTATGAAGAAAACTGGTCCTTAATTCCTTTGATGCCTTGGCTTTAATTCCTAAGGTGATCGATGGATAAATGCTAGCACCACTTCTTCACCTATTGATCATTTGCCATTTAGAGATGAGAGGCCCCGAGCATGTTTAGAACCAGGATTACAGTGTCTGTGAATTAGGTTTCCTGGTGTTACAGCATTAGCTCTGGAAGAATGGCCTGCCAATAATTTAATAGAGCAGGGGAACCAGATGCTTTTAGCAAAAATGCTCTCCTCAGTTCATACTATAGGTTCTTCTCTCTATAAATAATGTAGAATGCCATTGGTTTAGTAGCATTTATTTTTACAATAGGGAATCTATTAAATGAGAAACCTGGGAAGTGAAAAATGAAAAAGCAATAAAAACAAGTTCAGAGTGATCAAAAGTAAAGACATTCTAGAGAGCCTAAATTCCGCACTGTTTAAATCTACCAAGAGTGCACGTACCAGGTGACCTAAGGAGTTTACTTCCCCCGATCTACTCAGCCCTGCATTCACCTGCATGGCAGAGCACACATTTTGTGTCCTATGAGCAAATGCCATCCCTGTGGTGGATGCAGGCCCCCTGCAACACTGAGAGGGTCTTTTGTGGCATGACCAGGCGTTTGCACAGGATTCACAGGTAGAGCAATCTGGAAGCAGGACAGGAAACATAAGGCAGGCAAATGCAAATGTGAGCTTTCCTGGCTTCAGATCACCAGAGATCATGGTCCGAAAGCTGTTTTTAACACAGCTTATTCTATGGGTTATTAAATGCATATACCAGTGTGTTTCTATGTTCACCTACATAGCTTTGTATGTACATCTATCTGTATTTTAATTTCTGCATTATTATGCCTGGTGTGCTTACTTAGTAACAAAACAGGAAACATGGAGTGAAAGAAAGGATGAGATTAATGTAATGCAATTAGTATACTCAGGGCAGAAAGTTAGTGATTGCACAGCTCTTAGCACTTGAAGTACATGAGGTGCCTTTAATGATAAAAACAATTTTGAATTCTGCTGTAAAAGTGTGGTTGAATAGTTGGGAAGAAAGAGAATTGTTAGTTTATTGAATTTGCCCACAAAACAAACCAACAAAAAAATGTGTTGCAAAAATCAGGGGAATTTGCCATTCCTCAACTTACTTGTGTTGTTCATTTTTCACACCTTTCATCGTTCTGACCTATGACAGAGATGTCTCTACAAATTGTATCTTGTAGTTGTCTTTTCAGATACAATGGAAAAGAATGTGCTAGTGCCAAAATTATTACTGCACAGGCTCAAAGTAAGGGAGGTGTTTAGCCTGTCTTCAGAAGTAACCTGAAAAATAAATAAATAAATAGTAAGAATAAATCAATTGTATCAGGGGAAAAAAAAAAAAAAGAAAGAAAGAAAACATAGCTCCATTGGCCTGAATGTATCCTGTTCCACATCTGGATAGACTTTATCAAAGACCAAATGTAGTGAGATGTATAGAACTGATTTCAATTTGCATATCATGCTTTCATTGCAGGAATATCAAATTGATATATTTTTTGCTCAGACGTGGACAGACAGTCGTCTTCGCTTCAACAGCACCATGAAAATTCTGACTCTAAACAGCAATATGGTTGGTTTGATCTGGATCCCAGACACAATATTTCGGAACTCCAAGACAGCAGAAGCACACTGGATCACCACCCCAAACCAGCTCCTCCGGATATGGAATGATGGCAAGATCCTGTACACCCTCAGGTGAGCATTCAGCATGCTTCTTGCATTTTTGGATCTGGAGTAATTTCCTTGTTCTCCTCTGCTGCTTGATTCCTGATGTTTACCTGACATTGCTTGATAAAGAGTGAAATATTCCAGTATAAACACTGCAGAGTTTAAGCAAAGTCTCATCTTTCTGAAAAAGAAACTGTGAATCTAGGAAACAAGTCTATCTAAATTGTGGAACTCAGGTTCTTATATTAGGAATTTTAATAAAACTGGAGCCATGTAGTTCCATAAAACCTGCCAGAAACCTTTCTGATCAGAGTTAGCTGCAGAACCAGATAAAATATTTCCAGATTCATGATAGTGTCAGTACTTGATTCTTCAAATAAGTCACACTGAAAGATAGTCTGTCACATCTCATCAAAGTGTGAATCGCTGGAGGAAAAGCTTTTAGAATTTTTCTTATCTTCATAATATCATCAACTACATGGCATTAGAAATAATGTATAAATTTGCATAAAAAGAGCCTGTGGAAATCAAAATGTGTTTATTTATTGAAGAGATGAATTACTCAGAAGGGAGTTCTACCATAAGCCAAACTCCACAGGGCAGTTTTTCAGAAACATGGCTTTGACGCTACATTTTCTGCACTGATTGTTCTCAGCATTGTGGTTGCTCTTCTGATTGCAGTTGGGCTCCAGTAGCAAGTCCTTCAGAAACAGTAGTGAGTAAGTTGAACAATTGGAAATACTACTGAAATTTTATTGCCTTTCCCTTCATAGGCTTGCTCCATGGTGACAGAGCTCTTGCTTATTTCTGTTGACAGCTTTAATCACCTCTTGTCTTTTTTTTTTTTTTTTCTTTTCTGTAGTTTTATTTCAGTTCTTCAGAGCAAGTTGTGTCTCCTTAATATTTGTTAGACTTACATACTTATGTAAAAAACTGTTTGTCATACGAGCTGCAAAATTTCCCTAAATCAGGTAAAATAAATGAATAATGTTTGACCAAATGGGTTGTCAGATTGGGTATTTTTTTAAGTGAGAAACTGCTAGAAAGATCATTGATCATTCTGTAATTAAGAAACAAGTAATTTGTCTGACTTTGGTGACCACACAGAATCAGCATGGCATGGAACCAGTAACTGCATGCCTAGGTTCTATGCAGGTTTGATAAATATTCTGCATTCAAGAGAAGATGCCATTCTGTGTATAAGGCTCAGACAGGCTTATTTCCTTTTCCTCCTCTTGCCTGCCTACTTTCAGGTGTTAATCTTTCTGTAACACTCTGAATTTTATTCTACAATCAGTTTAAAAACAGAAGTTCCATTTAAGTGACCTTTTGCAGCACAGAAGTTTTCTCTGAGCCACACTAAATCTCATATGCAATTTTTCCCAATCCAGTTTGTTAGCTTTTGAATATTAAATAAAAATAGAAAATGAAAACAAAGCACCAAGAACTGAAAAGACCTGTCTCTCACACACGCATAATTTCTGGCATGCATGTAACGTCTTTTTCCTGAAAAGCACTCAACAATAAACTAGCCCTTAAAGCGAAATGCTTGTGTAAGTAGATTCACTTCGCAGTGTTTAAGATTGAAGATCATCCAACAGTCAGTTTTAAATCAAGTCCACACATAGTGTCCTTTGTGCTAGGATATCTCATAAAAGAAGCTTTCAAGTGGGACTGTAGAGGTATCTTGTAGGTTTTTGAGAAGTATTCCAAAACAACTGAACAGATTTTAACTTCACACTGTAAGCAAATGAAGAGAGGATTCCCTATAAGATTCTTTATTAAATTTTAATTTTGTGGAATTACATACACACACATCATCTGTTTTGCTGCCAGCTGATTCCATCCCATTTTGTTTAATGATTGTCTCAAGAAAAACATGTGCACAGATTTCTTTAGATCAGAAAACTCTTAATCACATTTTTGAAATTATTTATGTTTCCCGATAGTTGCTGTTGTTTTGGATTCAGCATAAGGAGCCTTTGGATGATCTGCATTTTAGCTTTTCAGGCCTTATAGGTATCAAAGCTCTTGCATGACCACCTAAAGCTGCTCAGCCTCCTCCTCTGTTCATGCTGCTGAGGTGCAGTGACAGACACCTGGTTTCTCTACAGGCTTACCATCAATGCTGAGTGCCAGCTGCAGCTACACAATTTCCCAATGGATGAACACTCATGTCCACTGATATTCTCAAGCTGTAAGTACTGTTTTTACACTTCATTTCATTGTAGTTTGTGAGCAGCATGTAGAGGTATGAGATTATTCTTTATTTCTGACAGCTTTTTCTACCATTCTGCAACAGGTCCAGGAAGCATAGGTTTGCTTAAACACTCAGGGGATTTCTTTTCCTCCCTAGCATTCCTGGTAGAGAGATTTATGCCATGAAGATATCTATGGATTTACTCTATTATTCTTTGCCAGAAACAGCCTTAATCAGTTGATCCTACAGTCACATTTTAACAAGAGCAGATATTCATTCCAGTCATTGCTATGTTAAGCTACAAAATCATGTGACATGTAAATGAGAAGACAAATGGAAGCCTGGGGACCAGCTCAGTTAGTCATGAACATCTGAGTTTATAGCAAGTAGCGTGGTAATGCATCTTTTCCATAATCTAAATTAAGAGGTGTAGATAGTGTAAATCCCATTTCACTTTTGTTGCTTAGCATGTCCTTCAGTCCCACTATTGTACTGTATATAGCATTGGTATATTTTAAACTCAAGCAATGAACAAAACAAATACATTATTGAAATGGATGGAAAACAGAAGTCAAGTGAGTTTATCCTGAGATCTCATATTTCTGTCAGAGAAAGTTCTTTCCATGCCAATTCATTTGAAAAAGTTCAAGAGCTCAAAGATACACCTGCACAGTTTTGTAATCCAAAGTTATACAATAGAAATGTTTTATAAACACTTTTTAAAGGGTCTCCAGTAAAGTTTTTTCCTTAGATAAACTCCAGGTTTCAGGATCTGTGTTCTCTGGAAATAAATGGAAATGTATTGTCTTTCTATTTAGAAAAAAAGGAATTTTCTTTGCCATCTCTTAAACAGCAGTAGAAGGCTAGCACTGCCTAGTGTCTTTATGATAAATACACTTGATAGAAGTGCATCAATTTCCTTTTATGAATAATATGCAAACAGTGCCCCTTAGTTAGCAGCTGGATCTGGATTTCACTGATCCAGGATGTATTCTTGTTCTTGTTTTTCCTCAGGAAAGCACTTACAGAAAATCTGGCAGTGTAAACATCATCCTTCCCCAAACCCATTATCACTGTTTTGCTGGTTTGTGTTCTACACTGATAAGTGAGCCTGGGTAAAAATACACAGTTGTGTGCTTAGTTTGGATGTGTGGAATGCATACTCAACTGGGCAGGAGGCAAATACCTCCTGAATGAGCCATCCTGCTAATAAATATTTGTCACTGATCTATGCATGCCCCAACTATGCCTAGTTACTGCATGAAGTTGCTCTTGCCTTGTGGCAAACTACTGCTGATTTGTTGCAGTACTTGCAGAGGAGTCCCATTCCAGAGATACTAATTAAATCTACCACATAAAATTGATAGGTCCTGTGTTAGCAATATCCAAGGAAGGTGGACACTAATAGTGAAGGAAGCCACTTCAGACCTCCATTAATCGCTAGGCAGTGCTGAATGCTAGTAAGCTCTGCTTCATGCTTTTCATTTAAAGAGATGGAGTATCAGTGCCAACTTCAGAAGGCTTAACTCCTTGGTAGTTTCAAATTACATCCTGATTTGAAGAGATTCCTCCTACAGATCAGAGCCCTTCTACCCCTGAATACGTGTTGCCGTCTAGGAGATGGAGATTACATGGGATCAAGCAGAATCTGAATGTGTCCCAGTTCGATGTGCATTCCTTAGTTTCTTGTCAGATGGAATAACATATGGAAGTATATAAAAATAGTAACTTATAGTTTTCTCAATCTTTTGGTCATGTTAATAACAAGAGTTTATTTTTTTAAGTTTATACTAAGTTTTGTTCCTTTCCTTGAATAAGTTTAGCACTACTATGGTTGTAGGGCATCTCCAGTCTGAGCTTTTTTTTTCTTTCCCTAAATCTGTTGTATTTTCAGAGTTATGTACATTCATAGCAGTCTCAAGATACATGGTATGCAGTGGGGCTTATGAAGCGTATGACTGAGTGAGTGCCTGAATGATTTATTACTGCCTGCTCTGACAAGTTTCTGAGCAGAGAAGTTTATTATGGATTCCAAGACATATGTCCTTGGATGAGATAGAAATGGTGCATAGCACTCCTTTCCCCTACATCCCTTTTGTTCTTTCTCCTTCACACAGGCAAAGATTTGCAGCTTCCACAGTAGGTAAGCACAAAAAACATTTTGGAAAATGTTTCCTGTGTGTCTACACAAACAAAAGCAAAAGTTAACATCTGATTTTTTTTACCTTTTATATGAATTTCCCTTGATGGTTCAGAAATGTGAAAAGCTAAACCCAGATTGTTTCTAGAGAATTTTCTTCTAGTGCCAAATAATTCACTTCTTAACCCTTACATTGCTCTGGGAACAGCTGGTATTCCTTGGGTGGGAATACAGAGTTCTACGTGGTCCATTTACCAGGATGAATAAGAAGAAAACAGCAGTTTATCAACAAGAGACCATCTCAATGTGCTGAGAGGGCTTACCAAAACCTATCTACCCCCTTCCTATTGAAAATCTTGTGAAAGAGGGTGGTTTGGAACATACTTGCTATCCTACTCTGAAGTGATTTTTGGGTGTGTGTTTTTGGCTACAACTAAGAAACACCACCTTAGAAGGAACACCTCAGGGACAAGCAATAATAATTTGGAGCGCATCTCTGCAGTAACAGCTGGCCTGATCAGCCGATCTTGCTCAAGAGCCATTCCTGGAGCACTCCAATCTCTTTGCTTACAGTAATTAGAAAGTACTGAAATAGTCTGAAGACTTTCTGTCATTACAGTTTTGTACATTTCAGGTCAGACTATGAGATGAATAATATGGCCTATTCAGATATATGTTAGGTGAGGATGTGTTATTGCAATCCTTATGTAGATGTGTGCAGCAGTGTTACACAGCAGACTTACTGTGCAGCGTGACAGCTCTTTCACAGTCTGTGTGCCGGACTGATCTGAACAGCCACATGACAGGCAGGTTTTCTTAGTACAGAGATGCTGTGACATTGACATAAATGTCAATGTGTGGTATTAACGTGCGTCCTTGCGAATAGGAATTAAAAATCAATTATATGACTTGATACCAATGTAGCAAACATGGTACCATTGGCTCTAGGTGCTCCAGCTACTACTGCTTAAAAATGTTCCATCAGAGTGGTTCTCCATTCTGGTTAATTTATCTTTTTGAGCTGAGGGAGACTGCTGTGCTACTTTGGATACTCAACTACCTTGTTAAACTGTGTTGGTTATCTATATTCAGCACTGATTGGGCATTGTGTAAATAACCTAATTTTAGTATTCTGCCAGAAAAGGTAGTTAATTAAGGTAAGTAGGATTCACATGAACGTTGATAAGGGAGAAGAGGTGTTCTGTCTGAAGGACAAAGCACAAGAATAAACGAATAAGACACAAGAAGCAAAATGCAGGCTGAAATGAGAATTGTAATTCATTGTGGAACTCCTGCCATAGGATAGCAGAGATACTAAAATTTTATAAAGATTCAAAACTGTTTGGGCAAATCATTGGGAACACTGGTAGCTATTGAGCATAAAGAGTATTAGCATATTAGTGGCTTCTATTTTGTTGTTATTGTTGTTCTGAGGGAATTAGAGAATTTCAGATTAAATACCAGGCAGAAGAAAAGCTGAGGAGTTGATTGCAAAGCGGCCCACTGTCTATTCATTACCAACTCCAAGTTCACAAATGCCTCCCTGACTGTATGGTCAAGCTATTCAAAGGACATCTTTTCCATTAGGGTTGCAATGCAGCTGGTGCATAGTTGGCATCTATGGTTTTGATTTATCAGCAATTTCTGGGACTGTTGGATTTTCTTGAACTTCTTCCTTTTATTAGGCCCATTGCAGAATATCATGAGCATATTTACACCTACATGTGCTCAACAATTGTTTGAGCTGGTAATTTTTCAGCCCAGCAACAAACCTTTGCCTCTTATCCCCATCCATGTGCTCAAGATTGTCCTAGATTCTTGACAACCCTTCAAGAATACAGAATATGAGAGCCATACCAGATGCAGTTGTACTGAGCTGCATTGCAAGATGCAAGAATAGAAATAATCATACTGAGTTAGTTAATTGGGTTTTGTTGCTTTCTTTTTCTTGCTGCTGTTCTGATACCACTCTTTGTTCTAAAAAGCACCTCTTATTTAGGCAGTAGAATTGGAACCATTGTAGCAAATTTTATCTTTTCCTAAGTGAGAAGATCCGCAGCTCCTAAGTTGACATTATTGAAGGATTGGGGCCAGGCAGAAAAATGTGGGCATCCCTGGAAGGCCATTTCTACTATGAACACTTGAACATGCACACAATTGTTCGTGAACAATCCAAATGTTTTCAGTTCAGTTGAAAATAAAGGGAAGCAAATTTGCCAGCTGCAGATGGGTTGCGTGCTCAGTCAGGCCTTCCTTAAAGCCTTCAGTACCTTCAGTGTCCTGAAAGTTCAAGAATTTTTTTAAGTGACTTACAAAAACATGTAAAATATTGCAGCAAAAAGGTAGGAAAATATGAAAAGTATTACAAAAAAATCTAACACGAAAAAAATGGTCCTTATTTTCTAAATATAAACATGGTTCAATCAAACGTTACCCCTTTGAACGTGAAACCTCTTATGGATATGCAATTTAGATGATCAGGAAGTACTTTGAACCTCATGTTATTAATCTGCCAGAAGAACTGGCTGTCATCACTGCTTTTAATATGTTTCTTTATTATTCCTCCTAGCCTAGAAAATCAAATGCTGGTTTTGTGGTATAAGCTGTGCTTTGTTTCATCTCATGTATCATCAGTAGAATCATTAATACAGTCTGAAGGCAGAATTTTCTTCCTGATGAAGAACAGGCCAGAAGGAACACAGCTTAATGTTCACGTCTCAGGGGTAGTAGCATTAAAGATTCTGGGAAGGACTTGCGATGTGCAGAAGGAGCTTTAATCCAAATGTAAACTTCCCATCTGTGCTCTCTAAAATGGGCTAAACCAGGTTGTGGGGAATCAATGGAATTCTTGATTCAGGTTCTGTGACAAGCACATTTTAGCTGTTGCAGTTTTTTATCTTCTAGAACGACTCAGTACATTTCTTAAGGCATAATAGACACTAAACTAGAATCTTCTTGCTTTTTATGAGCCTATTTCCTAGTCAAGCCAAGACTCATAAAAGTTTGCATGATATTTGAATTGGAGGTTCTGCTAATTTGCATCTGATTACTCCAATTGGTTGTACTCTATGTCAATGAAATTGGCCAAATTATTCTTGTTATAAGTACATTCACTGTAAAGTTACACTTTCTAAATCTAATTTATGGTATATTCATGTCTAGTGTGTAGTGTGTATCATATCAGTGATGCTAATCTTTCTTTTAGCTTTCTGTCTCAGTGTATGAGGTACATCAGAGACACCTTTATAAACATTTACATCTGCATGCTTCTGACTCCAAATTTATACAAAACATTTTAGCACAAACGTATCGGACTTAAAACAATCTGATATTAACTCTGTATTTAGTCACCAATACACACAACTTCTACTTAACTGGAAAGGCAGTGCAACTTCCCTGAACTTGAGGGATGACAATGCCTCATAGATGAGGGAGAGTTGGTGGCAAGTGGTAATTCATATATATTGTCCCTTGCTCTTCTGGGAGGCCCAGCTCTAAGTCACCTTTAAAAAAGGAAACTGCAAGTCCCAAAAATCCCAGTTGCAGTGTATCTTCCCAAAGCATCCAATCTTCTTTCTCTAATTTTTTTTATGAATAAGAAATAGTGGATTTTTTTTTTTTTTTTTGCTTGTTTTCATTGTTGGTCTTTTTTTTGTGTGTGTGTGTTTTGTTTGTTTTTATTTTAAATCAGTACTGAAGCAAGTTTATTAAAAAAAAAAAAAAAAAACTGCCAATGAGCAATTTTTGCAAAATAGAGATAGCTGATTTATGTCATATTTACAGTGTCAGGAGAAAATAAGATAAAAAATCTGAAGCAAGGCCAGGTGGCTGTTTGCATGTCTGACAGCTGAATGCATCAACTGAGGCACTGGAGTCTCTGTCATGTGGGAGACATTATTAATTCCAATGATTTTTGTTATTATATTCATTATTTACTTGAAGCCAAAATCCTTTTAGGCATCTTTTTATGTGCCAGCGTGGTCTTTCTTCCTTTCTGTTTCAGGAAAAATTTGATAGTGTGATACAAATGCACAAAACAAGTGATACAAATAGTGTGATACAAATGCAGAAAAAGTTGCACAAGAATGAAGAAAATATGTTTCATCTGGAAATGTAATACAGCACCTATTACATTCTACATGTTTATATTATTGTTATTTACTTGTTTAGGATTGTGGTATGTAGTCTGAATGAATCTGATCTGTAGGGAGAGGCTGATCCACCATTTGTAAACTTAGCAACCCTACATTTGTAACTTTAGTCACAGAGAGATCATCTCTGTAATATATACAGCATCAGGAAACAGTCACACTCTCTTGCATCACATTTTTTACATAAGAAAGAATGACAGTTTGTAAGAAACAGTTGCATCACAGGACAATGAGAACAATGTGGGAACATTCTGGAACAGCGGTCTGATCTGTCTCAGTTACAAAGTCATAACAATACATTCTGTAAATAAAAAAAAAATTTCTGTAAGCAAGATAGAATTCCCCCTTTGTAGGGGGTTTTGTTTCAACATGAGGATGCAGACTGAGTGGCTAGCGTGGATTTGCTTGTATAGTCAATATTCCGAAGTGGATCAACAGTGAAAAGAGCCCAAACTCCCAACAATGCTGTGCCTAGTTCCTTCTTGTTTGGGTTATGGACAAATTTTGATCATTAGTGTTTAACTTGTTCCTTGAAGAAACTTCCCAAGGCACCTTCCAAGACGCATGCACCTTTCTGTATGCACAGGTATTACCTTATATGCTTATTTGAAATTCTTTCATTCTGTAGTGTTAGACTTTTACAAATGCTGATACAGCTACATGTGGTGAAATATATTTTGAAAAATAAAACATGAAAATACAGATGAAGGTAACCCGCCAAAAGGCAACTTAATAAAAACCCAAATCATACCTGTCTGCAACATTTCCCTTCTCCCCTCTCTTGCGCATTTCCAAAGGCAAGAGATGGGCTTAGAAGCACACCCAGAAATCTGAAGTTATCTGGGGTCTCCACTAGAATGCACAGTGTATTTTTGAAGAAGTGAAAGAACATATAGCATAAATTTTCTATTTAATTATTGTAATGAATGGATTTTTTTTTGTTAATTGGTTGCATTGTTATCTTCTGGGGGCACTTCAGGGTCCATACTGAAGGTCTTAGTGATGCATCCCCAAACGGTGAGAACTGTCTGCTTGAGTTCACTGGTATCTTAAGGGAAATAAAGAACTATCACAGAATTATTTCCAGCGGAAGCCATTTGGCACTTTGAGAGGCAAGAAGTACTGCACAAGTGTCAGGAGGAGGACAGATATCTAGCAAAATCATTGAGAGGGTGAGAAAGAACAAGGAGAGAACAGAATGGGCTCAGCCAGATAACTTTCACCTACATCACTGTGGTTTAAAAAAAAGTGGGGACTATTGACTCTCTGATTAGATTCGCTTAGCCAGAATCCAGGCAGTGGTTTTACTTTTGCTAGGTTTGATGAACTAATGATAATGGGGTTATAGAGTCTATAGTGGATTCAATAAACAGGATGAAAACATCAGGTCCTCATTGCAGTAGTTCTTGTCGGTTGTTTACCTTTAACACAGCCTGGCCAAACAAAGCAGCCTGGAAACATCGAAGTATTAAAAAACCCTCCCTTTTCTTGTTTATTGCTTCTACTTCTTCAGAATTAACAGAAAAAGAAAAATCTATCACCAGGATCCACAGAGCTAAGAAAGAGGAGGAATTAATGCAATAGTGCAGCTTTGAAAGTGGTTTTGTTATTAGTGCTAGAGGACAAAATGGGAAATGTCATTTGTATCTGCTCCCATTAGAAGGATGCTGTCTATCTGTCTGGATGCTATGAGGGGCAGGTCTGTCTCCTTAGAAAGTAATTATCTTTATGTAATGGGCATGCTACAGACCAGATAATAAAACTTCAGTCTTTTTTCATAAGTTGGGTAATACACTGGGATTATGTTTCTTACCAAGAAAGAACTCTGCAGATGGGAAAACAATAAATGAGATTTAGATGGGAGGAGGAAGTAACACCACTTGAGACATCACATTTAATGTTAACTTCATTTTAAAATATTTTTATGTTCTCCCATATGATTTAGATTTTTGATTGATTCTTCTAATTTTTCATGAAATGCTGTACTTTCGTATGTCTAAGTGCAGAGATTACTTCTGTGTAATGGGAATTGTTATGATTTAATTTGTGAATTTGCCATGAATAGTATAAAATTATTATTTTTTCATACTGAGATTTGGCAGTTTTACCAGTAGTCTGTTATAGCTCAGGGACTGTTGACTTTCTCTACAAAACATTTGCTCTAGTCATAAGAAAGAATGCATATGGAGGCATGTTGGTGGAACTAAAAGTTCCTGAGCCAACTGGCCAGATCAGAGAGTTTGCAGAAAGCACTGAAGCTCCATTCCATTGTCTTCTACATTATTTTCTTTCCTAGGGAAACCAAGTATTTGTGGAGAAGGCTGGTTTGTTCGCAGACATTTTTTAAGGTCTGATGGGAGTTAAGAGGTGTCTAGGGTGTGCATTTACATCTAGGAGCTCAGAAATTCTCCCAGTTCTACCAGCTGCTATGTAACTGCAAACAGACTGTTTCTTTTCAACTTTTGCTTTTGTTGCACTTGCATCATTGGCTTTTGATGAGCACAGGTGATCTGGGTTAGCTGCAGCTCTTCCTACTCATTTCAGAGAGCATCAGTTTGGGAACATTCCAGTTAATGTCTGTTCTTTTCACTCTGGCAGCCTGATGGGACATTTCTGATTCTTTTCTATGGAGATACACCATCAGGAAAAAACCAAGAGCCTCATTAAAATAAATGTGATTATCAAAAAGTGGAATGAATTGAAATTCACAGTATTTAGGTGCCCTCATTAATATATTTCTTTTTCCACTGTTAGCAATACAGGTTACTACAAAACTGCATCAGAGCTGTTCTTCACCTTACACACCTTTCATACAAAGAAAAGTTGAGCAAAGTTTCTGCCTAAGTTAAGGCATTTTACACCATGTCTCATGATACATTGAAGTCTTCTAAGTTCCCAATTAAAGGTATGACTTCACTGAAACAGAAGAAAATCATATATGTGTGAAAGTAGTCCTTGATTTGTGGATGAACATCTTATAAAAGAACATTCATCCTGATCTCACTGTCTGCTTCAGCTTAGTCTTCAGTAAAAAGTAAGCAACATAAGAACAAGAACTTATAGAAAGAATCTCTTAATTTCTCTCACAGGTATGAATGAGAGAGGATGAGAAAACAGATGTGTGATAGCTTTCAATCTTTTCATTACTGGCAGGTACTCAGCTACTCTGCTTAGAATAAAATGAAATGTAGCAAAATAAGGAAAAAATCCTATTGCAAATCTTTTGGCACAGAAACTGACAGCACTTTAGCTTTTCTTAAGGTAATATAAAGTAAATATTCACTTGTGGACTTGAGACACTTAGATGTTCCTTCCTTTATATTAACTGATGTAACATTTGAAAGCACATTTCATATAATGAAACCTTAAAAAAAAATCTGGGAATGCAGTCTTGATGGGTTGCCATGGTATAATCTGAATTCTTACTGCCATTTGAATTGATGAAGACTGAATGTCAGAGCTTAGGAGGAATTTTCATAGAAGAGTATGTTTTTTTTTCCTTTGGGAAAAAGTTGTTATTGTGAAATACAAACTTCTCTTTGTAAGAACACTATATTTTACCTTTTTGAATTATTTTAGGAACTCTCAGTCCTCAGCAGAAGGAAATATCTACTCTGTGACATCCTGAGGCACCCTAATACCTGAATGAGTGATGCTTAGTTTTGGATCTTTTCTGGAAAGAACAGTGGAAAGATTCTCAATTTACTTTTTAAATTTTGCTTATAAGTGACCTGATCACATACTGGCTATTTTACATTTTTTAATCATTTCTAATTCTGATTTTTTTCACTGCAGGATGTTTTATGTAAAATATATATGTGTGATTTGTTTCAAAATATAAGAACTAAGGGTAATAGTGCAAAAGTAGCTACTTTGCACTTACAGTGCTTCTTATGCATTGGTCTGAAATGAAACAGAAATGCCACCTCATTTAGGAAAAAAAGAATGGGAACCATTTAGGGGCAAATAGTCAGTGCCATCCACTTTTTGATTCAGTAAGCTTGACCTTTTCAAGTTAAAAAGAAAAGAAAGTAGCAAGAAATGCATGTATTGATTGACTTCAAGTGAAGCTGCTGGACCACATGAGCATGGAGAAGTTTGTCTGATAGCAGTGATTTTAAACATAAGATAACTTTGTGATCTGAACGGTGTATTTGTTCACAGCAGTTGTCTAAAAATCAACATTACAATAAAACAATGTTACTTGCCTCTGGCAGCTGGAGAAGGCAGCCACAGACTCTTGGATAAAAGTGTTATGGCTAAAAGGAAAAGGAGATACCCAACAATTTCATAACATAGTTTTTCCTTTATTTTTGTTCTCAGCACATTCCCCCAGCATCCGGACTTGAAATCTTTAAAGCTTTGCTTGTCCAACCTATACAAAACTGCAGAAAGGAAGATAAAAGGCTGTTCCCAGCAACTTGCAAACCTTCAAGTTGTTTGAGGGATTTATACTGTAGTTTTACATTGATTTATGTGCAAAATACAGCAGTATCTATTATGTCAAAGCTCAGCAGAATTGGCAGCCAAAATCCTGGTCTGTGGCACTATCAGATTTAAGAAGTTAAGCAAGCTAAGACTATTCATTACTTTATAGGAGTTTCAGAAGGAAAACTCAGGTGTTTCTGTGATTCAAATGACAGTTGCACGTTTATTTATAATCCTGTTCACTGTGATTCATTACACTCACAAATGTGTGTCTTCCTTAATGGCATATACCTAAACAACACCGGATCTGAATTCAGTGTCAACCCTGTCTTGAGCAGGAGATTGAACAAGAGACTTCCCAACGTGTTCAACCTGTGATCCTTTATGATACATCTTTTTCATGTTCAGAACTAGATTTATTTTAAAATATTAAATCTTCTTTATAAAGCGTTTTTTTTTTTTTTCATATTCAAAGTTATAAATCTACATTTGTGAAAACCATCTTTCCCTGTCAGATTTTAAAGAGAACAATTTTCAGTGTTGGCTTTCTTAGGGAATCAAATAAGAGGGGAAAAAATATTGCAAATTGCAAATTGTTGCAACTTGCTATGATCAGTTTTTCTGGATGATGGAGTGTGTGTCCTTTTAGATATGGTAAGGTTGTTTCTGTATATTTTAACTGTGTGATGGTTGTCACCACCAGCAATCACTGGTATATTATTTGTAAATGGCAAACTTTTGTTGATCAGAGACAGGAATTCTTCCATAGACTTAATATAATCAAATAATGTTAAAAGTCAAGCAGGTTATAGAGTTTCTTTCAAATTTCCTAAGGGATTTCAGGGATTAAACATAAACAGAAAAAGCATCTATCACAGAATTCATATTTTGTTTAAACTTTTTTCTAAATTCTATTTCATAAGAAACAGTTCAAAACAGTTACTGAAACAAACTGACAAGCTTTTGCAGTTCAGTAAAAAACCTCAGCACTTATCTTCCCTGTTATTTTCTTATCATATACTTTTGACTGTTTTTTCTTCATTTTCATTGGAATTTGGAGAGGAAGTCTAAAATACACTAAAAGCATTCTCCTGGTATTACTTAGATAAAGAAGACAGAGGACATCAGAAATTTATCAGTGACGCTTTTACACCTATACGATTTCTGGACAATGGTGATAACTGAATGTAAGACAGAAATATTGTTCAGATAGACATACACTTCTCAGTGATTATCAAGACAAAACCTTTTGAAATTCTGGAAAGAACTCATAATACAGGTGACAAAATACAGGAATGACTGTATTTCCAAATCAGTTGTATCATTTTCCTCTTAAAGTATTTGTTTAATCCATTAAGTGCCATTATTTGCAAGGGTTTTTTTTTTTTTTTTTTTTTTTTTTCAAGAAGCATTCTCTCCTTAAAGTATGACTTTCATTTCCAGCCCTGGTGGATCTTAAGGCAGTCAGTATCATACTTACAGCCATTTTGCAACAGTCAAACTTGGTACAGTTGCAAGAACAAATTTATACCATAGCTGCATCATTGAGTCCATAGGATACACTGCAGTCATATTTGTGCAGTAACATAGGAAATGAGTATTGCTGATATGTCGCAATCAAGTTGTTTCTCACAAATTCTTGTATTTAATTTTAGTGTAAAGAGAGACATTTATTTTGTGTGTAAAACTAGAAATTGAACAGTCGTTGTGACTTTCCACACATAGACGTTAAATTTTTCAAGTGATGTGAGATATAAGTTTTGACATAGACCAGAGTTTGGTATCACTTTTTGAGTCTTTTCTTTTTTTCTACTGTCTTAGATGTTTTCTGTTCTTATACTACTTTGAATGGCATGTAGTGTTAAAAGTGCACAGATCTATTTAAAAACACTGAGCAGAAATCTAACAAAATGCATATGAATGAATTGAGCTTTTATATATGTTATTATCTGCATTTTTATTTTTACTAAAAGTAACTACATGAGCATTAACCTCAGGTACATTTAGTGTTAATGAAGACTTTATATTCTCAGAGTTTGTGCTGAAGTAAATAAACACCTGATGTCTTTGCTGGTGTTATAACACATCAGTGTTTTAGCTTGGGCAGCTGTGTTGCGCTCTGATAGTGTAAAACATCTACAAGTATCTGTTAACACACTGATGCCAGCAACACTTCAGACTATTGACTTGGAGGAGGTAAGACTTACATATCATAGTATGTTGCAAACCAACCCCAAATTCTGGGATGACGTAGAGATGGATCTGAGGAAGGTTAGATCTGTGGATATCATTTTAGTGGTATGGCATAGGAAATCTAAAGGTCTTTGAATGCCAAGCTGCTTGATTCATTAATATATGCAGGAGTGTCACCAAATACCTAGTGCTCATAATGCTCAATGCTGTAGACACTGACTGATTATTTTGTTGTGCATTGCCAACACCAAATGCAATTAAGTTAACCAGAGTGCTCAAATTATCAGATGAGAGGGGACATTCTAAAGGATTTCTGTTCTCAGTAAGTCTTATTTTCAGTTATCTGCAACTGTGAGACTTGGAAATTTCATTTTAAAATACTAGTCTAGAAATGTGTACATTTTTGTTGTTTACAGTAGTCTTTAATTAGAATAGCAGATGTACCAAGCAACTGTATATATAGCATGTAACTGGATAGTAAAGATAAAGGACAGGACTTCTTACATCATTGACTTTGGTATTTTAATTTCCTTAGTATATTGAGTTTTTTTTTTATTAGGAAAGGGATGCTGCAATTTAGTCAGAAGAAAAACATCTCACACAATTAATGTTTCTGTGTTGTCCCAGCCTAGGACTCCGCTCATTTTCTCTTCTTTCCACATGATATCTAAACTATCAAGTCATTCCCACATATGTATGTTGCTCCGAAAATAATGCCTCTTATTTATTCCCATGGAAACTACAACAGATACAAAGAACACAAGAACACTACTTGATAGAGCAAATTCTGGACTACAAAACACCATGTTTCAACACAGTCACCACCATTAGGTACTTTCACCAATGATGAACAAGTGCCTGATACACAGCTGCTACAACAGCACTATTGCTAGGAAAATATTGCCCACTGATGGATTGTCCAACTTCCATCAGTACAAACATGGAAATCAGAAGGCTCCAAATCCAAATTGTATGGTAACTGTGTAGGAAAGTCCAGACAAGATTGGCAATGCACTCCATAGTCTTCAAACTGGCGTGGGCCTGACATTAGCATGCTGCAAGGGAAAGGTTGTCTTCTTCTCTTGTCTGACTCGGGAAGTTCAAGCCTTCAGGCTAGTCAACATCTCTACATAGAAGTCAGAGTTGATGGTTTGTCTAGATTCCAGGAAATTCAGAAGGATCACCCCTTTCCTATCCCAAAAGACTTTGCCGATCACTTTATCCTCTGAGGGCTACATCTTAAACTTTTTCTTCAATGGGGAATTCATATGTCCGTGGACTGCCATTTTGACTCTAGGTCATTGTGATGACACCACATCTTGTTACAGATAATGAATGATGCAATCCAGGAAATTGTATCCTTGAGCCTTGTACCGGTTCAATAGCTCCTGACAAACTTGCATATGATGTTCTTTCTGTTCCTGTGTGAACATTTGTGGGGACCCACTTTGTGCAAACTTTGTGGTATTGAAACATCACCACCATCGTTTCTAATACATTGAAGATGATGTTCAGTACTATACAGTCTCCTGGTCTTAATACGCAGATTCTCACAAATGAGCTGATCAAGATGCTCTTCATTTCATTGTGTGACAGCATGGCTGCCCAGAATGTGTCTTGTCTTTTGTGTCACTGTCACTACTGCTGAAACATATTACCCACTGCTTCACTGTGCTCACATCCACTGACTGATCTCCATCAGCATTCAGAAAGTGTCAATGGATGCCATTTTTCCACATGGAGGAATTCAGTGACACATCTTTGCTTCATATACACTTCCATATCAGACACAGTTCTGTTAGACTGCCCTTCTGCAGCCATCTGTCACACAAAAACAAAATGCAGTGTAAAATCATCAGGAAGGTTCAAACTCTAATGCTGTACCATCAACATCTGATCATCAACATCAGCCTCTGATATCATGGGCCAACATAAACAAGTAGGAGGCATTACCTTCAGAGCAGCCTTTTTATAACTGTGTAACTTCATATGAATTACTGGCCTATTCATTAAAGAACTATCATGGGCTTGGCTGGGATATAGCTCGTTTTTTTGGTAGAGGCTTATATGGTACTATATTTTCGGTTTTTGATGAAGGTGGTGGTGATAACAGACCAATGTTGTAGTTGTCGTAAAGCAGTGTTTGCATAGGGTCAAGCACTTTTCCACTTCTTATACTGCTCTGCCAGTAGGAAATAAGATTGTGCAGGCAGTTGAAGGGGACACAAATCAGCTGACCTAGACTGACCGAAAAGATATCCCATATCATATGGTGTCATGATCAGCAGTAAAACCTGTGAGAAGGAAGGAGGAATGGGGGACATTTGGAATAACGACATTTGTCTTCTCAAGAAACCATTATGTGTGATGGACCCTGCTGTTCTGGGAGTAGCTGAACAATTGCCTGCTAGTGGGAAGTAGCAAATGTATTCCTTGTTCTGCTTTCATTTGCTTTGCTTGTGTCAGCAGCTTTTTTGCTTTACCTGGTAAATTGTGTTTATCTCAACCCATGAGATACTTTTGCCATTCTGATTCCCTCTCCCATCTCACCTGGAGAGCAACTGTCTGATGCTGAGCTCCCTGCTCAAGTTAAACCACAATGGGAACAACATTTATAAACTTGCTATTAAACATTTGAAGGCTGGTGCTAGCTTGAAATAAATCTGGGGTCCTGACTGTAGATCAAACTATTTGTGAATTGCTAAGGTAGAATAATTTAAGTACCAGAATAAATACCTTCTGAGAGTAAAACTAATGATCTTGGTCACTGTAATTTTATTGGGATTACAGGGACAGGATGAAGTATCTTGCATGAGTGTAGCTCTGCAATGGATAGATACAGGTCTTTCAGGAAAGAATCTAGGAAGGTGAGAAGGAGAGGTTGTACTTCATATAAAGGAAAAGATTAAAACATATTAAAGTCTGCTTGGAATGAGAGAGTTAAAGACAGTGAGGTTGAAGTGGCTGTTAGAATCCTAAGAGAAGTGGGCAAGACAAATCACTACTCTGGCATTTAGGAAAGCAGATTTCAACTTTTACATAGAACTGCTTGGCATGATCCCATGAAAGGCTGTCATGGATGTCAAATGGGCTTAAGGAAGTTTAGTGACCCCCAAGGATAGCCTCTGCGGAGGTCGTCAGTCAGTATACCCCTAGAATGGAAGCGGGCTCAGAGGAGATGAGTGATGAGCTCAGGTTAGGATGTAAGGAATGAGAACCAATTATCTCAGAGAAAGGTGAAGTTATATTGACATAAAGAGGATTAGAGAATGACCTTTGTTTTGTATGCATGGCTGTACAACTGGGTCAGCGGGATGTAGTTTTGTAAACAGCCTTCCTAAAGATTATTAGTGGAGAACAATGTTTTTTGGAGTTAGTCAGACCAGCTCAGGGGGTGGAGAAGTACATATGTGACTCAGCTCAACATAAACACTGAACAACTAACAAAATGTACATTTAATAAAGGAAAGGGCATGAGCTGATTTTAACCCATTCATTCTTTCTTGGTGGCTGGGGAAGCTCAGGACCATTATGAGCATAGACAGACTGATAACAGGAATCACAGTTGCATACTGACTTAACTGTATATCGCATCTGCTATCTTGTGTTTGCATTGTCATTTCAGTACATTCTTGTAGTAATCCTAATAATAAAAAGCCTGCATAAAATCAAATACAAATAAGTAAATTTGATATTAAATGTTAAACCTTCATCATATGTAGTATCAAAAAGAATCTTATCAGAGATAGTGGACTCTTAATAAGTGCAAAAGAACAATCTCCAGGAAGTCAAAAAATGGGGCAGAAAGCCATTATGTATGAACAGGAAACTCCCAACTGAGAAAAAATGCAAAAAAATTTAAAAAAAGGTACCTGGAAGGAGTATAGAGGTACTGCTGAAGAATGCAGAAATTGAGTAAGGAAAGCCAAAGAGCAAATAAACATGAAATGAGGAAATGATACAACAGTGACAGGAGAAGTTTCTACAAGTACACTGGTAGCAAAATAAAGGCTAAGAAAAATGCGAGTCTCCTGCTCAACAGGGCAATGTTACCTAGTGACAAAAGGATGTTGAAAGAATTGAGGTACTCAGTGCATTTTTTTCCACATTTGTTGCTAGTAAGGACTGTTCCCAGATCCCCAGGGCTATTGGTAGAGTCTGAACTGTGAAAGATAGCACTAGAAAGCACTTACACTTGCTGGATGTATATAATTCTTTGAGAAGGTGGAGTGAGGAGGACTTAATTGCAGCCTTCCAGTACTTAAAGGAAGCTTACAAACAAGAGACAGAGGCCAACTTTTCACGTGATCAGATAGGACAAGGGGGAATGGTTTTAAACTAAAAGAGAAGACGTTTATGTTTGATGTTAGGAAGAAGTTCTTTACTCAGAAGGTGGTGAAACATTAGAGCAGACTGCCCAGAAAAGGTGTGGTGCCCCATCCCTGGAGGCACTCAAGACCAGATTGATGGGGTCCTGAGCAGCCTGAGCTGGTGGGAGGCAACCCTGCCCATGGAAAGGAATTGGAACCTGGTGGTCTTTAAGGTCCCTTCCAACCCAATCCATTTTATGATTCTATGATCAAAAGAGCTGAGGGAGCTTGCCAATATAACTGCAAAGAAACTTTATGTCACCTTTTAAAGATATGATAATTAACTGATGATTATTAAAAGGCATCATGCATATTTTCAAGAAGAATAATCCAGGTAACTATAGGCCATTAAGCATAGCCTCAGTCTCTTGGAAGGTTGCAGATTCTCCTTGAAGAAGTTTCAAGCTCAGGAAGGACAAGATGATTGGCCGTATTCAGCATGGATTTATCAAGGGCAAACCACACCTGACTGAACTGATAGATTTCTGCTGCAATGAGATGATTGGCTTTATGGGTAAGGAGAGAATATTGGATGTTGTATGAAACCTTGGCATGGTCTCCCATATTATTCTTGTAGCCAAACTAGTGGAATTTGGATTGGATAAAAAAAATTGAAGTAAATTAGTTAGAATATTATCTGGACTGCCAGCTCAACTGATCAGTTGTACAAAACTGATTTTCAGTTACCAGTGACAATCCTCGAGAATCAGTATTGCTTTCTTTATTTATACTTTATTAATAATCTGGAAGCTAGAACAGCATGACCTCTCAGCAAGCCTGAGGTCATCCTCAAGCTGGTGTTCCTCATTCCAAACTGGTGGGACTAAGAGGAGTGGATAGCAGTACACAGAGGAACCTTAGACAATTTAGAGAAATTGAATGACAGAAACCTTATGAGGTTTAATACAGAGAAATACACATTTTTGTATCTGGTATGTACTAACCCCTTGTGACAGGGGATTACTGTCTGCAGGTTGACTAATTAAAAAGCAGCCTTATAGAAAAGTACCTAGGTATCCTAGGGTGCTATCTGCAGAGGAGGAACAGCTCTGTAAAAATGCCACTTCTCAGTGAGAACACAGGGATGAAATAATTGACAAAACATAGTGGGGAGAGGAAGAACGTAGGTCTCAGATTTATCTTCTTCTAAGGAAGAATTTATTAATAAACTAAAATCAAGCAATGATATTGAAAGTGCCAGCATATGAATGAAATGTTTGACAAGTGATACCAGTGAAACAGGAAGGAGTGGAGAATGCAAGATTTTATTCTTTTCTAAGTGGCAAAAGTAAGTGTAAATAAGTGTCCAGATTTATGTTCATTTGCAAATCAAATACTCTTCATGAAAGCACTCTATATTCAAAAGAAGAGTTGAATTCCAGAAATTACTTCTTGATTTCTCTTTGGCTAGCTTGAATAAAGTACATCAAAAGGTTACATCAACTATTATTTGTGTGGTCTGTATTGAAATTAGATTCCCTATATCTATTCAACAAATTCATTCAACTATGCAGTCTTCATCAGTTGTGTTATCTTCCACTTCATTAACCAAACAAGAGTAAAGGAGCAAGTAGGAAAGTATATCTTTAAAAGTTCTTTTGTGATTTCTACAGCAAAAAAAAATTATTTTTTCACAATTTCAGTGATGATAGTATCTAAAGAAACATTGAGCAAATACCTCATGGTCAGCAGATATACTGGTGTGTCACTCCAATTATTGGAGAAGATGGTTTAACAGATGTAAGCCTGGAGAGAGTCTACGGTAGCAGAAGAGGCCAAATGCTGTCCAGTTGATTTGTTATAAATTCTTAGCAGCTAAAAATGTGGGGAAGATAGGGAAGTTAGAGGTAGTAATGAGAGAAATCCTAGCAAAAGCTTTATAAAATGGGGATAATTATCACCAGGGATCCAGCAATGTTTCTTTGGTCCATAGAGGGGGCAACAAGTAGGTCAGTGAAGACCATCATGCCTGCAGTTCGGTGGAGAGGGGTACCTGTTCTGCCTCGAAACTCTTCAGGTTTTTATCCTCTTCACAGTGTTGTTTTGGTTACCAGACCAGCAGTTGGTTGTCAGGGGCACTTCAGTTTGGTTCGTCAGGTCTTGCTTTAGTTGTCAGGGGTACTTATGTTTTGTTCATCAGAGGCAACAGCACGTCCATAGCACATGCCCCTCCTGTTGGGTAATGGTCAGTTGATCAAGCGATTGTCATACAGTGGGCACACTGAAAGCATGCTGGTCCTCTCCTCTGAGACAACCTCCATAAGTCAGCTGGAATGCCCAAAAAGGGCAAAAGCCAAAAAGGGTTTACTGTGGTTGCCCAGCAGCATATGTTTCTCTTACTGCTGTGATCATGGTAGCTATTAATTCCAAAAGCTCGCTGAGCATGTTTTATCTTGGATGGGTGCTGCTGAATGAGCCTTGAGCCAAAAATTATTCCAGCTTCTCACAAATGGAGAAGTTTTTGCTTTGAGTTTAATATAGATTTTGTATAATGTATTTTTTACCCTCTTTTCTAAAAAGAGCATTCCATGATGGCATACAACACAGATAATTATCAAGTAGATAAAAAGATAGGAATTTTAGGAAACAAAACCCAAGAAAAACTTGACAAAAATTTGATGTCTCTGGAAAAGTAAGGTGGAAATTTCTCCCCAGTTCTGTCAGTGGGGACATACTTTTGCTGTCACAGCCTTATTATTTACTGATTAGGACCACAGCAACACCTATTTTTTCCTCTTTCTCATTTTCCATTTGTCCTTCATAATGCATTTCTCACCCTCTTTGATTATTAATGTTGCTTTTCTACTTTTCCTTTTTACTTTCTGAGTTACCCCATGGTCAGTTTCATATTGTAAGATATTGCCTTCAGGCTGCTGCCTAGATATTGTTTTGCTATGCCACCTCTGGTCTTTTTCCCTCCATAAAACCCTCTGTATACAAAATCAAAGTCAGCATAGGAAGCAAATTTGGATTCATTGTCTCATTGGTCTCCATAGTAATTGCCACCTGTTACCATGGAGGGAAGCATCTATTGCCTTCCTACTGAATATGGTGTCACACACTGAATATAGTGTCAGAACTTTTCTGTGATAAGGCACATACTGGAGACTTAGGACTGTCTATTTGTGTGATAAATACAGGCTTACAGTGCTACTTGTCTTTCTATAACAAAATTCTTAGGTATCTTGCACAGGTTCTTGCCATAGACTGTAGTTATTTGTCACTGTTTTGTTTTGTTTTGTTTTGTTTTGTTTTGTTTTGTTTTGTTTTTCCCAGAGCATTTTTCAAAACATTGTGTGCCTGAGTTAATTTTAGAAAGAGATCTCAGAAATTCCTAGTGTACTGTTCTTGCCTCTGTCAGTGTTTCAGACAAATAACAGTAAAGGTTATTTAATCTTCTCTAAGCCAAAAGTCAACATATCACAAAACAGATGGCCAGGTAATACAAGTCACTCAAACACTGTATTGCCTAATGTAATCCTTGACTTCTGGCATGTCACTACTCAGTATCACTTTCTGTCACTCGTCTCCTTTCTTGAGTGGTGGAAAAAATATTTTTAGTATGATTTTTTTTTTAGTTATGTTTTCTCTATTTGCCTTAATGAAGAACCCTAAGTTAGAACTAATGACAGGTACAGTCTTTGATGTAGCCTCTCTTCACTCAAAGAGGATGACATAGGGAACAGTTCTTGGCATATATATACTCCCATTGGTAGAGCACTCTTCTGAATAGCAATTAGAGGCAAATCTCTTAAAAAAATATATATATATAGGCTGGAGGACACAAAACAGAACAAGAGTTTTGTATTCATGTGTGCTCAGGAAGTTTCTTTTCCTTCCTTAAACAAACCTAAAGGAAGTAAGAAGTTTCACAAGACCAAGATAATCTTCCTAAGCACTCACCTGGAATTCCACCTTTGTTATATTTATCTCTAAAGAATTGCCATTTTCCATGAATATTTTCTATGAAATACATTATTTAATGTACAAAATGAATGCTTACCGTGTTAAAAAAATAAAACTGTTAGTTTCTTTGACTTTTAGAAGGAACTACAATCTGGACAAATGCCATTAAGCTAGTGTTCGATGTCAGTGTTTCAGTTACCCTTCAATTCTTAGAGTCAACAAGCCCATAGTGAAATGGATGGCTGCTCTGAAGGGGACTTGCTAAGATTAATCAGCCAGTTGATTAACTGAATTGGCCTGATATTTACGAGGACTCAATGTGTCTACACCATTCTTAACATAGAAACTTTTTAGGATTTTAGAGTAGTTTCAATCCATGGGTATCTGTAGTTTCTGAACTCCAAGGGCAATCACAATTCATTGCACTGGCTGAGGATTTAGAAGAGGAAAATTCTATTTTGATCAGAGTCACTGAATCACAGAATGGTTGCAGCTGGAAGGAACCCCTGGAGGTCATCTCCTCTGGTCCGCCCTGCTCAAAAAGACTTACTGAACTTACAATGTCTGAAGTATCAATCTGTAATTTTCACATTCACTGTATTTACAAAATCTTGGAGTACCAATATGCTTCTTAGCTTCTTAGTTGCAGTTTTTTGAGAAAGTTAACTTTACCATCAACTGATAAGCAGCATACATGGGATGGCCCTAACTTGAGTGAAATCACCCTTGCTGTGGTGAGAAAAAAAGCAGGATGAAGAAATGTCTGTTTTCTCCTGGCAGAATCATCAGACAGATTAGTAACAGAAATCTGCTTTCCTTTCTTCTTCATGGATGTAGATTTTTTTTCACTGAGTGTACACTTACAATTTATATTTCTTTAATATATGTTACATTGCTATATGTTACATATTTGCATAAAATATGCACACGTGTACTGACGTGCTCTTTTTATGTGCCTTAAAATTGTTAAAATGAGCTTCTCGGAAAGAAGACTTGAGCAGTAGAACTTCGTGCACATGTTTTGTGTAAAACATATGTGGTAGACTAAGCTAACTTTGGAGATTACTTTGTCCTCACCTGCTGTAAAGGTGTTGCTTTTAGAAGATCACCTTCCCCACACACACCTGAAAGTATGAAGTAGCTGTCTTTCTCTTCAGAAAGCTGTGAGGAGTGAAAGATAATACTTATTTGGCTACATCTAGCTGTGATTTGGTGATAACCACTTGAGACAAAGAGGGACAAGTCAGTCTAAGTCTCATAAACCTCATTTTATGGCAGTTTGTGGGCAGATAAACTAAAATAAGGCAGCCTTACTTTAATAAGGCTATAAGAGTATCAGGAAACTGTACATCTAGGTGAGTAATAGAAAAAACTTTCCCTATAAAATAGCACTTTTTATTAAAAAACAATGACAAGAACTAATGTATGTAGATTATATTAGAGGTATTTGACCAGTATTCAAGTGTTCATTAATAAAACTATCTCAAAAAATTCTGTTTTTTCTTTTTTCTATTAAAATTAAATAAGGATTCCAGTTACATATTTGTTAGATATCAGCTAGCTGATTGCAGCCTTAAAATGCCTGCATCCTGGACATGGAGGGTAGGATAACTCTCTAAAACCAGGTGAAATTTGTATAAAAAATGTATTTTTTAAATATGGTGGTGGCCAAAGGATGTTCTTAAGCTATACAGTGTCACCCTACGCAGCACTGATCTATTAAGATTTCAGCATGGGGAGAAATCAGAAAAATTTTGGTCTTGCTGTGTTCTAATTAAAATAAAGTGAATTTATCAGGTAATGAACATGCTTCTACTTTACTTAACGTACAGAAAATTATATACCATCAGGGTTTTTTTCTCCTGTGGCTTTGCTTATTTTCTGAAGTCTATATTTTACAGATTTAGCAACTTAAATAACAGGGTTCTTTTAAATTATTTTTAACCTTTCCTTAGTCTCTCACTGCATCGTCCTCCCTTTCTATCAGTGAGATGTAAGATTTTCTATATTCTGCATTCATAGAAGGACTGGAGAATTCCTGACCTTCTTAAACAAGATGAAAAAAGCTTTGGAGCAAGCATGGCTGTTAAAACTTTCTTCTGCTCAGTTTGACTGTTGAATTTTCTGGAGTGAACTGGAAATTTTTCCCCTTCCACATCTAAACTATACGTACACGCTTTAGACAGGGAACTTCAATTTTTGTCTGAGAGCTGCATACCTTTTAATGTCCGTAGGTATTCTGAATGGCACTGTCTGTGTTTGATACAAAGATCAGGCAAATTTTCAGAATGGAAAAAATAGAATGGAAAGGGATTTCAAGCTCTTTTGTGTCCTCAGTGCTGTGTCTGTGAACTATCAACCTTCTGAAACTGTCTGAGTAAAGTCAAACTTTGCCAGGCACAAAGACACTCACTTCTTTAAAAGGTTATTTCAATACATCAGCATGTGGATTTTGAAAACCTAGTAGATAGGAGAAAAGTGGTCCTGCTACAAATCAAAACACTGTCAGTCTGTTCCCCTTTAGCCATTTTTCAGTGTAGTGGGTTGGTTTTTGTTTTTGTTTTTGTTTTTTTTTGTTTTTCTGTCTGTGGCTCTGTTTGGTATCACCTTAGTATTGGAGATAAATTAAAATGGTATTTTATATGCCTTGAGCAGATTTTTATAATCTGAATCTTAAGATTATTTTTTCCCATGCTGGTGCTTTAACTTCCAGTTATTCAGATGAGACCACTTGTCATTTAAGTATTTATGATTGGATTTTTGAATTTGAAGAAAAATAAAAAAACCTACAACATTTTGTGAACTGTCTTTGGGAGAACGTTGCCTGATTTTCAAACTCTGCCAGATGGTAATATTTTAAAGCTTTTCTCCAGTCATGCTCTATCTTCTAAAACATTCTCTTTTCTCTTCCAAGGCTGCTTACTGCTTTTAGTTTCTTTTAAAGTAGTATCTTAAGGTTGTTGCATGCTACTGATGTTATTTGCAAGGCATGCATTTTCTTATGATGCTACCCTCCTAACTTTATTTTGCTCAGTTTATGTCCTGCATATGTAGTGATGTTGTCTTTGTTCTCAGGTCAGGAACAATCCATGGCAAGTTCACAGTTGTAGTGATTCTTCAGATGATCCACATAGCTCAAAAAGATATGCAATACCATGCAAAAGAAATAAGGCCAACTCTTCATTTGCTATTCATGGATACCTGTCATACCATGCTGTGCCTTAACCATAGGCAAGAGCATGCATGTCCTTTGATGACTTCACTATTGATGACATTACCTCTGTGTTTTGAATAGAGGGAGTTTTTTGTTGAACTCAAGTCACAATTTGAATTCCTAGGGAAAAAAAAAACCAAGTGTTTAGTTAAAACATGTCATAGGGATATTCCCAGATTGCTATATTGTAAGCTTTTTAATTTTGAAAGAGAGAGAGAGAGGTGGGGGCAAAGGATATGAAAGTTGTCAACTATGAAGACTGTGGGCAAAGAATACTGGAAAAAAGAACAGGTATTTTCCAGATTTTGGACAACAGAACATTTTAATCCAAATCTACCAATACTAAAGCTTTTTAGCTTTATAAAGATTTTTATTATAACTCTCAGAGGTATTCAGACTGAAAGAGTTTGTGGAAGTGCGACTGCAGTGTAGTGTAAACTTGTAGGGAATTGTTTACCTGGGCGCAAACTGAAAGAGCAGCTTTGGCTAGCCTGGCATATAGGTAAAACATTTGAGGTAGGAAAGTGATCTGTAGTTTCATTTTCATGAAAATCCAGAGTTCAAGACTCCCCTTTCTTAACTCACGGGTTAGCATAGCAGTCCACTGATTGTTCCCCCCTGCATTATCTCTGAGGTGGATTATAGATCACCTTCCTCATTCCTCTTCCCAATACAGAGCTTGTCTTAAACAAATAGAGTCTACACTATCTGCTTTACTAGTTGCATAAATGATGATTTTAACTGGAAACAAGGAGCAAAGATTAATATTGTTACAATTTAGTGAGAATGGAAAAAGCCATTAAAAGCTATATTAAGCCTAAACTTTCAAATAAGTGTTTCAGTTCTTTTCAATGATTATTTCCTTTTTTTCAATAGCTCTTATACTTACTATTAAACCAATTATAATAATGTAAGTACAGCTAGCTATTTCTTTTTTTAAAGCTTAGCTATAGAGAGACCAATGGTCGACAGACTGATTCAAATCACAAGCATGAGGGAACAATTTTATGTCTATTAAAATCCCACAGCAATCCTTTCATTAAATTATAGCTTTCTTTCCTGTGTATCAGTGTGCTGTGTTTGGTGTCTAATATTGTGTCTAGCCATTTGGTGACACCTAGAGTGAAAGGGGACAGTGGTATGCTCATTGGCTGCCTGAATTAAAGATGGTCTAATTCATTCAAGGTGTGACATTTTCACTATTTGTACAAATGACAACTCAGAGTCTCTGAGTTTATTTCTAAGTTAAAAAATAAATGGAGAATATTTTTCACTTATTAGGAGGAATGAAATAGGTGAAGGCAACATGAGGTTGAATTAATAAATTCCCACTGCATGATAGACCACGGTGTGTGTGGTGAAATGAAAACGTTGACCATATGTACATGAGAAAAATAAATTACATTCAGCAGCGCATGAGTACTTGTGACCAGTATTGCCACCAGTAACAGAAGATCATCTACTAGAAGTGAAACCAAACTGTTCCTGTTCTCAAATCTCTAAGATGACATTTCAGTTTTATTTACTTTCATTCCAACATCCACAAACATATCAATTACTACTGTGGCATTTTATTTCTCTGATTATGCTGTTTACTCAAAATGGTCAGGAGGAACTATAGGTTCACAGGATGGCTGAGGCTGGAAAGTGCCTCTGGGGACTGTCCAGTCCCACTCCCTGCTCAGGGGGTTAACTGCAGCAAATTACTCCACTCTATGTCCAGTTGGGTCATGAATATCCATGGATGGATGCTCCATAGTTTTTCTGGACAACTTACTCAATGATGCCCGCAGTGAAAAAAGTGCTTTCTTAAATTTAAATTGAACTTCCTGTATTTCAACATGTGTTGGTCACTTCTTGTCTATTCACTAGGCACCACTAAGTGAAGCCTGAAGTACACTTTATTTACTCTTCCCTTCAGAATATAATGGTAAGGCTCCCCTGAACCTACTCTTCTGCAATATTAAAAGAAGCTTTCTCAGCTTCTTAGAAGTTGAAAATGCTAGAAAGTTGGTAGCTTGTGTGGACAGAAATGAATTAATGTCCTTAAATACATGAAGGGAGGGTGCAAAGAAGTTGGAGCCAGGCTCTTTTAGTGATGCCCAGTGCCAGAACAAGGGCCTTGAGCACTGGCACACAGGAGCTCCCTCTGAACACCATGAGCACTGCTGTGCTGGGCAGGTGATGGAGCAGTGGCACAGGCTGCCCATAGGCTGTGGGGTCTCCTCCTTGGGGATCTCCAGCAGATGCCTGGATGAGGCCCTGGGCACCCTGCTCTTTATGGCCATGTTGGAGCAGGCGCTGGGCCTGAGGGACCCTGAGGTCCCTGCCCACCTCAGATATTCTGGGATTCTTTGAATCATTGGGTTGGAAACAGTATGTCTCAATGCCTTCAAGGTAAATGCATCACTGCAGAGATAACTACTCATCCACTGAGTCTGAGATTCTTGAACCTGAATTTGTCTTCTCGCTTTTCCCCTTCCGGAACTGGCGTTTTTTACCTTTTCTGGGCAAAACTATGACAGATCCCACTTGTCTAATGCAAAGTCATTTCTTTCACCCAATTAGAATCCGTGTCATGAGGATAATTTCAAAATTAGTTCATCTATGCTGCTATACAGTAGTTCCTCCAAAAGGATCATGTATGAGAGACACAAGAATTTGCAATTTCCACTTTTCACAAGAGCTGTACACTCTACTCATCTGAAGGCCTGATATACTGACGTCACGGTGACTGACGCAGAGAAACAGATGGATTTCTTTGTTACCCTTTGGCCAGCCGATGCTGACAGTAGAATGAATCCTCCTTTGTAATTTTGGATCCCTGTCATTGCAATGGCATATATTTTGTGGGTGCAGAATGCTACAGGAGAACATCTCTGAATGTCCAGTGTACCTCCAGAATGCCTTTATTACAAATGTGCTCTCTGTTAAAACTTGGAACTAACATGCTTTTGTAGCCTCACATGTAATTTGGAAGTGGATATTACCATTCAGTATTTCAACAACGCAGTAACAAATTGAGGAGAAGGAAGGAAATATGTTGCAGGAAAGCCTCCTTCCAGATCATGTAATGTCCATCATTTTATGGTATGGACGTGACTAAGACTACCACTTGTCTGTATCACACATGCTTAGCTCTTCATTCCTATCTATATTTACTTGGAACAAGGACTGAGTTTGATAAAACATAGAAACAGAATCCATGAAAACGTTCAGTCACATAATTTGCTTCCTTCATTAACCATTCTCTCTAATGTATATGTTAATAAGAGTAGATGTTTAAAATACAGAGAGCTGTTGGAGAGAGTCCAGAGGAGAGCCACAAAGATGGTCAGGGGACTGGAGCACCTCCCCTGTGAAGACAGGCTGAGGGAGCTGGGCTTGTTCAGCCTGGAGAAAAGAAGGCTGCGGGGTGACCTCACTGCAGCCTTTCAGTACCTAAAGGGAGCCTACAGACAGGAGGGGAATCAACTCTTTGAAAGGGTAGATAACAGCAGGACAAGGGGAACTGGTTTGAAGTTGAGGGAGGGAAGATTTAGGTTGGATGTCAGGGAGAAGTTCTTTGCAGAGAGAGTGGTGAGGTGCTGGAACACGCTGCCCACAGAGGCTGTGGATGCCAGGTTGGATGGGGCCCTGGGCAGCCTGGTTTAGCATTAAACGTGGAGGTTGGTGGCCCTGCATGTGGCAGGGGGGTTGGAGATTCATGATCCTTGATATCCCTTCCAACCCTGGCCATTCTGTGATTCTGTGAAAATAATTTTTTTCATCTCTCAAATTAGAGAACCATGTGGTTAGAACAGGTGTGTAGGAATCACATCAGTACATATGAAGATACACCCTGTGAAGCAGAGAGCAACTAACTGTTTTAAGGAGTACTAGTGGCCCTAGTAGAGGAAGCAAAGGGACTTCTTACTCATGAAGAATCTGAAGAAAAATAGTTGCTTTTCTGAAGGCAAAATGCCCTTTGACTTCAACAGGATAAAAGAAGATTCTCTTTCCTGAAGTTCTCTGACATTCAGTGATGATGGAGAAAGAAAAAACATTGTAGCTTCATCTTTTGTCCATTATTTCGGTAACATAAAATGCTAGTTGTGTTCAAATATGGAAGTTGTAAAGGCCTAAATGCACTATACCATGTAATGAATGAAGAAAATACAATTTTATGATATCCATCTGAATCCAAATATATATATAACAGATCAGTTGCAACCTTTGGTAGAACTGCACAGGAGCCAACTTCTCCTTTGAACAAAATTTATTACCTATTTTCAGTTTTTGTAGCTGGAAATTGTTGTTTCTGCAGAAGTTCAGTTCCCTTACACAGTCTTTCCTGACAGAGAAAGATTCAGGTAGAAAATTTTTAGCGAATTCATGTGTTACCACTCACAGAGAGTGTCTTTACGAGCAAGACAAATCTTATTTTAGTCTGAAATCAATACTTTAGCTGTGTCTGGATTTCAGGGTAGGTGCTTTCTGTAATTTGACTTCTAATTGCATCCAGTCTGAGGGTACTTATTATTTCATTCTCTGTGCACACAGGCATACTTCTTCCGTCTAATAGGCACAGACAGAGGTGTTGTCATCTTGGCTAGGCTGTGCAGCAGCATGAGAGAAGGGAAAAGTGTAAGTGCCTAGTTTACCTAGTTAACATTTCAGATTTACCTGTACTTGAATGATCTTACTGCATTTTAACCTCTACCAAGTATAACCAGGCAATCTGACAGGTATTGAGCCCATTTTTTTCAGTTTCTTCTTAAAGAAAGAACGCGTTGTTTACTGGAAGTAGAACCATCGTGTGAAGAAGTATGAATTATGTTTGAAATTTGAAACTATTTTATGTATAACAGAGCTCTGACGCACATTTTATAGCTGGATATTTTCAGTCTCATTTACTGGTATGTTTGAAGTGCTGAAATTGCCTGTGGAAATTGGTACTTAAAGCAATGACACTGAATATGTGAAGGCATTGGTGGCTTGACTTCTTTGGGAAGTTAGCAATCAAGTTCAGTCACTGTAGACATACAAAGTGAATTCTTTGCAAAGATTGATTAAACAGAGGAATTATAAGAAGGGATTCTTTGGCAGTCACAAGTGCTGTCATCTTCCGCACTAATTTAAAGACTAGATTCTTGATTTGTAGGGCTCTGAAGAAAAGACCTTTTTCCAATGATAGACACTGAAATGGTACAATAAAAGCAATATAGAAATTGATGCTCTCAAGTTAGAGGTTAATTTGTAGGAATCTTTGTAAGATCAAAAAGAAATGTCAATTTCTAATCCTACAAAATTTCTCATCCAATTTTTTATGCTTTTTTTCTTCAAGAAAATATCTTCTAGGCTGTTCTGCTGTATATTCCAGCTTTGTATCTCTCTGATAATGTTTTCAGTGCAAAATCTTCAATATAATTCAGTCATGATACTTTTAGTGATAGTTGTTTTTGACTCCTTTTCATTATAATTCTTTATGAACAGTCAAAAATGTGCTGAAAAGGAAGAAACTTCATTTCTCTTCTACAGTTCTTGAGAGTGATGGAGCAAATAGTCTCCCACTGCAAAAGCAGAAAGAAGTGCCTCTGCATTCATCAGGACCTTGACTTTGTTTTCAAACAAAAGTATATGTGCCTCTATAATACTCTGGGCCAACTAAATGACTTTTGTTGCCTTCTAACTTTAACCTAAGTGAGCGGTTTTGTTGGTTTAAGCTTCATATTGCTCAGTGTAGTCTCAACTAACTGAAGAACTGAAGACTAAGCATGTACATGTTGCTGTAGAGACAATTGTGCTGTGAAATTCTTTCTATTCAAAGTATTCAGTAAGAAAACAGAAAGTACTGGGCTGCCTGTTAAATAATTTGCAGTGTAAAGCCCGTGTTAAATGAATTCAAAGACTGTCTCTGTTACAGAATAATTTCATTTAGACTAATGCAGTGGAGCGTAATAGATAAGATAATATTGCATTCAATATATATAAGGCTACTACAGGTATATGGAAAATATTAGCAAATGACAGAACACACTGAGTAAAATAATTGTAGAGATTCAAATACTGTTCAGATGATCTTGTTAGCTTGGCTAATTTGAACACATAATAGCAGTGAGAGGTCACAAAATTGCTGCTAATTTTTGATGTATATTGGTAGCCTGAAATTTCTATTTTTCTGCTTATTTGAACGTCAAAATACATGGCTTAAAGGATTTTTTCTGCAACACTCTTCCATCTCATAATGTGTGTGCTACATTACACTATGTTTATCCAAAAGATAAGTTTAAGTTGGATAAATATGTCTTATACAGTCTTAAATATTTGAATGTTATTTTCTGTTCATTTGCTATGATATTTTGTAAGAAAAGGAAAAAAATGAGAAATCTTCTGAATTATTGGAGTCTCAAGATACCACTTTCAAAAGAAAATGAAGTACACAGTTTTGCAAACAAAATTAGATACAAAATTTGCTACTTGAATAATGAATTAGAAATGTTTTAAAAACAGAAATGTCAGCATACTATGCTTATTAAAAAAAATCTATAATAATCAAATTTGGGACATAATTTGTTATATATATATGAGAAAGGTAAATATTCTATCTTTCCCTGAAGTTCTTGTCTACATGAGAAAGTGGTTGTCTTGGAAGACAAATGCTTCTATGGACATTTCATACATTCTGATGAGTTTATTATTAATTCAGATGGTAATAATTGTTATTGCTTTAGCATACCTTGTTGCTATAAAGACCTCAAATGTTGTAGTCCTGCAAGTCATGGAGGATTAATTCAACATTTTGTTCATTTTGTCAGCCTTTACTCATTTGGGCTGTGGATCAAAGTCTGTGTATCCTCCAGTCCCCAGAGCCCTGAGGATCTTGGAGTTGTTGCTAAATGATCTTAACTTAGAGCAATCTATAGTAAATCTTGCTTGGAATATTGCCAGTATTTTAGTCTGACATTGTGCTTCAGTTTTACATTGTTGGTTGTTTTTTTTTTTTTAATACATATTATGTCCAAGGGAGGATAGAATGGGTCCTTAAAAGTTTCTGAAGAAATTTCAGGTATAATAAGTAGTGTTCCTGACACTGTTTAAAAGAAAGACAAAGGCCAGAGCAAGAAGATGCATGGAAATGTAGATGGAAATTTCACTGAGCGTTCTAGAGAAGATAATTATGTGCATTGACATCATATACTAAGCAATTATCTAATAAAAGTGATAAAATATTATTTTGACAAGCTAAATGTCAATAAAAAGGATCCAAGGTGTATGGGAACTGCTGAACCATGGCTTGATCCTTTGATTGACCACCTGAGGTGAGCAATGAGTCAGCCCTGGGAGCACAGGTGAAGACAATTCTCCTGTGCTACATGAAGGAGTGGAGCCTGGCTCCACCTCTCCTAGACCCCATTTAAGAGCTGACTACCACTAGAGAAGATTGTTCCTCTTGGAGTCTTTTTAGTGAGCCAGGGCCAGGGCCAGGGCCAGGGCCAGGGCCAGGGCCAGGGCCAGGGCCAGGGCCAGGGCCAGGGCCAGGGCCAGGGCCAGGGCCAGGGCCAGGGCCAGGGCCAGGGCCAGGGCCAGGGCCAGGGCCAGGGCCAGGGCCAGGGCCAGGGCCAGGGCCAGGGCCAGGGCCAGGGCCAGGGCCAGGGCCAGGGCCAGGGCCAGGGCCAGGGCCAGGGGGTGTGTGTAATAGTCTGTTTAGCCAAACTTTCCTGTATAACTTTCCTGTATATTTCTTAATTATAACATCCATATATTCATTGATTACACACAAGGAAAACATTTTCCAGTGTTTTCAAGCAAAATGAAAGTCAAAACTTGTTTATATAGATTTCTTTAGAGAAATCAACCACAGAACTATATCTAGTGATAGAAGCTGCTCTTTTACTCAGATGACAAGTGATAGAATATAAGGAAATGGGGGATGTTTCAATTAAACCTTAGGAAGAGCTTCTTCATGGAGACGGTGGTCAGGTACTGGAAAAAGCTTACCAAGGGAAATGGCGGCGTGTCTGTCACTAGTGGTATTTAAGAGTTGTGTGGATGTGGTGTTCAGGGATATGGTTTAGCAGTGGCACTTTATAGGCCAGGTTGATGGGTAGGTCTGATGATCTTGAAAGTCTTTCCAATGGAGATGATTCTACGAGTACCTACTCTTTTGGATTAACTTCATTGCAATGAAAGGCAATTTTTATACTGAGAGGTTCTTAACAAGAATGACTAGATAAGCTAAAATAAATCAGGTACAGATGCTATATTGCATTTCAAGTTTTGATTTCTGACTTTGGATCATCTTGGCTGAACTACTACCTGAAAGTATGTGCAACACTTGTTAACAGTGAAAATTAAACTGAATTACTTGTAGTATACAATAGTATACAATCATTTTTAGCTCATTCTAAAATAAAATAGCAAAAAAAAAAAATTCAAGATGTTCTTATGTTGTACAAATATTTTTAATACTCATTGCTGTATTTTAGAGCTGTGGACATTTTTTGCCAGGAGTTAGAGGTGGTCTGGTTAGATGCATTAAACTTTCAGCATCTTCAAAACAGAATGTTTTCTTACAGTAAGGCTGATGGCAAATTTTGTCATAATCAGATTAAGATATTCTTTTGTGAGTAAAGCAAAATATTTCATAAGAAAAAAAACTGGAACGTTGCCCACCAATTCAAGCATATATTACAAGCTAGTAAGTTAATTAAGAGGAAATTAAGGCATGCATATTTATAAATAGGCAAATAAGTATATTCCCTAAACTGTAAAATTTCCTTGCAACTTGCCTACTCACAACCTAATATATTGAAGATTAGAAAAAGCACTGTAAGCATAACTATATATAATAACCACGGATAAATCTATCTGGCTTTATTTGTAACTGAGTATTTTGTAGACAAAGGTAATGTAACTTGGGACACGTTTGTTATTCTTAAATATAAAACTTACAACAAATGTGCACTAGCCATATTACTATTGGCCATATTAGTTTTGTGTAAAACATTTCATTCCTGCATAATTTTATAAAATTTGAGAAACGAGCAGGGTTACTCCTAGCATTATTTTAAGCTGGCAATGAAATGCAATTGAAATGCACTGGTAAGGGTTTCTGCAATATTTAAATAGATTTTAAAAAAAATATGCAAATTTCTCCACAGCAGCAGTTTGGAAGTTTTGATAAAGGGGCACTGTATTATTTGTTCCTCATTCAAACAGAAATTTCAAAAATATGTTTCAGCCAAATTATTTTTAGGTAACCTTTAAAAACTTCTGTTTTTAATTCAATAACATGATCCTGTAATTACAAAGTATTAACTAGAGCTGTCAGTAGATTTCTTAGGCTGCAGAATTATATCACCAATGAGCTCGTGATCAGACCTGTTGTGAAACTATTCTAAACATATAAAGTCTTAGACAAAAAAAAAAAAAAGATTTATAATTTTTCCATGTAGAGTAGAATCTTGTATTTAGCCATATGTTGCTTTGGCTAATGTTAGTCTAAGCTCAGTTCAAACACTTCCATTTAGTAGTGAACTAAAGGAATAGGAAGAGAAAAAAAGAATAGATCAATCTGACCGTCACTTTTATTTTCCCATGAAGTTTTATTTAGAAAGGCAAAAAAAAAAAATTTCTTGGTTGAGTTAAGCACTTATTTAAATAAATGTATTTCTGGTTGTAAGGGTAAAGCTCTTTTGTTCCTAATTGCATGGAATGTGTCCCTATATTTGTCTTTTTTAATGTATTTTGAATATCTGATAGGTATTTAATATCCTACTTAGTGGTATTTAATATCCTACTTAGTGGATTACAGAGTACAGTATCGGTGCAATCCAAACATCCTTTGATATTTTATCAGCTGACTCAGTTTTCACAAAAGTCAAATATCAATTCTAATGTGTGTTTGTAAAAGGAGACTTTTGAATTTATATCTTATTGCTAGACAAACTGTAAGTTTCTGAAGTACACATTGTTACTGCATAATACTTTAATCAGATCTTCGAGTATTCTAATCATCAATCCATGCTTAGTATACAAATTAGTAGAAAGACAATTAGACAACTAATTTCAATTCCTTTGCAAAAAGATGAACTAAATAAGCCTTAAGTAAATATTAAATGGAAAAGATCAACTTTTCATGAAGCTGAGCCTTAAGCAATTAAAACTCAGTGTAAGATTGTTGAATTAATAACAGTAGTCTAAAAGTATGTCATCACTGTGACAAGGTGGTAGAACAAGAAAAAGTGTTGGATTAATTTCTGCTGCCTTCGTTTATCATGTGTTCTAAAGTGGAAGTGTCTCTGTATGTGGGCTGAGAATTCAATAATGTAAGTACTGGTTGCAGGGCATTTGTATTCTGCTTAGTGTATCCTCTTGTGATATAAGACTGTTTGGAACTCCTAAAAAAGTAGCTGATCATTGTATAGCTCTTTTTTTATACAGTATTTTATCCTGGTACTTCAGATGATTATAATTACATGTACAGAATTTATTTTGTGGTGTCCAGTAACAATAATGATACTAATACAATGCTGTTTTGTAACAGTAACCAAGAATTCCCTTCTCTTTCAGTTTGGCTCCTTACTTAAATGTTAGTTTGCTCATGGACAGGGATTGTATTCCTAAAGCTACATGAAAGTGTTCTCTGCAAAATCATCTGCTCAAAATGATGGATTTGAAAAGACTACATTTCAGAGGCTGGGAAATAAAGCTGTTAAAAAATAATATTAAAAATATTTGACAGCCAGAAATGTTATTATTTCTGAATAACTGCAGTGCATGAGAGAGGTGTAGATCCTAGCCTAAGATTTTTTTTTTTTACTGTGAATTTTGGAGATGACATAAATGAAGAATTTCTGAATCCAGCTTTCACAGTACAATCAGAATGACTAACTGCTGGTTGAGGAAGAGTGAAAGATGGCATCTCATCAAAGGGCCTTTATTCACAGCAAATAATGAAAAGCACGCACATGACTTCACCATGAAGTAGCACATGACCCTCTAGCTGACTTGTGCTTTATTCATGCGTTTATATAGGAATATTGTGAAAGGGCATTGTCCTCTATCCTGGTTTCTAGGGTACTTCTCTCAGAGAACATTGTCAAAAGAAAAGCTACAGGAAGACTGAAGGAGCACCAAATAAAAAGCTGAGATACTAAAAAATACAATACTGTATAGCCTCTTTCTACAGTGATGGCATTTCTGTTCTCCTTACCTCCTAAGAAAATTAAGAATCAGTTGGCTCAAATTCTGCCTATCAGCTTACACGTGGCTCTTCTTGACCTCAGTAAAAGTCCTGTTATCACAGAGAGCCATAGAATCACAGAATGGTTTGGGCTGGAATAGACCTCCTATATATAGGAATACCTTGTTCCAACCCCCTGACATAGGCAGGGCTGCCACCCACGTGATCAAGTTGCCCAAGGGCCCATGCAGTCTGGCCTTGTACACCTCCAGGGGTGGGACATCCCCTGGGTCTGTAACTCAGTGGAAGGTTCCTCTTCTCATATAGAGCAAACAATAAGCCCTTTGAAGTGGGTATCGCACACTGGAAATGTACATGTGTGTGCCTGTGTGTGTAAGAGCAACTCTGGTGTTGAGTTTTTCCACAGTACAATGGTGCCTGTGTGATGCATGTCAGTGCCACCCAGACCACATGCCCTCACCTATCTTGTTGACAAATTAGGCAAAACTTTGTAAGACCTTGAAGAAACAACCAGGGTAAAAATTCCCACCATCTTTCACTTGTATGGTGCTTGTCACTTTCTCTTGCGCCACAGCAGTAAATGGCAAAGATGAAGTTAGAATGGAGGCAAGAAACAGTCTTTGTGATGTAGAAGTCAAAGAAGGCCCACTGACATTTTCTGTGACTGTACCTCTAGTATTCCACTGTAGTTTATTCTAAGGAAACAGCTTCAAAACATAGTGTATGCTTGATTTAAATGTTTCTGTTGTTGTTTTGAAGTAGTATTCTATTTATTTCCGATTCTGAGGATATTTAAATTATATTTGTGTTGAGCAATATTATGTGTACTGAAAGGAAGAAGAATGCTTTGGCAGTTAAGCAGAGGACTCTGATAGAAGGCCAAATTGTTCTGTTACTGGTTTCATTCACTAGTTACTTTGGACTTTGTTGAAGTTTTGCAGAAGTGCATAACTGAACCTCTGTCAAATTACTCCCGTAACTTCAGAAAGAAGATTCTCTTCTCTTCAGTTATCCATCATGTTTTATTCAATACATGCTCTTTTTCTAGTCAAACTGAATAGAAGCTGTGGAGGGGGGAGAATTAAAAATAGAGGACTGTTTATTTTCGTATAGTAATACAATACTTTATTTTGAGATGCAAGCAGATCAGAATTAGTTGCCCTAAAATCTTGGCGGAGGTAATGTGACACAAAATTTTCAATTAACCAAGTACAAATAATATTTCTTCAATGAAATGTTCAGATTTAGAATATGTTTTGATATTTTTCTTCTATTTGAGTTTTTTATTGAAACAATTGTAAATGCCAATTATGTTTACTTACAATTGAACTAAATTTCCCTTTAAATGCAGTTTGATACAAACAACAAGTAAAATATGAAGTGATCCTAGTAAACTGTTTGCATGAGCTTTGTGTTTAGTACGTGAAATCATAGCATACAGCAAAAGGGAATCCCTGCCAATGTATTCAGACCCTTTAAGTCATTAGGTCAAATTCAGACTGGCTCCTGCAAACAGTGAGCAGAGAACAGAATAAGGAAGGATTTTTTTTTTTTTATTTGTCTGCTGAACAAAAAAATGCCATCCAGATCTTGACATCTTACATGGTGAAGAATGACTGGTGGTTGGTCTCAGCCAGTCTGAAGTACTTTGTTTTCAGCCACCCAGGCACACTGCTGTAATGGCTTTGGTAAAAGCTGTAGTGCCTCTGGCTGTAAGCAGCAGGGACAGCTTCTCTTGGTGTGGATGCAAAGAAGCTGTCCTTATGAGATTCATTTGACTTTTGGTTTTACTAATCTCTGGAGAGTCTTCATCTTTGAATTGCAGTCTTTTGGAGTCGAACAGCAATAAGGCATTTCATTCACAGAACATGAGGGCACTTTGCAAATCACATTTCCATAGAAACAGTGTGGATGGTTATCCTATAGTTAAATACTATCATCAAACATTAAAAAGAAGGAAACTTAAGCTTTCAGTACTTTTGCTTTTTATGTTTTAAGTCATTAGCTTTAGTATTTGTTTGAAAAGCAATGTTCAGTCTCCCAAGTATTGATCTGAAAGGGATGTTAGCACTAAATCATGAGTGGTGTGTAAGCTCTTATGACTTCTTGTTTTCACCGTGTAGGAAGAGTATTATGTCTTGACTTCAAGGATGCTTCTGATGTCTCTAGATGGGTTGTTTTGCATTTAAGTCTCCTGGGTGTTCTGTGAAGATGAGGCTCATAAGGTGATAGTATTTATACTTTAAATGCTTGTGTGTTGCTCCATGCAGAGTCCAAATTTAGAAGTAAGTCATCAATAGTGAAGGAGCTGGGTATGATCCCCAGAAGTACCCCATTCTTTGAGGCAGAAGGGAAGAAAAAAAGTTTTTTTTTTTTATCCCTAGTTTTGATGGAAGGAAAACAAGGCCTTGGGGCTGTGTCATGCCTTAGCAGATTGGCACTTCCAGATGGGTGATACCTGGGTGTCTCATATCCAACACTCAGATCCTGCTGTCGTCTTCATTGCCTTCTCCAGGACTCAGCCCACATGTAGGCCTCAGAAAGGGGGGAATTTCTCTCTGATGTGTGAGGAATCACTGGTAACATCTGAAGGATCACAAGAACAGCACTGTGGAGGCTTCACAGTATACTGGAGTGTGAAGTACCAATTCATTTTCTGTTACTGTTTCTGTCTTAAACTTGTGCCTTTCAGCAAAGAAATGACAAGAACTATCCATCAGTTTCTTCTTCTCCTCCTTTTTATTATAACAAGTTTGGCTTTTCTTTTTTGTTTCTTTCGAAAGTTGTGACTTTTTTTTCAATTGCTTAAACTTATAGAACAGATAAAGGAGCAACCCATTTCTGGTAAGTGACACCATGGCTGTAGGAAGCTGCCATCTCCCAAGAACCTCCACTTCTCCACATCTGCAACGGCCACGCTTCCTTCTAGATAAGAAACAAAATAAGAGGTGAAAACCTATCCCAACACGCAGTTACCATAGAAAATGGAGGTGGAGGGAGTCTGCAGGGTCCAAAGCAAAGACTGCTGAGGTTTGTGGTCCCCATGAATACATCCCAGTCAACTGGTTATAAGTAATTACATTGTTCATCACTCGTTTCGTTTTGTTGTTGGTGGTTGTTTGGTTCCTCTTTCTTGTTCTATTAAACTCTTTTTATCTCAACAAATGAGTTTTACATTTTTTTCCTAATTCTCTTCCCCATTCCACTGGGCAGGGAGGGTACCAGGGAGTAGTCAGTGAACAGATATGTGGTGCTTAGCTACCTGTCAGGTTAAACTACAGCACCAGCTCAAACTCCTGTTTGTTTAGAGTGTTCAGACACAGGATTTTTTTTATTGAAAGTAGATAAGAAAGAAATCAGAGGATACTACTGTGCAGTTTTTTTTAACAAGAAAAATACTGAGCTAAGACTTGATTTTTTTCATGACTGCTATGATAGATGAAAACACGCATGAGCTAAGACTAGAATTAATGTACTCACAATTAAGCTACTCTCAAAGCCATTAGATATTTTAAACTGTTGTGCCATTTTTCTAGCCCATTAACTTTATTTAGACATAATTACATTTTTTAACATCTTATACCAGATAAGATATTGGTTGTGTTTATACATATGCTTAAGTGCAATGAACATATGGCTCAATGCTGTATCTTTATTTTGGCTTTATCTTATGGTCCCAGATAGCTGCTGGATCTTTTTGAGGAAGTGTGGGCAATGGGAGAAAAGATGCTTTGAGGTAGTGATATGTATTTCTTTCATTTGATATTTGTATTTTTCTCAGGAGTTCCTATATTCTTCATAAGGCTATTTGCTTCTCTGATCGTTGTTCCTTTTTCCTTCATTACCACTGTAATTACACCCTAGTTCTTGTTTCACAGTTGGTATCCTATTTGCCATAGATGATGGTATTATGTGGAACCATTCCAGAATAAGGAGAATCTCTATTTTACTAAGTTTGTGGAGTTTTGTGGAATGTAGAGCTTCTGTTACTACTTTGCTTCTGATGGTTTTAAAAGTATTAGCCAAAAAGAAATAAATTGGCCATCAATTTCTCCCTGCATGGAGGTAACCCTCATTCAGCCAGGAATGCCCTTGTTTGATGGATGGAGATTGATTGGTGGCTTTGAAATAATAGCTTCATATTTTAAGGAAAAGGAACATAGTTTGTCCATTGGGAAGTAATTAGGGAATCTCTGCCTGTGAACAGAAGTCTTTAAGGAAGACAAAGATACTATGTTTGCAGAGTTCAAGGTGGGTGAGATTCAGGGACAGTTTCATTAATTTTCTTTTGCTTTGCGAACATTTTTGTTTAGGACAAAGGAGCATTCCTTGTCCTGGTATTGATGCTGTGCTCTGTTATGTGATCATCTACCCATTAGTTAACATCTCATCTCAAATCAAGAAGTCTGCATTAGATTCAGTGGTGTGCTCACAAGTTTAAAATGAGGCACTTTATCTTTGCAGAGGAATTCAAAGCACAGGCAAGCAGAGTCTGGTCCCCCTTGGAGGGGGAAGTTCAGCACAGGATGCTGGGATCCCCAAAGATGGGTACTCAGGGATTGAAGCTGTTCAGAGGTAGATGCTAGACAAAGTAAGGACAGGGCTGTTTATTGACTGTTTCTTTCTCCAGCCTTTAGGCATCTTAGCAAGGCCTTCAGAAAACTGTTACTGAGACCTGCTCTTGAGTCTCTTTTGGGTCTAAAGTGTTTAATATAGGGTTTGTGAAAATTGTATAGAACATTGTTTTCATCCCTATTGTGTAACAGCTTTTGCACTATACCTGAGAGAACTGTTCAGTGCCTTTGTCATTGGCAAGGGCTTTAAATCTCCCCACCCCATACATATAATGCTGACAGTGGAAAAATACAAAAATAGATGCAGGAATGAAGACCAA